>NC_133379.1:39470381-39644613 GCF_049309525.1 Garra rufa
ATATATATATATATATATATATATATATATATATATATATATATATATATATATATATCCTTGTGGAAAAATTATATATATTATACCGTATATAAGAATTATATATATATATTAAAAAATACATGACATTGAAAAAAGAATTAAAAGTCATTTGTGTTTATAGAAAGGAAAGATTTCTCCATACTGAAGTCACTGTTCATATTATCAATGCAGGTGTGTGTTGTACCTGTTGTGAGTCATGTGACTCTTGACGAGGTGTCCAGCAGCGAGAGCGGCCATCAGAGAGAGCTCTCCGGCCAGAACCGTGGCACAGACGATCCGCGCCAGCGTCCGTGAGTTCTCACCGGGACACTGATGGCTGGCGCCGTGAACACCTAACATCTGATCAACACAGAACAGCCTTTAGCTCATCTAGAGCCTTTGTGTTGTTTGAGAGTGTGTTTGTCTGTGTGCATTACCTGTAAACACGCATGTTGGGCAGGCAGCCCAGTTCCTCCTCCCACAGTTCCCAGCTCTAATGACGGCATGGTGCAGGACACGTACAGATCCTCTCTATCCGTCCCGACACACTCCATCAGGGTAATACAGTTACTGCTGCCCACCGTCTGCGCTGGATCCTACACACCAGAATATAATCGATCAATTCAGATCATTTCTTCTTTTTATTTTTTACTATGATGAGTAATATGCATGTTAATAAAGCAGAGTTTAGATGTTCTGTTGATGGCTGTAGGTCTCACCTGTCCGCAGGCGATGTAAATGGCCGTTACGATGTTTGCCGCATGAGCGTTGAAACCCCCGATGCTTCCGGCCATCGCTGAACCCACCAGATTCTTATTGATGTTGAGCTCCACCAGAGCCGCTGTGCTGCTCTTCAACACCTGTAACATTAAACAAAACCCAGCCTGAGGTTGAGGATTTGGTTTTCTGATGCCTCCTAGAGGAAGAGCATTTATGTGACCCTTAGAAAACTCTGATCTTAAACCGGTCTGACCTCTTTGACGACTCGTGCCGGAATGATGGCTTCACACACGGTGGACTTTCCTCTGCCGTAGATCCAGTTGACAGCGGCGGCTTTTTTATCGGTGCAGTAGTTCCCGCTGACCGCTAGCAAATGCATGTCAGGATAACGCTCCTGAAGTTTGCTGAGAGCCTGTTCTGTTCCCTGAAAACACAAACCGACACAAACAACCATCGTAACAATAAACCAATACAAACTTCTCAAAATATTTCCTGGAAAAAATCCCATTACACTTGGTCTCAGATTTTTGGTCACTGTATTTTAGGTTGAAATGATTGGTGGGAAATCATGTACGTTTTATATATATATATATATATGACCCTGGATCACAAAACTTAAGTCTTAAGTAGCACAGGTGTATTTGTAGCAATAGCCAACAATATTGGTCAAAATTATTATCCTATCAAAATATTGTCCTATCCTAACAAACCATACATCAATGAAAAGCTGATTTGTTTAGCTTTTAGATGTATACATCTCAATTTTAAAAAATTTACCCTTAGGTTTTGTGGTACAGGGTCACACGCACACGCACACACACAATAATGGAACAATTAATTGAAATAATTTGTAAAATTTGTAAACTGAATAATTATTAGACATTTAGGTAATAAAAAAAAGTAACTGTCAATAAACAAAAAAATATATATATATACACTGTATATATGTATACATATATTTAAAAATATACATTTTTATAAACTAATACCTATACTGAACTCACTGAAAGATTTTAGTATATAAAAGTTTATTTGATTTATATAAAATAAATTATATAGGTATGTATTTAAATATAAATTAGTGCTGTCAAATGATTAAATTAAATTAAATCGCATTCAAAATAAAGTTTACTGTTGTATGTATTATGTATATAAATACAGACACATACAGTATATACATTGAAAATATTTACATGTATATATTTATATTCATATAACATATTACATATAAATATTTAATATATAAACACAACATTTTTCTAAAACATGCATATACACAGTACACATATATGTAAACACATTACATAAACAAAATTTTATTTTGAATGCGATTAATTGTGATTAATTGTTTGACAGCCCTAAAAAAAAAAATGCTTTTAAAATAAAGTAGGAGCATCTATTAAAGTCAGGACTAGAGTAGAGTTCAAGTATGAAGGTCAGCTGCTCTGTGAACCATAAATCTGCTGTAATACGAGAGACATTCAAGCTCTGGTTCATCACACACACCTTTGACAGCATGTTCATGCCCATGGCGTCTCCAGTCTGAGACTGGAAGCGGATGTACAGGTTCCTTCCGGCCAAACTGACCTGCAGCCGGTCCAGACGAGCAAACCTGAAAAACACACACCGTTATTTCAGAGCTATTTCAAGTTACCCCGATCACACAGCAGTGCTATATAGGGCGTATTCTGTATGTGACCTTTGCTCTCTGACCTGCTGGTGTGATCGAAGGCCTGTTTGATGGAACTGAAACCCTCTGGAGTCTCCAGCCAGCCCTTGACCTCTGCTGCACGACATGCCGACGGCAACTGAACCACCGGCCCTCGAGTCATTCCATCCGCGAGAACACGACTGCTCACGCCACCCGATAACTACAGACATGAGAGAAAAAAAACAAACTAAATAAAGACCTTTCCCTTTTTTTTTAAAAAAAAAAAAAAAAAATAACCACATGACTCACTGTGACGGCTCTGCATCCTCGGTTAGTGCTGGCCACTAAACATCCTTCTGTTGTCGCCATAGGGACATGGAATTCTTTCCCGTCCAATAGGAGTGGTCCGGCCACGCCCACTGGCACAGGAACGTATCCAATCACGTTCTCACAGTTGGTGCCAATCACCTGAGAACAATGAAATGACATTTAAACATCCAATCAGCTGTAATGTTGTCAGACATGTGACCCTGGGTCTCAGGAGCAGCCAATCGTAAGCAGTACCTTCGAGTAGTCGTAGTGTTTGTAGGGCAGGTTCTCCAGCGCCGATGTGTCCGGGAGTTTGGAAGAGAGCATTTCTCTGCGTATGGCCACGCCTCTTTCTGGACTCTCCATTACTGCTTCTAAACGGTATCCCAGAATGCCCCTGCATTCCACTAATGCCATTACCTCAGCGTTAGTCAGGCATTGAGCTCCCCTCTGAAAGAAGAGAAAGAGATCTTGTAAATCACATGAAGTTTGGTTGTCCAAAGAAACAAAACATTAGAATACATTTGACCCTGGACCACAAAACCAGTCATAAGGGCCAAAAGTTTTTAATTAAGATGTATACATCATTTGAAAGCTGAGTATATAAGCTTTCCATTGATGTATGAAATTGAAATATTGAGAAAATCACATTTAAAGTTGTCCAAATTAAGTTGTTAGCAATGCGTATTACTAATCAAAAAATAAGTTTTGATATATTTATGGTAGGAAATTTACAAAATATCTTCATGGAACATGATCTTTACCTAGTTTTTGGCATAAAAGAAAAATCAATAATTTTGTCCCATTCAATGTATTTTTGGCTATTGCTACAAATATAACCTGCGCTACTAAAGTTTGCTTTTGTGGTTTAGGGTCCCAAATCATCTGAAGCAAAGAAAACAAGCAGATAAACTAAAGAACAAATAAACGAATTAACAATCATCAGGAAACCAAGACAAATACATTAAACCAATCAAAACAAAGAACAAATTAAAGCGAAAAAAAATGAGTGAACAGACAAAATCAGATATAACAAAAAAAGAATATGTATGAATGTGAAAAAAACAAACCATCAAAACATTAAAAACAATAAATGAACAAACAGAAGGAAAGAAACAAAACAAGAAAACAAACCAAAAAAACTATTGGGAAAACTTCCATGAAGATATTTTGTAAATTTAAATAAATATCAAATCCATAAATATATCAAAACTTAATTTTTGATTAGTAATATGCATCACTAAGAACTTTATATGGACAACTTTGAAGTTGATTTTCTCAATATTTAAATTTTTTTGCACCCTCAGACTCCAGATTTTCAAATATTTGTATCTTGGCCAAATATTGTCATATTCAGCTTTCAGATTATGTATAAATCTCAGTTTCAAAAAAGTGACAGTTCTAAGGTCTGTCAACATGCATGTGACTGTAATTGATGAATTACTTTGGGGTCTTTGAGTATCATCAGACATTCATCCACAGGACGGCGTTGGTGAGACTGAAGATCATCAATTCTTTCCTCCCCATGGTTTCCATCTGATGGATCAACCGGCTCTCTGTCACTTTTATTTGTAGGGACCCCTATCAGGGCTTTGGGCGGGGCCAACTCCCTCTGACAGCACTCCTCTCCTCCTCTCCTATTGGTCAGGGAGCAGTGGGGCATGGCCACTGGAGATTTGATTGACAGGGAGGATTCCGTTTCAGCCTGCTCGAAGAAAACATACTTGGCCGCCAACAACAGAGCGAGAGAGAGCGTGATGACCTGCTCCAGATCCACACTGAGGAAAAAAAGGAGATTATTAGAAATGATTGAATAAATAGAGCAGTTTTCTTTCTAAACAGTGCCATGTTTCTCAGTTCATACCTGGACATAGTTCTGTCAGACTCCATGTTTGGTGTGGGCAGAACCACGTCTGAACTGCTCATGTTGTGCGTCGGAGATTCGGTCACGAGTCGACTGTGAGCGTGAACCAGCGCCAGACCCAAAGACTGAACCAAACAAAAAACAGAACAGTCAAAGGCGTCTAGAAGGCTGCATTTGTTTTATTAAAAATACAGTAAAACTATCATATTGTGAATATTTTTGGCATTTAAAATATGTTTTATGTGAATATATGTTAAAATGTAATTTATTCCTATGATGCAAAGCTGATTTTTCAGCATCATTACTCAGTCTTCAGTGTCACATGATCCTTCAGAAATTATTCTAATTAGGGATGCACCAAATGTTAGGCAACCGAAATTATAAACGAAAAGAATAAATTATACCAAAAACTGACAAGACGCGATCAAATAAAAGTCAACATTCATAAATGTTAGTATTGCAATTTTACTGTTGTTCTGTAAAATAAAATAAAAAAAAGTAACAAAATTATTGATAACAGCTCTATTAATACATTTATTATAACATTCTCCTTTGCTCAGCAAGGCTGCATTTATTTGTACATTAAAAACACATGCCTGATTCAAGAAGGGGGTCTTGAAAATGTCCAAAGAATATTATTGTACTAATTTATTAATTTCAAGATAACTGTTATTTGTTTGTAAGCTGTAATGTCTACTAGAATGTTACAAATGTTCAGTGTTAAGTAAATATTTTTAAATTGTTGTTTTGTAACTGTAAATGCAAATATTGGCTGTTAAATTTATGCAATGGTGAAAAATACAGCAAAATACATAGAGAAAAAAAAAAAAACTGTGTTTGGTAATCAGTCTTTGCCCTTCGGCCCAGTGTGTAATTTTGTTTGCTTAGGCCTAGAATTTTAATTTCGATGCATCCCTAATTCTAATGCTGACATATGCTGCTCAAGAAACATTTCTGATTATTATCCATGTTGAAAACAGGTGATGCCAACATGATGTTTCCTAAACTCACCATGATCATTTTGACTTTCTGAGTGACGGGGTTTGGCTTGTTTCCCTCTTCTTCCTCCAGAACACGAGCGAAATGGCTGAGCTGCCAGATGGGCCGACCCTCTCGACTCTCACGGGACAGCTGGACGAGACAGGGGTGAGTGACTAGGGTCAATGTTTGCTCATATCTGGGTTATACAGAACATCTTAAAACAACAAATAAACACTGACCTCTAATACCAGCGACACACAGGCAGGGAAGAAGGTCATGAACACAAAGTAATTGGCCAGAACCGACATGCAGCCGAAACAGCACATGATCTCCAGCTGACGCACACCTGCAATCAGACAGAAAGGTATTATGAGAGATGTATAAAATGACATTTAAAGCAAGATTTGGACCACAATTTAGTCACAAAAATCCATGTTTTATCCACACTATAGTAACCATTCATATGTGTCACCTACTTTGGAGGAAAAATCAAAAGTAAAGAGAGAAATCAAGAGATAATGAGATATACAATGTTAACTTACCAGACATGGTGCCCACACCGATGACCAGACACTCCACGAGTGCATCCAGGGTAAAAGTGGGTCCCAGGATGGCCATACCTTTAGCAATATTCTCTCTGACCTCCTCCTGTAAATCACATGACCCATCAATATTTACATTTATATTACAATCAGTGTTATTGCATATTTTTTTATCATTATACTATTAGTGTTTTCACTCATATATATACATTTTTTTTATATTCCCATTTTCATTTAAATTTTGAAGTAATTTTGTTGTTTTGGTCATTTTTATTAGTTTTTATTTTTTAAATGTCCATATATTAATACAAATATTTTTTCATTTGAGTTTTAGTTATTTGAGTACAGCAAGTTAAACTAAATAAAGTTAAGAAATATTTTTTTTTAAATAACATTTTTTTAATGGTTATAGTTTTAGTAAACTATAACAATAAAATTGATTACAACATAGTAGCAAACAGCAACATCCACTTTTTTTGAATGTGTATTTTTGTCCATTTTGTATAACATTCACTTCAATGATGATGGAAACAAACCAATGATTTGCATGATAAATATTGAAAATATTTATTTTAACGGTCCACTTTTCAATTTAATAATAAGCTTTAATAAAAAAGCTTTTTTTATTTCAAATAACATTTTTTAATAGTTTTTGTTTCACTAAACTATAATAAATGGATTAGAGCACATAGTAACAAAAAACAAAATCCACTTTTTTATGTGTATTTCTGTTCATTTCGTATAACATTCACTTCAGTGATGATGCAAACAAACCAATGACTTGCATGATAAATATTGAAACTATTTATTTAAATGTATCACCTTTAATTTAATTGATCACTAGTTCACAAAAAATGTAATTAACTAATAATAAAATACATTTAAAAATAAAAAACTGTAAACACTTAAGGACAATTGTGGGACTCAAATAAAAGCCCATGAAAAACAAAATGCAATATTCATGATGCTGTTTAAGACATATTGACGTGAAATCCTTTTTTTGTACCTGTGAGTTTGAGCTGAGAGCAAACTTGGCTAGTGTGCAGGCTTTAGACAGATCGATCAACAACAGGAAGAATGGCAGAGCCTCACTGGAGAAACATGAAGAAACTGTTTAGAGACAGGCTCAAGACATTGAGGATATACAGAATATAAGAGACAGATGAGATTCATACTTTAGTCCTGTGAGCTCTTTGCCAAGAAAGTGAATGACCACAGAGCTGAACACAAAACTGGAGAAGATCGTGAACAGACCAGCGATACCTGGATACAAAACACACAAAACAACAATAAATGCCTCTTATAATGTGGCCTTGGACTACAAAACCAGTCATAAGGTTTTATATATATATATATATATATATATATATATATATATATATATATATATATATACATACACATCATGTAAAAGCTTTCCATTGATGCATGGTTTGAAAGGATAGGACAATATTTGGCGGCCGTGATACAACTATTTGAAAATCTGGAATCTAAAATTAATAAATAAATAAAAAATATTGAGAAAATTGCCTTTAAAGTTGTCCAAATGAAGTTCTTAGCAATGCATATTACTATTAAAAATAAGATTTAATATTTACGGTAGGAAATTTACAAAATATCCCCAATGATTTTTTAATTTTAACCCATATGTGTTGCTGGCTATTCCTACAAATATACCTTTAAGTATAATAAATGTATAATATAAGTTATACATTTAAACACAATGTCAAAATTCATGTTCCTTATCCTTAACTGTAATTAATTAAATAACTGATTCATTCAGAAATACATCACATTACAAAAGTAATCGCTCTTCAGAGAAAGACACTCACCCAGAATGTATTTGGAGCCGAGCTGACGGAGGTTTTTGAATTGAATGTAGATGTAAATGATGGCTACGCATCTCGTAATGGTTAAAATGATCATGTCACCACTTAGAATTTTCTAAGAATGAACAACAACATATTTGCATGTTAACATTTGTTCTTATATAACTTATATCTGCAACCTGAGGTAGACTTTAGCAGGTAAATAAACAGTTTAAACAGGAACTAAGCTATAAACCTTGTGTGATATACAAAGAGAGATCTACAGAACGTTTTTATGATTTGATCTAGGTACCTCCTGTACTTTGGGACACTGATGGTTCCAGCCACAGATCTGGTCACTGGTAGTGAAAGCGTTCATGGACATCAGACACATTGTCACAGCAATAGTTCCCACGATCACCTCCCACGGATGAGAGGCGACGAACAGGCCATGGAGCCTGAAGAGACGCGACAGCATCATCATGGCTTCAGTGGGACACCTATCAACAGAACACAAACTGATCAAAACTCATCTCAGCTGCTCATCCACATGTTACTGACAAAAGTTTTGAATTAACGTTTAAATAAATTCACCTATTTTACACTTCTTTCTTTTTCAATTTGTAAAATGTGGAAAACAACAAAATGCTCAAAGCTATGTGATAACTTAAATCAAAACAGTCATAGATACATTCTAATATTATTCAACCAACCAATATTATTCAGTAAACCAATGATAAACTATTTTTGAAGCTTTTTTATGCTTTCCTTCGCTCTTTTCTCATATTCTTCATATTCTCATAATTTTTTGCACTCCTTATTAACTTTTCCTTGAGATAACTTTTAATGGACTTAAACATTTGATGTCATATCTTGATTACATGGAAAATACGTGAAAACTATTCATAAATTAAACACAACCATCAGTAATAAAAGCTATCTGTCATTAATTGAAATACATAACATTTCTGAAAAGAGAAATGACAAACTCTGAGGCTGTTTTGTTTACTAGCATTAGCACGATCACATTTATAACAGTTTCAGCTGGAGACCGGCAACATTTCACATTATCATATTGCCTTTGCAATACATTAAAGACAACAAAAAGCTATTAATATCGTGCCTCAGTAAATTAGTCAGAATAGACTGAGATGACAGCATGCTAAGCTAATTTAGCATTGGCTAAAGGAGTCACAGCTGTCATTGAGCCTTATATTTAACAATAACACCGACAAATGTGAAGAGAACTCATTATATCGACTAAAGTAAGAGATTCAGGAATGCAGTTAAGGATGTAAGTGATAGTGTCGGTAATATTATGACATACCCTCATCGGTTCTCCTCTGATCTGTGTCCGTGTTACACGGTGACTGTAACTGACGTAATCCGCCCTCAACGGGCTCGTGCACGACACGCCTGAAGCGAGCACGTTGCGCTTCGCCCAAGATAGGGGACTTTTATCTAAATTCTAACATACTTATAATTCATTCATAAAATTAAACTTCAATTCGACTCGACTTTATGAGCAAAGATAGTAACATAAGAAAAGTATTAAGTATAATTTAAAAAATTAAGAAAACCTTTATTATGTAGCGGGGCAGGTAACGTTAGGTGCGGCAGCAGAGATCAGACTTTATACTTTAACTTTCGGAAACAGGCTTGTTTGAGGAAAATCGTTTCAGGCCCAAAATGGGGATATTTTTCTAACAGTTGATGTTTTGTCACTTAATATTTTATTAACTCTCTGCAGTATGGCGAGGAGAAGACACGGTCAGTAAAATCAACTTTCTACACTATTTTTTGATCTTGCTTTGTAAAAGTAAATGTGTCCTCTTGTGAATTCTGCTAGTGAATTAACGTTTGTCAGATTATTATGGAATATATAACGACTAATGCAAGTATGATATTAAATAACAAAACCTGCTTATTTGTATTTGACAGGTCACACAGACGAGACTGAAATTAGTAAGTTATCCAATAATGGCAAACAAAGTTTATCATAACTCATGTACATAGCCTATGTATGTATGTAATGTAATTTAATATGTATAATTTCATACATTCTTTTTAGAAAAGGTCAGACAAAAATAAAACAGCTGAATGTGAAAATGTGTAGCCTACATATGAACAAAAACTTAATTTAAGAATTCCCGTAATGTTAAATGACAGTTAATATAAAACCTTTAAGGAGATAAATCACTGTATGAATCTTCTTTTCTTATTACAGGTCCTCTCATAAATGATGATGGTAAGTTGTCTAATTTGGAGGTACATTTTAAAAGCTGATTTATGAAATTAATTTCTTTCCAAGTAGCATTTAAGAGTATTGACTCCATAACAATTTCAAACAAGAAATCTTGAAGGTTATTCAATCCAGCTGTAAAAAGTACTGATGCATTCTAATTA
This sequence comes from Garra rufa, assembly GCF_049309525.1. Classification (NCBI taxonomy): domain Eukaryota; kingdom Metazoa; phylum Chordata; class Actinopteri; order Cypriniformes; family Cyprinidae; genus Garra; species Garra rufa. The sequence continues at coordinate 39,480,684 of NC_133379.1, forward strand.
TAATGTACTGGGTCAAAAGATTATACAAGTCAATTAAATTTTAAAACAAGATTTAAATCATCATAAAAAATAGAATTTTTAATATTAAAGTAACTTTTCTAAAGTCATTGTGTCCTCCATTACTGTAAATGTAAAAGTGTCAGCATCACTGTATCAGTCCACACAACTGTATTTAAATCACTGTAGATCTTAGAATTGTCCCTATATGGTCAAATCATTAATGTAGCTATTATTTTAATTTATCCATATTGTTTTGGTGCACAGAATGACATGTTTAAAGCATCCTCAGCACTTTTAAGTACATTGACAGGACTTCTTCAAATACTAAACTCTTGAAATGGCAGGCCAACATGAATGTGTCTTAACTTCAAGCATTTTCACTCACAGGAGAAAATGATGATGCAGATTTTCAACATACAGGTAACACTTTATTTTAAGGTCCAGTTCCCACTTTTAACTGCTTATTAGCATGCATATTCCTAGCATATTACAGTGCCTTGCAAAAGTATTCATACCCCTTCGTGTTTTTTTCACATTTTGTTTTGTTGCAGCATTATGTTAAACTGCTTTAAATTAGTTTTTCCCATAATCAATGTACACTCCATACACCATAATAGTGACAAAGCAAAAACCAGATTTGCAAATTTGACAAATTTATTAAAAATAAAACACTGAAATAAGTACATTGCATAAGTATTCATACCCTTAACTCAGTACATAGTTGAAGCACCTTTACAGCCTCAAGTCTTTTTGGGTATGATGTAACAAGCTTTGCACATCTGCATTTGGCAATTATCTGCCATTCTTTGCCTCACCTTTTCACCTCTCCATCTCTGTCAGCTTGGATGGGGGCTGGCAGACATTTTCTAGAGTCCTAGTTGTTCCAATCCTCTTCCATTATGGATAATGCTTCTGTGAACCTTCAATGCAGCAGATTTGTTTCTGAACTCTTCCCTAGATCATTGCCTTTACGCAAGTCTGTCACTGAGCTCTACAGGCAGTTATCTTGGTTTTTGCGCTGATATGCATTTTCAGCTGTTAGACCTTTTCTGAGAGGTGTGTGCCTTTCTAAATCAGACTCATTCAAATGAATTTGCCACAGTTTAACTCCACTCAAAGTGTAGTAACAACTAGAAGTAACATGAAAGCTCCTGAGCTACATTTCGAGTGTCCCAGAAAAGGGTATGAATACTTATACAACGGGATCTTTTCAGTTTTTTTATTTCTAATAAATTTGCAAAGTTGTTACAAACCTGTTTTGTGCTTTGTCATTATGGTGTATGAGTTGTAGATTGATGTGGAAAAAAGAGTCATTTAAAGCAGTTTAACATAATGCTGCAACAAAACAAAACGTGAAAAAAATGAAGGGGTATGAATAATTTTGCAAGGCACTGTAGCTGTTTATTAGAACTTAAAGGCACATATTAATGCCTTTTTCTGTATGACATGTTCTAAGTCCCATAACCCACCTCAATACTTAACAACTACCTTACTAAATATAAGCAGCAAATTATGAGTTTATTGAGGTAAAACTCTTAATACAATGTGTTCCTTATTCTAAAGTGTTCCCAAATATTTGTTCAATCACAGTATTTAATCTAAATCAAGTATCCCAGAGATCTGTGTAATAAGCAGTGATGTGGTGAATAGATCTGTGTTTTTGTTTTTAAAGAGTGTGCTTTTCCATTTGTTATCTTATTAATTGTATCCTTATTAACAGATGGAACATTCACACAGGCAGCAGGACATTCCACTGGCTCCACTGAAAACATGAGATTTGTAGTACTGGGAAGTGATAATAATCTAATGAATAAAGTTCCTGCGTTCATATTAGGGGAAAGCCAGTCATTTTCGAGGTGCCGTCCTGCAATATGCACGTTAATAGAGGGTCATGTTCATGGTCGTCACGTGTCTGTAGTGACAACTCCAGTTAACTGGTTGGAACGCTTGAAATCATTCTGGTTTTTCAAAAATGCAGTCAAATCATTGAAAAATGAAATGGAGATTTGTGAATCGCTGGTCTTTCCCGGGCCACATGCCTTTCTCTTAGTCATTGATGGCACGAGTAGTAAAGAGCTTTGCCTTTTAGATGCCATCAAAGAAGCATTTGGTCAAGAGGCTTTAGACTACAGTATGGTGCTGTTCATCAAAGAATCTCATAATCAGAAAAATAATAGTTGTGTCAAGGCATGTGGTAACAGGTACCATATAATAAACAGCACAAACCAAAGCGTAGCAGATTTATTTGTAAAAGTTGAGACAATGACACAGAATAAAAAAAGTAAATGTTTAATAAATAATTTTGAGTTCTTTGAAAAAGTTTCAGCTCATCTTCACAGGGAATACAAAACTGAATATGAGAAAAAGGAGAGTGAACTGATGAGAAAATTGACAGAGATGAATAAGACAGTGCAGAATTTACAGAAGGAAATTAGCGACCTTAAATCAAAAGTTGACCTAAAAGATACAATGCTGCAAGAAGAGAGGCAGAAGCTCACAACACTAGAACAGAAACTGACTGAAGCAGGAGTTAAACAATCCCTGCTAACAAAAGGACATCCAAGGACAGCACAAAGACCAGAAGGTAAGTGAGTTTCAGCAGTATCATTCATACTATTTGAAGGGGACATCGGATTAAAATGTGACCTTTTTAACTTTTTAGTTAGGTTTCACAGCCAGTGCATTACAGGCTGTCTGAGTCTAAACCTGAGTAGTTACAGTTTGCAGCCCATTACTTTCTAATGTAAATAGCTGTTTGAATAAACCACCTTTATGGACTCCTATTAAGGGAGTCCAAGGCAGCAATTCATGTGTCTTGTGGTAATGCCCCACGGAAGAGAGGGGCATTATCATTTAAAGAGACATTCGCTGTGAACAGAGCTGTTTTTGACGAGGTAAAAAGGGTATTGCAGTATGTTGCAGACATTTCATGAAGACCCTGAAGAATCATACCAACTTGTGGAAAACGGGCATCCGATGTCCCCTTTAAGAATATCTAAAAGAACTGTCAGTCCTGTTTTAAGTGCAGTTTTATGCAATATGTTATACATACAAAGTGGAATTTTGAATATTTGTCCAAAACTGTTGTATTTGTGAGAGTGATACGGGGCAGCAAGGAAATTGATCCACCCAACAGTAAGAATTAACATAAAAAATAAAAATAAAAAAAAACTTTTATTGTGAATAGCTTTTCTTTTGTGATATTATAGACCACAGTCGTTTAAAAAACTACCAGTTTGTTTAAAATGTGTAACTGTTTATCATAAAGCTAATTAAACAGTTTCAGCTGAAAATTCTCTATTCTTAGTGTCTAAAAATGTGAACATGGACCTTTAAATCCATGTTGAATTTTAATGGTTTTATGCACTTATCACACAAAACAAATTAATCTCCATGGGGAATTTGTACCTAGTCTGAGTCACATTAGTTGATTTCTAAGGATAAGGTCGTCTCACACAACCTGGCCATGTTGCCCATCTTTTACCAAGTGAAAAATTAATTTCAGATAAAAATTTGAAATTAATCAACCTTTGATTTTACATAAAAAAATGACTCAAACACAGAGAAGAAAATTACCATATCTATTATATTTTAAGTGCCTGAACACAAAGATGAACGAGAGATTGAGTCCAGAGAAGAAGAATCACAAGCCAGTGGATCACAGATGTTTGTGAGAGTGAGACGGGGCAGCAAGGAAACAGAAACACCCAACAGTAAGAATTAACATTTAAAGAAAATTGTTATTGAAAAATTTTATAAGAATAAGCTGATTTCTGTATTGTAATTGAAATCATATTAGGTCTGAAATTGTGAACACAGACCACTAAATTCTTGTGGAATGTCAATGGTTTTTAATATCTTTTTTTTTTTTTTTGTAAGTGTCTTTAAGCAAAGGGGAAAAAGAAGGAGAGATTGAGACCAGAGAGGAAGATTCACAAATTAGTGGATCACAGACGTCTGACGGATTGAAAACACTAAGACGGGGCAGCAAGGAAATAGATCCACTCAACGGTTAGAGTTGTATAATTAACCATGTTTGTGTCAATTAAAGAAAATATTAAAATAAGTAATTTAATATATGTTTGAAAAAGATGATTGTTTAAACTATGTTTCAGTAAAGCAAATAGAACATCTCTGAAAAATAAAAACATGAAATATATTAACAAATAACTACACATTTTTGTTTTTAGTATCTAAAAGTGAACATGGACAAATGTTTGTTCTCTAAACAGACTGAGGTGAGTTTGTGGATTAAAAAAGTGTTTATTCAGTTCATCACAAGTAGTCATTTAGCTGATTAGGTTAAATGTCTTGCATTTCCAGTTTTCTCTAGCTTGTTTTCTAATCTAGTTGTCTAATAAACATGCCAAATTGCTTTGGTTCCTCTTTTATAAGTTGCTTTGGATAAACGTGCTTAATGCATAAATGTAAATGTCCTCACAACTTTACAGTGCCTTGCAAAAGTATTCATACCCCTTCATTTTTTTCACATTTTGTGTTGCAGCATTATGTTAAACTGCTTTAAATTACTTTTTTCCCCACATCAATTTACACTCCATACACCATAATAATGACAAAGCAAAAACCAGATTTGCAAATTTTACAAATGTATTAAAAAGAAAACACTGAAATAAGTACATTGCATAAGTATTCATACCCTTAACTCAGTACATAGTTGAAGCACCTTTACAGCCTCAAGCCTTTTTGGGTCTGATGTGACAAGCTTTGCACATCTGCATTTGGCAATTAGCTGCCATTCTTTGCCTCACCTTTTCACCTCTCAAGCTCTGTCAGTCGAATTTAAAGCAGTTTAACGTAATGCTGCAACAAAACGTGAAAAAAAATGAAGGGGAATGAATACTTTTGCAAGGCACTACTATATGTATAAAACAAACCGATGGACCCATGTATAATTTTCCTAAAACCAGATACATGTATTTAGTTAGTGCCTTTTATCTTTGATAAAACTTCCATATTTCTAGATCAGATCAATTGATTTGTTTTAAAGTCAACTTATACATTAACATGTAATTGTGATATAAATGTGCATGTCTTAAACCTCTTTATTTGGATATTTAGAATATCATAAGTTACCATTTTCATTGTTATCCTTGTGATATTAAAAATAATGTGATTATTTTCTCCTCCTATTCAGGCTGCATCAATGATGTTAATGCAGAACAGATGAAATTCTCAGTATCAGAAGTTTTGAGAGTTCACATATGACAGCGAGATTCCAACTGCATGCACGTTTTAATGACTGGTAAAAACCCAGATAGACCAGGCAAAAAATCCACTAGAGAAAAAAGGACAAGAACAAAAAACATCCAAGATCCTCAAGCAAAACAAGAACACTGACAACAGCAAACAATGAAATACATTTCAACATAAAAGTCCTTACAAAGTAGGACAGAAACAAGGATTGTGACAGTAAACTTGTAAATGTCAGCCATGTTGTTTGTATAGCTAAGTTAATTCAGTATCTTGTTATTTATAACAATGTTCCAACAATTTATATTTACGTTTTATGTAAATATGAAACGATGACATGCAGTATATACATGCAGTATGTTGTGCTTTACAGTAAAGCATGTTAGAAACGATCTTTTTAAATTCTGAAATTAAACAAATTCAATACTGATTTTAACAGTAAAGATGATGAATACGAATTGTTATCAGAAAATTCATTTGTTTGATCTATCTCTTTCTTTATTATCTTTATATTTTTCTGAATTATTTTTGTTATCTGTGATAAAACCCACGGTAATCAAATCACAGAGACAAGCCAATATTAGTTTCACTATAAATATATATTTTCGACAAAAAAAAAAAATCTAATAAGAGTAATACATCTTTCCCTGGGTTTGTGGTCTAGGATCACATATAAACAATCATAAAGATGAGGGACAAAGTTATACATTTAAACACAACGTCAAAATTCATGTTCATGTGAAAAAAAATCATCAGTGATTTTTTTATTCTTAAGGAAAATATGCTGGCCTTCATAATATTTCATCAAGTTGTGTATTTTATCAACCATTTGTCACATAAAACACATTTCACCATTTAATCAAGTGTTCAACACATTTTTATCATTAAATACCTGATTCATTCTGAAATACATCACATTACAACAGTAAACGTGTCAAGATGACTCATTATATCGACCAAAGTAAGAGATTTAAGAATGAAATTAAAGATGTAAGTGGTAGTTTCGGTAATATAGCCTCACTCACACCGGTTCTCCTCCGCCCTCAACGGGCTCGCGCACGACACGCCTGGAGCGAGCACGCACGCACCTCCCAACAGACAGGCGGGCTAAAGTAAAATGTACGTGTAGATTTTTTTGCGCATAAGGATTAATTAATTATTTATTCGAGTTTGATATGGAGCGTATTAAAAACTTATGAAGATATTCAAGTTTATTTTTTCTTCACGTAGTGTTGTTAAGGATAGATTCTTAAAAGCTTAAACCTTTAATAATTAGCAGAAGCAGACAGGTGTGCGACAGAAAAAGGTAAGAGGAACAGGCTTTGTCTCTTTCACTTTCGAAACAGGCTTGTTTGCGGAAGATCCACTCAGGCCAAAAATGGGTTTATTTTGAGTTTCTAACAGTTAATATTTTGTTGTTTCATATGTTTTGTTCATTCTCTGCAGTATGGCGAGGAGAAGAAGAGGTCTGGTAAATTCTGGTAAATTCGCTTTTGTCAATCATAATAATATTATCAGATATATAACGACTAATAATCACTAATGCAAGTATGATATTAAATAACAAAACGGTCTTGTTTCGTATTTGACAGGTAGCAGAGACGAGACTGAAATGAGTAAGTTAAAACTTTAACTTCAAACAATTGGCAAACAATAATAAATTTAAATATAATAATAACCAGGCGCTTAGCCGGTTGGTTCGAACGTACGTATTAAAAAACAAAAAAAACAAATGTTCTTTTAAATAACAAAGGCATTTAAAGCCATAAAACGTGTTAAATACACTGATCTATAATAGAGTCATTATATAGATCAGTGGTTAAATACCTTATTTAATATAAGAATGTGTGTTTATGTGTGTTAAATGACAGTTTTTTACAGACGCTAGGACACATTTCTCAATACTTAGGTCACTTTTGCAAAACTCTTCACACAGTGAGCACAACAGAAGTCTATGTGGGCTAAACTGAGGATCAATTATCATTGTTTTGGCACAAAATGCATTCAATGACTACATCTCTCAAATTTCATGACTTCTTTTCTCACTCAGACACAACAACTGCCAAAAATCTTTGTACGTACAGGACATTTTACACATGCTTACATACTGTTTTCAAAACTGTTAAACTTATGTTCAAAACAATAACATAATGCAAAACTGAATAAGACAACAAAATTCAACAGCAATATTTTATTGAAACATATTTCAAATCTAAAAATGCAGTAGATTAGCATTACTATTGTATCTGTATCAGTGGATGGTGTGTATACAAATTCTTGTATCTTGAAATTACTTAGTACAAAAAAATAAAAAATAAATAAACAACATAAAATATTGACGAATTCTGCATCATGTCTGATTCATTCCAGTAACATATATTGCAGTTATAAACAATATATATTGCAATTATAAACAGATGTTTCCTTGTTTTACAAAAGAAAACAGTGTGTAATGCTACATGTTGTTGGTGTTTTTTAGCTCATTGTTTTGTGGGTGACAAAGTGGGTTTGTCGGCTGTCAACCTTTGCTAGTGTTCTGTAAGAATGAGTTTATTTGAGACCTGAATAAAGTGTTTTGGTTGTTGTAGTGCATTTTGAATGTGAAATGAACTGCTTTGCCAAGCTGAAAGTCGGTTAGGAGAATTGTGTTAAAGAGTTTTGCAAAAGTGACCTAAGTATTGAGAAATGTGTCCTAGCGTCTGGAAAAAACTGTAATGTGAAACACTGGATATCAATCAGTTTATGAACTTTAGCGTTATATAAATGTACAAATCAGGCTGTTGTCACCGTATATATATGGTTGTCACACTGACTTCTTTTCTAATTACAGGTCCTCTCTTGAACGATGATGGTAAGTTGCCTAATTTAGAGGTGCATTTTGAGAGTTTGTTTAAGAAATTAATTTGCTTCCAGGTAGCATTTTAGAGTCGTATTATTGATTAATGATTGAAATGATTAATCATTTAAAAAAGAAAGAAAGAAAGGATGCATTCCAAAATATTTGTTTGTGGACAATCTGACAAAATAATAAATGTTAAGTTGGTAAAGAGAAAAGATCCTACAGCACTTTACAAAAAACTACGGTGACTGGGAGGGGACAGTTCGGTTCAGTTCACTTAATTTTGTTGTAGCCACAACATATTAACCATAGGAATAGTGGCCACAAGACATTAATTCACGGGAATGTCAGATTATGTCATGGCCATGAAATAATATTGTTAAGGTAACAACATTCTTATGTCGTGGGCTCGAGATCCTGTGTTGAGGGAACGACATCCATTTGTTGTGGCCACGACTTCTTATGTTGAGGGAATTGACACATTTCTCTTGTTTATATTAATTACTAAAGAATTTATTAAATTATTAAATTATTAACCATAGGCTTAGACTACCAGATTGTGTTGCATGCGATGTAAATAGAATTCGAATGAAGTTTATCATGAAATGTTACATAAAGTACATAAAATAAAATAGGTGTACAAAAACATTTTTATATATCCCACAGTTTTGTAAATCCATTAATCATCTTTTTGTATATCTGTTTGTATATTATTATTACTATTAGCCTATTATTATTAGCCTATTATTACTATACTTTATATTCCTTTATATTGTTTTTTTCCTTTCATTTTAATCGCTTTACTTAACATCCTAAATAGTTTTGTAAATAGCCTACTTTCTTGACATGCAAATAATGCTTTGATTATGCTGACTGGATTTTTTTTTTACTGCAATGCAGTTTAAAGGTATATATTTAATATTATTTCAGCTAATAAATAGACTATAATTAGAAATACTATAGTGTTTCGTTGAGGAATAAATCATTGACATAGTTTTATTTGTAAATGAAAACACAACACGTACGAAGGAACTTCCTTCAAAGAAGCATACGTAGACGAGTTGCAAAGACAGGGCTTTTAATAAATTCAAAGCAGGCAATTCCATACAAGGAGGTCAGGTAAACACACAAAGTAACCTTGAGATCGGGATAAGAAACACTGAACAGAAATCAACTAATATAGACAGGATAATTATACATCGACAGGTGTGGGTGATAACTAATAAAGAAAATGAGACCAGGAAACAGGAACAACCAAATATGGGCACAAGAGGGAGAAACCAACGTGAACAGTCCACAGGGGCATGACAGTAACAATACAATGTTTCCTCTAGGATTTTTTTTCAGCTGTGGTTGCAGGAATATTTTCCATGGACCACGCCCCCTCCCCACCTAAGAATCAAGTGCACTCAAACTCAGATTTTAATTTATTTTAACTAAAAAATACAAGTAAATAGTAAGGTAAAAAATAAAAACAAATAAATACAAAAATATACCGTCCTTATACATGGTGATATCTTAAACTGATTTACAGGGACATTTTTTTTTACCTTTATAAAGCATTTATTTTATTTTTTTTACATTTTATTAAAAGCATGTTATCTACCATGTCAAATTCAAAAATGTATATTTATAAGCTTTTTATTTCTACTGAAACAAAATAAGAAAAAATGGCTGGTAGGTACATTATCAGACGTTTAATGAGGCTCAGAGGTGGCATGAGTGCAATTAAATTCATTAACTCATGTTGAGATTAATGTTTGACATAGAATTATGAATATAGACATATTAAATAATTTAAATAATAATAACTGAAATTATATTTTAAAAATGAAACAAAAACTACTCTTGAGTACTGTATTGAGTTCTCTTTTACTTTAAATAGGCAAGATGTGCAAATCATACGTTCCGCCATCTTTCATTGTGTTATAAGCATGGAACCTGCGGAACGAGTAGAATTATGCACAATACCTGCAATACTCCAACTGTGAATTATGTGTGTTGAACCACTATGTTGTCACTAAGAAGCTGCAGTTGTGGCAGGGATGGTTTTTGGTGTGACAGCCTGCCACAGCAGAATGAATGAAGCAGAAACACTATAATAAACATAAAAATGTAGTCCTAGCCAAATAATAATAATATACAAATATTAAATAAAAATTCACAATCTGTTATCAGATTTACAAAACCATGGGATTAATAAAAATGTTGTATTCATCTCTGATAATCTCGGGTTACACATTTAACTCGTGGCCATGAAAAGGATGTCATTCCCTCTACATAGGATCTCGAGGCCACAACTTCTCATCTTGTGGCTGACATAATGATGTTGTTACCTCGACAAAATTATCTTGTGGCCACAACATATTATCACATTCTTATGAATTAATATCTTGTGGCCACAACATAATATCATGTTTCCATGAGTTAATGTGTCATGGCCATTACAAAATTAAGTGAACAGAACCCTCCCGTTCACTGTATAAAACAAACGCAATAGTGAATAATTGAATACCAGTTGACCAAATTAAGTGTTCATTTACCATATAATAAAATATGATTAAGTATACATGTAATTCACATAGACCTAAATCTAAGCATATATTTCTAATTTTTTTTTGTTTCTATACTCTTTTAACAGATGAAACACCGACAAATGAAGCTGGATTTTCTGCAGCCTCCAACAAACAGCTGAGATTTATGGTGCTTGGAGGTGATGATGCTCTTATGGATAAAGCATGTGCTACAATCCTGGGAGAAAGAGAAAACAGGGATGCATTTCAGTTTGGAGAATTGATTCCCAGGAAGGCTAAAGTTTGTGGACAACAGGTTTCTGTATTAAAAACTCCATTCACATGGCTGAAACACTTGAAGTCATACTTCTTTTTCAGCAATGGAGTCAAATCTTTGAAAAATGACCTGCAGAACTATGAATCACAGTTGTTTCCAGGGCCTCATGGTTTTTTGTTAGTACACAGAGATGTGAAAAACTCTGGCAGAGAGAATTACCTTTTACATGCACTGAGTAATGTTTTCGGGGAGAAGGTCTTGGACTATTGCATGGTATTATTTATAGATGTGGTTAGGAACAAAAATCCCCGAAAGAACTATTGTTTGAAGATGTGTGGAGGCAGATACCACATTTTACAGAACACTGACGAAAGTGTTGATCAGTTATTCAAAAAAACAAAGGCAATGACACAATTTAAAAGCAGTGCTTTTTTTACAAATCATTTGGAATGTTTTAGAAAAGCTGAAAATTATTTTGGGGAAACGATTGAAAATCTAAAGGAGGAAATGAATGTTATGAAGGAACATAATGCAAGGGAAGTGACAAAATTAAAAGAGAGAATCAAAGATATGTCCAAAGAGTCCAAAAACAGAGAGAGTCGGCTATGCAATGAGATGGATGCCTTCAAAATTCAGACCAAGAAGGACTTCCCTAAGCTAGATGAGAGAATCAAAGATGAGGTAAAAAAACTGCCTGAGTCCAAAGAGAGAGAGAGTCAGCTATGCAATGAGATGGATCAATCAGAATGTACAATAATCCAGAGAGAGGAACAAGTACAAGTCAAAGAAAAAGAGCTGCATAAGAAACAGAGAGAACTGGATGACAGACAGAGAAATCTGGATGACAGACAGAGAAATCTGGATGACAGACAGAGAAATCTGGATGACAGACAGAGAAATCTGGATGAAAGGCAGAATCAGCTGGAGATGAGAGAGAGAGAAGTGAGACAGAGAGATCCTGGATCTAGTGAACATCATCAGAGCACATCTCCCTCTGGTAAGTATTTTTATTGTTTGTAATCTGACTTTTCACTGGACAGTCAATCATTAACATATGTGAATTTTTTACTATAGTGTCAGGGGACAAAAACAGTCCTCTAGATGAGTGTGAAGGAGAACTGAAAAGCGGAGAACATTCTCAAGCTGGTGAATCACATGGGATCCACAAACCTGTAAGACGAAACAGCAAAGAATTAGAGCCACCTGAAAGTAAGAATTTATATTTGAATTGTAATGTCACAACTACATCCAGTTAACCTTTCTCCCTAAATGCTGTAACATTAATGAAATAAATGTTTTCTTAGTGTCTGAAAGTAGACCACTGCACACGCTATGAATGGATTGTGATTGTCCTAAAGGGTACAGGTTTTTTTTCCAATTCTTCATAAAACTACATTTACATTTAAACTTAAGAATGAAAATATGCCATCTTGTACTCAACATTATTTGAAATGTTCATGCTGCTCTTTTTCAGACAGTGACTGGAAGTTCAGCTGTCACACTCTAAAAAGGACAAAAACACCATAAAGTATCATAACTGTAGTGAATACAAATGTTGCATTACATTCCAATTCTACTGATGCCATGTGGAACTTTGTGTAAGGAGCAGACTGAAATATTGCATTTCAAAAGAGATTTGTTAAAAGGAATAGTTGAACCTCATAGATGGTTTGAAACATGCTTTATTTTGTAGTACCGCTAGGGAACACTTTTAGCACAGGAAATGCATATTCTAGTTTAAATGTACAAGAGAATAGAAAGTCATACTATTAAAACTGCCAAGTGACAGCATGCTTAGTTGCCAAGTGTATTACACAAAATTATGCTGCATTTATTTATTTGTTTGTTTGTTTGTTTTCTGATGCATTTGATTCAGCATATCCTGGGCCACTAGTCTTGTCCCTTTAAGACCTGAGGGCATTTTTTGCCTCACTCAAGTTGATGTTTTTTCAGAGTAACATGCACAAAAATAATGACTCATAACTCAAAGTCTAAAGGTTGGTATCATTTTATAGAAAACTTTCAGTTCTGTCAGAGGAAACATTTTTTTGGACATTCTCCTGCTGAGGACTAGCTGATAAAAATGCAAGACGGATTTAAGTGCTCAATAGAATTTTTTCATATCTGTCTTATTTGACATTCAATATCTCAGGACAGAAAAAAGTTGCCATTTTGGGAATATCATAATGTATCCAAAAGTTACTGTATTTTGTAACAAAATTGGCCCCTTCACTTCCTGAAGAAATATCAAAAACTTGTTTTCTGCGTCCCATACACAATAATAATGACTCATAACTCCAAGACCATAGCAAGTACAGTTGCAAGGTTGATAGAATGTTTTCTATATTTTTAAGGAAAAAATCTTTGTAATTGAATATTCTCATGTTGAAAAATAGGTGATAAAATGTAAGAAAAATGTGGCTAAGGGAAATATTCTTATTTGACATTAAACTTCTCATGAAAGAAATAAGGGAGGAGAAAAAAAAAATGTTTTTGATGATGTTATGTTGTGCTGTATGTGAATTAAATTTTGTGGGGAGTTTTGAAAATGTTGTTTTTAGTTTGAAGTAATGTCTCACTCAAATTATATCAAAACACCAAACAATTATACTTTTTTTCAGAACCAGAATGAGCTTTATTGCCAGGTACACATACTAGGAATTTGTTTTGTTTAGTGTTTAAGCTCCACAGTGCTACAGAATGACAGCGACAAGACGATACATATTATAAAAAGAACAATATACAAGTACACAAGACAGATGAGACCTTTCAAATGACATATGACACATGACTATCTGAGCTGTATGATGTTTCTGACATAATAGAGTACATTGCACAAAAACATTTTTTATAAATTAATGAAAAAAAATCTATTTATCCACAAAAACACAACACTACTTAGGAGTTAATCAAAATGGCCACATGCACTGTGACGTTTAGACTCAAAAGCTTTCAAATGATACCTATTTTGTGTTGATCAACAGTGATTTTTAAAAATATGATTTTTTTTTTCTTCGATAGAGGACGCCCAATTTAGAGGAACGTCTAGGTTACGAAGTTAACCCTCGTTCCCCGGAGGAGGGAACGGAGACGTTACATTGGGATCTCGCTTGAGAGACCGATCACCTCTGAGCCTTATTAAAAAGGCCAATTGAAAATTGGCGAGTGGACGTGCATACGGGTATATAAGATGGCTGCGCGCACCACTCAGTCAGGCTTTTACTGAAGAGCCGGGAGAGCCCAGCGTCAGCGCGACGCCAGGGGCGTGGCAGGGGAATGTAACGTCTCCGTTCCCTCCTCCGTTACCCCTTCAGTGGAATCCCTTCGACGTTACATTGGGAACTTAGACCCATGGAAAAGGCCACGACCCTGACACCGCGTTACGCAAAACGCAACGTGCCGGCAGGTCTTCCAAGACGTGTCCACAGGCGGTCATTGAATGTAACCTTCCCAACGCCCTGAGGCCCCTTTTTTATAAGGGGGGCCTGCAGGGATGCCAGTTGTACTGAAGCATGGGTTGGGGGGCGGAGCACATGGAATTTGTGCATGTGGAAATGAGAATAATTCAATATATCCATAAGGCTTCTTAGGGATACACGAGGGAAACAGCGGTCTCCTCCGCTGGAAAATATTGGAAAGTATAGCCACAACCTGCGGGGCGAAGGAGACCCAGGTAGGGTCACAGCCAAGGACTACTCCGCATCTAGCCCTGACTGCGGGGCATGGAGGACCCAGGGTTCACCGGAGGGAACATTCTGGGAGACAGCGCACGGATCCACGTGGGAATGGCGCGGCAAGCCGACACCAGCCGTCCCCCCGCTCGCCTGATGTCTTGTGTTAAGACACGGGATGATACGGCCTCTGCGCAGAGGTTATAGAACCTAGCGAAGGTATTAGGTGTCGCCCAGCCCGCAGCTCTACGGATATCTGCTAGTGAGGCGCCATGAGCCAACACATAGGATGAAGGGCTACGGGGGGGTCCCAAGAGGGTATGAGGTGCGGTCTGGGCATCTCTGAGGGACCTCACGACCAGTGGGTGCTTACCTACTTTTCTTCATCTACTGCATGCGATATGCGGCTAAGCGGCGGCATATATTCCGAGAGTCAAGGGGACAGCCTGCGCTCCAACTCTCCTGCAGGAAAGGAAGCACTACTGCAATCGTGTATCTCTGTGCCTCTCAGCGAGAGGAATGCCAGCAAATAGACCTCATCTCAGTGCGTAAGCCTGCCTTTGTCAAGGGAGCTCAGTCCCGAGTGATAGTTTGCATCACGGCCTGTGAAAGGCCGGAGAGATCTACGGTGTCAACCCGTGCCCTTACAGGGAGGGACTGCCGCGAGGGGATGGTTACTAAGACCTAAGTCCGGGTGGGCCATCCTTGTAGCGCAGCCTACAGACTTAGTCCTCGTCCTCCCTGGACTTGCACAGAATCTGCGCAAGGAGGCTCACTGGGCAAAGGGCGTACTTGGGCCCCGGAGGTCAGCTATGTGCCAGTGTTACTCTGGCAATGGGAGGAATCGGGAGGGCGAGCGGATGTGGCTGGGCCTGCCGATATAACTCGAACTAGCTGCGTCACGGGGTGGAGTCGCCATTCTGCAGGTGGGTGGACTGCCGTGGGAACCGGCCGGCTGCACGGTTGAGTTTCCCTGCTTCAAATTAATGGCAAGTAGCAAATCTGCCACGTGGACTCCATGGGAGCAGATGGGGAGGAGCTGTAAGCCTCTGCTGTACATGGCAACCCAACCCGGGCTGACTTGTCGGCAATACTGCGGGAAAACGCCAGTCCGGAGAGAGCCGAGATGCCATGCCCATCATGGGACTCGATCATGCTGCAGCGGTCTCACATGAAACAAGCTTAGCGGCAAGCGGCTAGAGCTGTCATGTGCCCCAGGAGCCTCTGATTTTGAGAGGACCGCTGTATTGTGCCTGATTAGCTCAGGGACTACAGCACTGACTGCGCGCTCTTGGTAGCAAGGCGGCCCGTCTTGTGGACCGAGTCGGGCTCCCGACCGAGGAAAAGGATTCCCTCGGTTGGCCTGAAGGACCAGATGGCGGGGGTGCCGAAGCACCAGGTCCCTGTATTCGCACAACGGAACTCACGAGTGGGCTGGTAAAGCACCAGTCGAAGAGACGGTTGAAGACGCGAATTCCTGTCTGGCGAAGAGGGGACAGGGAGCTCCCATGGCCTAAAGAAGGCAGGAAGGAGGGGGACTAGCCAAATGAAAGCACCTCGCGCTGAGCGCTCGATTCCCGGGGCAGACCACGGAAGGGGTGTGCGCCGGGGAAAGATCGAGACGCGACAGCGGGTGCCCTTCAGGCAGATGTGGCTGCAACCCAGCCCTGGAGACGGAAACATACTTGTATGTGCGTCGTCATGAGCATGTGTGCCGACAGCCTAAGAAGGGATCGGAACAGAGCTCCATCCAGGGCGGATGTTAACCCACCACTCTAACTGGACACATGAAGTCGGGACTCTTATCAAAGCCCGACCTCGTCCCGGCTGGAGAGACAGGCTGGATCGCGTCCTTCGCCAGTAGGAACGCGACCTCCGCAGGCAGAACAGAGGCACGCCTGTTTCCGAATAAAGAATGTAAGGGGTACCTGTGAGGCTGGGCGAAGGAGACAAAACCCAGAAGGATAAACGTCCTGGAGAAGTGTCTAACTGCACTAAACAGTGCTTACCTACTTCCCTGGTTCCCGCGCTGGCGACATCCGGTCCCGAGTCTGGTTCCGAGGAGTGGAAGTGCTGCTCAGGAAGGAACTCGGGGCCGGCGCCCCAGAGGTGAGAAAGTCGGGTCTTTCTGTGATTTCAAATGACCGGCTAAGTCCCGCTTCCAGCAGGAGTGCCGACAGAGTAACTCTCTCCACCTCCGGGGTGCTCGAATCAGGACCCTGAGAGGCGAGCGGCATCCCTCTCCCACGGGCAGCTTGACGTCGGCTGCGAACCTGGATCGTGTGGCTCAGCGGGGGGACGCCCTCGGCGACGGGCAGACGGAGGCGGGGGCCCAGGCGGTGGAATGGTAACTTCGCGGCAGGGCAGGATTTGTTGGACGGCCTCCGTCTGCCTGGACTGTTGGAGCGCCATAGGAGACGCCCAGCCCGAATGACGGGGAGGCGTACTGCTCTGGCATCTCGATGGGGTATGCCGATGGGTGGAGGATCGCAGGCTTTTGGGGGCCGGCGATACGTTCGACGCCGCTGAGCAAAAACCCTTCACGGTGTCGCCGAATAGGCCGTTCTGGGGGATGGGAGAGTCGAGAAAGCGAACTTTGTCGGTCTCTGCCATCTGGGCCAGAGTCAGCCATAGGTGGTGTTCCTGGACCACGCAGGTGGACATCACCTGACCAAGGACATCTTGGTCAGGTGATGTCCACCTGCGTGGAGTTCTTCAAATACCCCCTGGTCAGGACCACTCTCGTGCAGGCCTTTAAGTGCCTGCGCCTGCCATGGCATGCAGGGCGGTGGCAGCGTGTCGGGGGGCGCAAAAAAGGCCCAGCCGATGAGGGCGGAATAAAATTCACACACCCTAGAAGGGAGATGCGGAGGGCCCCACCAGGCGGGCGCGCCATCAATGTAGGACATCAATGTATCGTCACGAGCCGCAGGGTGTAATTTGGATTTGTCTGTGCATGTTTTTATTTACTTTTAAAGGTTTGGTGCCCATCCACAACCATGATAAGGTTGGCAGACAGCACCGGTTTTCATTAAAAATATTCGTTTGTATTTTCCTGAGGAAACTAAGTCACCTACATCTTGGATGCATTGGGGGTAAGCAGATAAACATCAAATTTTCATTTTTGGGTGAACTATCCCTTTAAGCGCGAGAACGAAATCTTTTGAAATCGTTTGATCTGATCGACGGATTAGGGAAATTGTATGAAAATAATGACGTGTCATTTTCTATGATACATGCATGTTTCATGAAGTGACCAGTGAAATCGCCACATGTCAGATACCTTAGACGTTTTTAGCTATTATTATTATTATTATTATTATTTTGTTATCTTTAGCCGTAAATAAATTATAGTATGTAATGATTAATGATTATAGTAATATAGTCAAATAATGGTGAATATTCTTCCAACAATTATACTCCTTGAATCCTACTTGATGAGACCTTTCAAATGACATATGACACATGAACATGAGCTGTAGCATGTTTTTGACATATTATAGTAAATGGCATGCATGTGTTATCAGCAAATTATGTGGCACTACTTTGGAGTTCATCAAATTGCATTTGATGTAAAGCTCAGGCTCTAAGCTTTCAGATAATATCAAATTTTTGTTGATTTTGGTTTGAAAAATATGATTAGTAATATTTTTTGCGGAGGGGGCTTCGGTTTAGAGTGAATGTTCAGCATTCCTTTAGTAGTAGTTCAGTAGAGTATATCAATCAATCAACTTTATTCAAGACACATCAAGGTCCATATAGACAAAACAATACAAAAATAAAAGAAAAATTAAAATTACAGTACAAAATATTTAAAAGATGTGAGAATCAAAATTTTTAAAACACATACAAGCTTTGGGTCCAATATTTCCAAAAGCAAGATGAGTACCTTGTGTCACTCTTTGACACATCAATTAGAGACACAACAATCATGTTCTTAGACCCCATTAATCTGCACATGAATCTATACATAACATTTTTCAGAACAGCCTTAAAAGTAGGCACATTGTTAGTCACAAACATTTCACTGGCACTACTCCACCTGGGAATTTTAAGCACAACTCTTAAAGCATCATCATAAGCCACTTGAAGTTTTTTCATTTTTGCAATGCTAACATTACACCACAGTTGAGCAGTATACAGTGGGGTACAGTACGTTTTGAAGAGTGATATTTTAACATCTGTAGTACACATGAAATTTGCGTGCCAGCATGTTTGCCTGCCCATACAGTTTACCACACTGACGCTGCACATCATCATCATCACTGAGGTCATCTCTTATCACATGTCCCAGGTATTTAACTTTCTTCACAACTACTAGTGTTTCACCTCCCAGTGAGAAAGAAGGATAGACAATATTCATATCCTCCTTAGTTCTCACAATTAGTACCACACTTTTCATTGGATTGAATCTAATATCATGCATTACTCCATACTGAGAGCAAATTCTAAGAAGTTGCTGCAGCCCAGCACTGGAGGGAGACAAAACCACCAAATCATCAGCATAAAGCATGTGGTTAATGAGGTTATCGCCCACCAAACATCCAGTTCTACATTGCTTTAGTTCTTTGGATAAATCATCCATATATAGATTAAATAGCAGTGGAGAAAGAATTCCACCCTGCCGCACTCCATTGGAGACATAGAAGGGTGTGGACATACTCATCCCCCACCTAACTTGCATAGTTTGGTGAGAGTACCAGAACTGCAATATCCTAATTAGAAAAAAGGGGACCCCACGCTCCTGTAGTTTACAAAATAGTTTCCCATGATTGATGCGGTCAAAGGCCTTTGACGCATCCAGGAAACACATAAACACTGTACTATTGCGTGATCTATACCTGTACATACATTCTTTTAGTGCATAAATACATAGATCAGTTCCAAGCTTGTTCTTAAAACCAAACTGATTATCTGTTGATGCTGTATATTCTGCAAGCCTATCCATAAGGATCCTTTCTAGAACCTTGGAAAGTTTACTTGCAAGAGCAATAGGTCTATAGTTATCTATACTCGTTAACTTACCCGTCTTATTTTTAACTACAGGAACCAACACGACAGATAACATAGATTCAGGAAGTATGCCATGTTTCAATAACCCAGAAACACATAAAGCAAGTAACACTGAAATACATTGGCTAGCGTATTTCAGATGTGCTGCTGTTATTCTGAACTATAGAGTAGTTCACTTTCAGAACAAAAATTTACAGATACTCAGCCTCTTGTTATCCAAAATGCTTATGTCTTCCTTTCTTCAGTCGTAAGGAATTGATGTTTTTTGAGGAAAGCAATGAGCCCCCGAGTTTGAAATACCAAAATGCAGTTTCAATGTATCTTTAAAGGGCTCTAAACACTCCCAGTCGAGGAAGAAGGGTCTTATCTAGTGAAACGATCGTTTATTTTCTAAAAATATTTACAATTTATATACTTTTTAATCTCTACACAGAGTACACACAGAGGTGGACAAGGTGAGCATTTGAGGTTAAAAGTATGTACTATAAAAAAAGCAAAATATGAAAAACTAAATTCTTAACATTTAGAAATGTATTGATGGAATTGAATCAAGATTCATTGGTAGAAGATTCTGAGTTTTTCAGTAAGTAACTCAATGTTCAAATGGAATGAAATGTGATTGAACTTAATCTTGTTTAATAAGATGATCATGGTTATAAAATGTGCACTAGACTTTTAGTCTTAATGAAAAAAAAAGATTCTTAAAAATAATACATATTTTTGTAACAGTCTGTTAAACACACTCAATAAGGAATAGCTTAAGGAAGTCACTTTAATAACCCAATAGAAATAACTCAGGCAAATCCAATGTTCAGCTAAATGTCAAACGAGACCAGAGAAAGAAAGAGAATAAATATACAGACTAAATGAGGGTGCTAAACAGAAATAGATGAACAATTAACTAAAGAATGCCCAAGAAGACTAATCAGGGAGGCAAACAGGAACAGAAAACTAACCACAACAGGACATACACATGACAAGTATATTGTAAATGACTACACTTCAAGCAGTTGCATAAGCTTATTATCAATCTTAGAATACATACACAGCATCTTTATATTGATCAAATTAAATTGCTAAATGTTATTTTAATGTATTATGTTTTGTCCAATCTGTCTCTTTTAATAACAGAGGATAGAACTCCACTCTTAACTAATTACGGCGGTAAGAAATTTGGCTTTGCATTTTCTGATTTGAATAAATTAATGGGCTCCAATTTTATCCAGTAAACTGAATGAATTTTGTAATACTTTACTGTATTAAACATCACAGAAATAGATATTTTATTATTTTATATATATTTATATTTATATATGCAGCTGAATTGTCCAGAGCATCCCCTGAAAAGCTGAGATTTATGGTGCTTGGAGGTGATGATGCTCTTGTGGATAAAGCATGTGCTACAATCCTGGGAGAAAGAGAGAACAGGG
The DNA here is from genome assembly GCF_049309525.1 of Garra rufa. Taxonomy (NCBI): domain Eukaryota; kingdom Metazoa; phylum Chordata; class Actinopteri; order Cypriniformes; family Cyprinidae; genus Garra; species Garra rufa. The sequence continues at coordinate 39,501,638 of NC_133379.1, forward strand.
ATGCATTTCAGTTTGGGGAATTGAAGCCCAGGAAGGCTCAAGTTTGTGGACGACAGGTTTCTGTGTTAAAAACTCCATTCAGATGGCTGGAACACCTGAAATCATACTTCTTTTTCAGCAAAAGAGTCAAATCTCTGAAATATGACCTGCAGTACTATGAATCACTGTTGTTTCCTGGGCCTCATGCCTTTCTGTTAGTACACAGAGATGTGAGAAACTCTGGCAGCGAGTATTATCTCTTACGTGCTCTCAGTGAGGTGTTTGGGGAGAAGGTCTTGGACTATTGCATGGTAATATTTATAGATAGGGCTAAGCACAATGATAAAAAACAGAACACCTGTTTAAAGATGTGTGGAGGCAGATTTTACATTTTACAGAACACTGATGTAAGTCAGTTATTTAAAAAAACAGAGACAATGACACAGCGGAAACATAGCGATTTTTTCATAAATCATTTGGAGTGTTTCAGAAAAGCTGAAATTTATTTTGAAGCTGAGTATGAGGAAAAGATGAATAAACTAAGAGGAGAACTAGCAGAAAATATAGAAACTGCTGAAAATCTAAAGAAGGATATGAATGATATGAAAGAGCTAAATGCAAAGAAAGTGATAGAACTGAATGAGAAAATCAAAAATGATCAGAAGAAGTCCAAAGACAGAGAGAATGAGCTACAGAATGAGTTGGATGCTCTCAAAAGCAGTAAAAACCAAACAAAGGAGGACTTCAAGCTAGATGAAGAGCTTATCATTTACAAAGACAGAGAGAAACTGTTACTCAGTAGATTAGATTCTTATAAAAGTAGTGAAAAACAGATGACAGAGGACATCAAGAAGCTAAAAAGAGAGCTGAGCATTTACAAAGACAGAGAGAGAAACACCTAAAAGATGACAGAGAAAAGAAACTTCAGAGAAAAGTGGAACAGCTGACGAACAATGAAAAACAACTACACAGTAATCTGACTGAAGCAAAAGAACTGGATCGAAGAGTCAAGGAACTGGATGACAGACAGACAGAGAAATCTGGATCTGACTTTTCACAGAACAGTCGCTATAATTATACATACAGAAATTTTGAAATGTCCAAATTTACATTACAACCAGATGTTCACTGTCCTGAATCTTCTGCAGGAAAATGCAAGAAAAAAAATGTTGCTAAACTCTGTAGCATTAAAAAAATATTGACCTAAAATATTTCTTCTTGTTAGTGTCTGCAGGTGAACTCAAGAATAAAAATTTGTCATCATGTACACACTATAAATTATCTTTAAATTTTCATGCTGCTCTTTTTCAGACTAGTGACTAAGTTCACCTGATATACTCTAAAAAGGACAAAAAAAACAACATGAAGTATCATACCAGTAGTAAATTTAACTTTTATATTCCAAGTCAAATGTCCAAGACTCTCTCATAATGTTAAGTCTATAATAGTCTATATAACACAAATCTGTACCAAGAACTTTTTTGGTTTCTCGTTATTTTCAATGTCTGTACAGCAATATTTCTGTTCAATATAGTTCTGTTGATAGTTTTGTTTAAACGTTTTTTTTTTTTAATTGCTTAAATTGTTTAATTGTTTTTCTTAAATTGATCTTTGATTTAATCTGAATAATTATTCGACTTTATTATTGCAAAAGATTTGTATACTCACAAAAAAGGATAAAACTGAGCCACACTTGCTGTATACTGAATCATAAATGTATTAAAATGGTTTTATGTGGTTTAAAGGGTGTTTTATTTCACTTATTATTAACTATAACCATTTTGAACAGATGTGACAAAATCTTAAACCAGTGCGGTTTTCCGCTACCATCCACTACCAAGCTTTAGTGACTTTAAATAGTTTTAAAGGATCTTATTTTAAAATATCACGGTTGCATCGTTAACAGATGTCCAAACTTGAAATGTTTCAAGTTCAATCCAGTTTCTTAGAAGCTTGAAAGCATCTACTGGCACAATGTCAATTACCGTAGAAAATACTTGAAAAATCAAGTTTACAGTATAAGAAATCTATTTCAAATACAACCTAATGTTACTGCTGAATCGTTCCCTTAAAATATGAACTAACTGCTGTACCATTAATAAAATGTTATTTTTTTGTAGTGTCACAAGTCATAGATTGTGATAAAGGTGAGTCGTGTAGTCCTCACAAAAATAAAAGACTGTCATTTACTCACCCTCATGTTATTCTAAATCTGTATGACCCTCTGTTTTTGTGACACTCTTTTTCAGACAAGAAGTTCATCGCTAAAACATTTGACAAGCTCTAAAAAGGACACACTCACTATTGGGTCTTAAAAGAGTTACATTGTTAATATTTGTCTGCTGGTAAACAAAGGTGTTAAATTAACTCCTCCCACAGTATAAATTGCATTTTTCCATTTCTGTAACATAGTTCTGTTTTGTTGACACCACATTGTGCTACAACATTAAATCATTTTAGAATGCATCCTGGAATAACTATTTTGGAGCAGTTTAAAAGGGGTTCATTCTGCAGCCATGCATGTGTGAACTGTGTATAAACAAATGAACTGTGTGTAGGTCAAAATAATATTTTTTCTGAGCAATTAAATGGTTTGGCTTGCATGGTCAACTTGGTACTTCAATCCAGAGTAATCAATAAAAAAAGGCCGTACTACGGTGGCCGAGAAGTGCAAAACACAACAACAAATCGCAACACAAAAAACAAATCTGAAAACCAAATAACAAATCCAGAATCAAAATTACAAATTAGAAAACACAATATCAAATCTAAAAACAAAACGGCAAACCATAAAACAAAATAACAACTCCGGAAACAAAATACCAAGTCGGAAATCACAACGACAAACAAAAAAACAAAACGACAAGTCAGAAAACACAACGACAAATGCGTCAAAACGGAAAAGGTAGGTATTTTGTGTGACCGGCGTAGTCGCTGCTGATTGGACGGAACTTCTGTCAATCAAGACAAAGCGTTCGATCGTCACGTGATTCACGAAGCCTCAAATAGTTCAAGGAAGTTCATAGCGGAATACATTGAGTTAGAGAGACAGAACTGCGTTCTCTTACGAGAGGTCTCTCGTACTGCGTAAGAAGTATCTTACGCTAGGGGAAAATCCTTTTCTGCGAGATATTGAAGCCAAAAATTATCCTTAATTTTGAAATAATGTAAAGCGTGTTGCAGCAGCATACAGACATAGGCGAAACAGCTTGCGCGCCTATTGGCTGCTCTGCGGCAACTGCAGCAGCCTATTAGAGCGAGGCCTGACGCGACGCCAGATCCAATGGGGGCATTTCGCGCCCTTTGCGTCGCTTCGCGCCCTTTTCGTAGCTTCCCGCCTAAAAGGGCGTGGTCTAGACCTATAAATATCGCTCATAGGCAGCTATTATCTGATTTTTCATCCTTCAAGCGAAGCACACGCATCGCTGGAGCCGGATAAGAAGCCGCCGTTTGACTGCAAGCATCTCAGCGGGACGAGCCACTGAAGCTGCTGGCCACGCCGCCTTCCGTGCCTTCCTGCTGCGCTTTCCGGCGCCTATATCCTTTATAATCTACAGTGTGTTTCGCCGCTGCGATACACACTGTTTCTCTAAAAAGAGCAAAGCGTCTTTTTAAAGATGCCTTCATACGGCTCGTGCAGATGCCAATGGTGACTCTGAGGACTTGCCTTGCCTTCTTCACTGAGACTGCTCCCCCGCCCGCCGCGGTGTAGCGCCGTAAAAAGCGCCGTGCCCAGCGGGCCCCGGACACTTCCCCCAGCCGACAAAGCTCGCCGGTTCGCCCGCCTGCTTCATCGACCTCGTCAGCCTCTGTTCCGGACGTAAAGCGGCCGCTGTCTGCCACCGCTTCCATCGACGCCGCTGACGAGGGGGGCCATGAAGGAGGAAGAGGATTTCCGTTTCCCGCCAAAGCGGGAACGCGCATGCTGCTCAGAAGAGGCGATAGCAGCCCAGTTATGTCTGCCCTCCGCTGGACGGCGTGCTAAGTCGGCCCTCCCCTCTAAAGCTTGCCGTCAGACGTCAAACCTGCTTCGCCGCGCTTTCGCCGCCGCCTAGCCGCGTCAGCGCTGCGTAACATGGTCTCTCACCGTTGCTGAGAGGCACCCGTGGTTAACGCTTTCTGACGTTTTTCTCGTCTGGCCGCCGCCCCGCCAGACGCGGCCCGCGGCCCAGGATTGAGTTGAAACCTGAGCCTCCGAAATCGTCCTAGCACAACTGGGAAAACGACGGTGTACGAGTCCCGCTGTTGCCGGACCCCCACCAAAGTTATTCGCTCGTCCAGTTCCAGGAAATGTGACTGTTCCAGTGTTTTCTGCAGCCAACAAACCGGCTCCGTCGCCCGTTTGCCTGCACACAAAAGTCGTTCCCACGGCTACACAGATAAACCCCCAATAAAGTGTATTGTCTGGTGTCCCGGCCACGGCCGATGGTGTTTCATGTGTCGTAAGAATGCCCACTAACCTGTGCTCATCTCTAACGTTACACACAAGCACAGCGCACATAAAATCGACACAGATCGATTGCGCTCCACAACCGGCCACGGCCGATGGTGTTTCACGTGTAAGAATGCCCACTAGCAGTGCTCATCTCTACACACAAGCACAGCGCACATAAAATCGACACAGATCGATTGCGCTTCACAACCGGCCACGGCCGATGGTGTTTCACGTGTAAGAATGCCCACTAGCAGTGCTCATCTCTACACACAAGCACAGCGCACATAAAATCGACTCAGATCGATTGCGCTTCACACGTGGTAAATATGCCCGCTTCACAGTGGCCACAGACACCACATTATGCACGTCAAACGGTTTCTGTGAAAACGAAACCAAAAGTGCATTCGCTCTACGCAGGCGAACGTTGTTTGGAGTGTGTTAAATGTGCCCGCTGCCCCACAGCCACATCCACACACAGACATAATAGTTCCCGCTATCAGCGTGCCCCATGCCTCAAATATCACGAGCACGTTTTGCATGAAATCAGCGTGCATTCGCTCCATGCAAGCGAACGATGTTTGGAGTGTGTTAAATGTGACTGTTCCAGTGTTTGCTGCAGCCAACAAGCCGGTTCTGTCGCCCGCTTGCCTGCACACAAAGGTTGTTTTCACGGCTACCCAGATAATTCCCCAATAGAGTGTATTTTCTGGAGTCCCGGCCACGGCCGATGGTGTTTCACGTGTAGACAAAATGCCCACTCCTCCAGTGCCCATTTCTACACACAAGCACAACCTGTCATACAGACCCTGCGCGCATAAAATCGGCTCAGATCGATTGCGCTTCACATGTGGTAAACGTGTCCACTTAACAGTGCCCACAAACATCACATTATGCACGTCAAAAGGTTTCTGTACAAACGAAACTAACGTGTATGCAGGTGAACGGTGTTTGCAGTGTGTTAAATGTGCCTGTTGCCACACAACCACATACACACACAGACATAATAGTTCCCGCTATCAGCGTGCCCCACGCCCCGAATGTCACGAGCACGTCTCTGGTGCCACAGCATACCGAAACCACTCCGTTAATGAAAGAACGGAGCGCGCTTCGTATTCAGCCTCTAGCTATTCATGCAAACGCATTGGAAAAGCTTCCAGGGGTCTCGAAATGGGTGCTGGACATTATAAAAGGAGGCTATTCGCTACAGTTTCACCGACGCCCGCGCCGCTATACAGCGCGCGTCGAGACCACAATGCAGACAGAAGCAGCACACCTGCTTCGAGCCGAAGTGGCGAAACTATTGAGCAAAGGGGTCATAGAGCCCCTTTCTCAAGCTCAAAGCGAAGGGGGGCTGTACAGCAGATATTTCCTGGTACCGAAAAAAGACGGGGGTCACAGACCCATATTAGATCTAAGGCAACTGAACAAAGCGCTGGTGAAGCGTCGGTTCAGGATGCTCACGACCAGAAAAATCCTCGCGCAAGTTCGCCAAGGAGACTGGTTCGTGTCAGTGGATCTAAAAGACGCGTATTTTCAAATACAGATAGCGTCACGTCACAGGCGATTTTTGAGATTCGCCTTCGAGGGCCAGGCATATCAGTACACAGTCCTGCCGTTCGGTTTGTCCCAGGCACCCCGTACATTACGAAGTGCATGGACGCAGCGCTCGTTCCTCTCAGACTGAAAGGCGTGCGCATACTGAACTATTTGGACGATTGGCTGATTCTAGCGCAGTCTCGCTCAGTGCTTGTACAGCATACGACCATGTTACTCGATCACCTCGAGAATTTGGGTCTCAGAGTCAATTGGGCGAAGAGCTCACTGTCCCCCAGTCAGAAAACTTCCTTCCTGGGCACAGAATTGGACTCGCTGTCAATGATAGCGCGGCTGTCACCACAGCGCGCAGCAGACATTCAGCGCACAGCGGGCTCGTTCCGCTGCGGCGCGTCTGTCCCGCTCAAAAAATTTCAGAAAATGCTGGGTCTCATGGCCTCAGCGTCATCAGTTCTGCAGCTGGGTCTGCTATGTATGCGCCCACTGCAGCTCTGGCTGAAAGCGCGCGTCCCGCGTCAAGCGTGGGCGCCCGGTCGGCTTCGTATCACGGTCAATCAGTAATGTGTCACAGCCCTGAATCCGTGGAGAGCAATCGACTGGTACCAGTTAGGTGTAAGCCTGGGGACTTCCTCGAGAATAAAAGTGGTGTCTACGGACGCGTCCACCTCGGGATGGGGGGCTCTGCTCGAGGGCAGACCGTTTTTTGGCCAGTGGTCAGAACGGGAAAAGCTCCTGCATATCAACTGCCTCGAAATGTTGGCAGTACAGAACGCGCTGATGCGCTTCTGTCCCCAAATAAAAGGAAACCATGTATTAGTCCGCTCGGACAACATGTCAGTGGTTTCCTATATAAATCGCCAGGGCGGTCTCAGGTCCAAAAACCTATACAGACTTGCAGAACGCCTCCTGGTATGGGCTCAGCGCAACCTGCACTCGCTGAAAGCAGCGCATGTGCCGGGGATTCTAAACATAGGGCCAGACAGACTGTCCAGGAACAATGTTCCAGCAGGCGAATGGTCTCTACACCCACAGACAGTACAACTACTGTGGAAGAAATTCGGCAGAGCGGAAGTAGACATGTTTGCGTCTCCGAACAACGCTCACTGTCTGGAATTTTACTCAAAAGCAGAGACGCGCTGGCCCACGAATGGCCCCGCCGTCATCTCTATGCTTTCCCCCCCGTCTCTCTCCTACCTCAGGTGATAGAGGGGGTCAGGGAAAAAGGATGTTCAATACTGCTGATAACGCCGTTTTGGGAAAACCAGCCCTGGTTCCCAGCGCTGATGCAGCTGACGAGCACTGTCCCGTGGCCGATACCAGTGAGGAGAGTCCTTCTCTCTCAGGCCAGCGGCTCGATTTGGCATCCTCACCCAGAGCTGTGGTCCCTTCATGTCTGGGCCACCAGCGAATATATGATGAACTCCCTAAAGGAGTATTAAACACGATCACGCAGGCTAGAGCCCCGTCTACGAGACGGCTCTATTCCTCAAAATGGTCAGTGTTTTCGGGCTGGTGCGCAGCTCGTCACCCACTAACTGTGGTGTGATGGAGGTGCTTTCCTTTCTACAAGAGCTGCTGGACAAGGGCAGAACCCCGTCCACGCTCAAAGTCTATGTGGCGACCATAACAGCGTTCTCGAGCACAACGCTAGGTCAGTCAATAGGAAGGAACGATTTAGTTATTCGCTTCCTGAAGGGAGCTAGAAGACTAAATCCCCCCAGACCTCCCACAGTCCCCGTATGGGACCTTTCTGTGGTACTAGAGGCCATGAAAGGTGGACCATTCGAGCCTCTGCAGACGATTGATTTGAAATACCTGTCTCTTAAGACCGTGTTTCTGCTGGCTCTCGCTTCAGTGAAGCGCATAGGGGATTTGCACGCACTCTCTGTGAGCGCGACGTGCATGGAATTTGGACCTAATGACTCTAAAGTCATACTCAAACACAAACATGGTTACGTTCCAAAATCACTCAACACACCGTTTAGGGCACAGGTCATCGCGCTGTCAGCCCTACCGGTCAATGATGAGGAAACGGACGCGAGCCTCCTATGCCCAGTCAGGGCATTACGAGCTTACGTGTCTCGCTCGTCTGCTTTTAGACAGACAGAGCAGCTTTTTGTTTCGTTTTATGGGCGTCCCAAGGGACTGGCCGCGTCGAAACAGAGCTTATCCAGATGGATAGTTGATGCTATTGCGTTGGCATATGCTTCCAAGGGCATGCAGTGCCCGCTAGGTGTCAGAGCACATTCCACGAGGGGCGTGGCCTCATCGTGGGCGTGGTCGAGTGGGATTGCCTTGCAAGATATTTGTACGGCGGCGGGCTGGGCCTCTCCGTCTACATTTATAAGGTTTTACAACCTGGAGGTTCCCGCCTTACAGGCCAGATTGCTGTCAGTCTAGATGTTCAGTGTTGTCTGACCTGATGTTATCAGCTCGGAATGCTGCGTCTACTGAGCACAGCTCTAGGGTCGACAGTGAAAGTGATAGCACAAGATGTGTCTGAGCAAACTGTGTGAAGACCCTTATTCTTACGTCAGCTCAGGCCGTAACCCCGCCCTGTATGTACGTTTACTTAGCGTCTGAGTGACGCTGCACTATGTGGAAGAGTGCGGCGTTGCCCCTCCCTCTTCCCCGGACTCCCTGTGAGTTCTATAGGTGATTATGAACTGTATGAACCCCGGGCTTTCGCCCTTGGGTCTTTGGTGTCAGATCTCAGCATGCACGGCGTTTTACACTGGGTCCCCTAGCGTAAGATACTTCTTACGCAGTACTCGTTCCCTCTCGTAAGAGAACGTACTCGGTTACTAACGTAACCTCGGTTCTCTCTAGAGAGGGAACGAGTACTGCGTATCTTGCCGTGCATGCGCACGCTCTGGTTGCTTTGATGATGAAAAACCAGATAATAGCTGCCTATGAGCGATATTTATAGGTCTAGACCACGCCCTTTTAGGCGGGAAGCTACGAAAAGGGCGCGAAGCGACGCAAAGGGCGCGAAATGCCCCCATTGGATCTGCCGTCGCGTCAGGCCTCGCTCTAATAGGCTGCTGCAGTTGCCGCAGAGCAGCCAATAGGCGCGCAAGCTGTTTCGCCTATGTCTGTATGCTGCTGCAACGCGCTTTACATTATTTCAAAATTAAGGATAATTTTTGGCTTCAATATCTCGCAGAAAAGGATTTTCCCCTAGCGTAAGATACTTCTTACGCAGTACGAGAGACCTCTCTAGAGAGAACCGAGGTTACGTTAGTAACCGAGTACGTTTTCCTCTTTTTATTGTGGGATTTCTCTTGTTTCATCCCCGAGGATTATAAATAACAAAAAACAACACATGCAATTTTAATGCATTATGATTAAATGAGTATTACGATAATTTAAAGATATTTAATCTTTTTTTCACGTGTAGAGAATCACATGTACGCAAACCCTTTACAGTTTTTTTCTGTCATTATGATTTTTTACTGATAAAACAGCCTATTATCTTTTCCTGCGGTTGTATGTACTTATAAGTTCTGCAGTGATAATAAAATAAAATAAAATAAAATAAAATAAAGGCGACGGGTGCACAGAACACCCAATGGCATCACGACAACCCTACCTAGTACGTTGCCCTCCTTGTTTGCAATGTTTGTAATATCTGCACAAAGGAGACGTCAATCAGCTGCTGGAAGATCACGTCTTTGGAGAAGACTTTTGATTTTACACTCGAAAGAATTAAGTATTACTTAGAAATTAAAGATGACCTCGGAATGCATTGCTAGACAACACCAACTCTTATGAACAATAATACTGATAAATGCTAACCACTAATTAATTATATTTTTAGTAAAATGAACTACATGCATTTTTTAATACGCCATATGCATGACATACCTATTCATGACTATGCAGTCAATGTGAATACATCTCAATTCTCAGTCAAGTAATGAATTAATGCTATATTTTATTAACTGACAACAAGAAACATGAATAAATTTGTAAAAGAATAAATAAAAGTAACCTTGATGTTAAATAAATACAAGTCAAAGACACATAAAACAAAGCTTTATTCAAAGTAATTGTTCTGACAATCATGTGTTCACAGCCTGTAAATAAAAACTGCTATACTGGGTTACTCACTTTTGGAAACACCCTCGTTGCTGTTCTCCATCACGTTCGATGATGATGTATTGATCTCCCGTGGGCTTCTGGGATAGAAAAGTAGAAAAGTATCCCTCGATCGGCACTTCGAAATCTGGGCGGGACGCAGTAGGCATCCGGGGATCTCTCGCTTACTCTTTTGTGGTTACTCTTCTCACGTACCCATTTCGCCTACTATATAGTAGGTAAGTAGGCATATTCGAACGATACTTAGGTATACGTACACCTGAATCTCGCGAGAAAAAGTGCTTCATCCTGGTAAATCTCGCCTACTCTTTTGTGGTGTTTGAGATTTCATGCATACTTTTTCTTCGCCTACTGCTTTTTGCCTACTAAATAGTATGGAAGTATGCGATTTCGGATGCAGCCTTTGCCTGGAGCGACCAAGCACCGCCCACTTCTTCTGTTTCTTCTTTCGTCTTTTTGATGTTTAATGTTGCATTACCGCCACCCAGGGGAGTTCCTAGACCTAAAGCTCTACTGGGGCACAGGCCCCCCATTACTCGTTAATTCAGTTGTTTCATGTAATTTAATGTCTTTATTTTGGGATTATCAATGTAAATTATAACTCAAATTTGAGATTTTACTGGGGCACAGCATATTTTTACTAGGGCACGTGCCCCAGTAAAAAGGGTCTAGCAACGCCCCACTGCAGTGTGCACCGGAGCTAGAAAGAGATAAACTATAAAGGAAAATAAAAAAAAAAAAAAAATTATTTGCCTCCTTCCTCCTCCTTCCCCTCCCCTTTTTTTATAATAATATTAATTTCCAAAGCTGTAAACTGTCTATCTGCGAGACCAGTGGCCTTTAGGAAGCTAAATAAATGTGCACTAATGTCATTTGACGTTTTTCCCAGTATTTCCTTAAAGTAAGCGAGTTCTTCTTCTTTTGGTGTTATTAACGGATGAGGGAAAACAGTGGATATTTTTGTTGCCCTTTTGCAAAATAGCCAAATATTTTATAGTAAGTTACAAATACATGAAACGAAGCTGCATACGCAGTTACTAGATGCAATATTCTGAGGAAGGGGCAGACCAGTGTGGCAGAGAACTGATATAACCTGAGCATCATTTACTAACTAACTAGTAACTATGTCGTACTTCGTACGCATAGAAGATGCCTCGAAAAAAAAATCGCTTAACATGATAAAGTCACCAAGAACATTTCGCGTAAGCGTGGTTTCAGTCGTTTCTACAATTTCTCCTGAAATTAGAGTAAATTATATCATCATGATTTTTAGCGATTTAGTCATTTGCTGTAGAGGTCGTACGCATATTTTACGCAGAAATTCGTACGTACGCACACTTAGTGAATCAGATCCAAAGTTTAGTTTCTTTCACTTTCGAATCGACCCTGTTTGCGGAAGATTGCCTCGGCCCAAAATCTGTTTATTTTGAGTTTTCTAACAGTTGACATTTTGTTACTTTTGTTTCATATTATTTATTCTCTGCAGTATGGCGAAGAGACGAAAACGCAAAAACAAAAGCAAAGGTAAGTAACCGTGTATAGTACTCTGTCTTGCTTTGAGAATGTGAGTAAGATATATTACAAGGGAATTCAATGGCACTAATTCAAGTAGTAGGCCTAGCTATTAAGACATTGCCTTTTTATTAACTCTTAATTTTGGCTGCTTGTTTTGTTGAACAGGTCGCGGTGATGAAAGTGAACTGAGTGAGTACGGTAGGACTACATGATCAAACATTTAAACATGTGTATCACTGTTAAATGAATATCCTTACTCCCCAGATTTATCCTTCAAATAATTAAGACAAAAAAATATGGTAGGGCAGGAAGAATAGGTTCCTATGCACCCACCTGGCAGTTTTTTGTAACCCTAATGGAGTTTAAGAATATTTGATGTTGCCAAGGTCAACTAATGTCCCATGGGGTTCGTTTACTGGACATCTTGAAATTATGTCATAGCAAGTGGTGGAAAACACAAATTTTCATAACTCCTGAAGTGAACCATACAACATGCAAAGACAAATGAACCAACTTTGTTATATAATTCTGACACCAGGAATCCAATGACATGATGCAACCACTCTTTGTTGGTAAAAAACAAACAAACAAAAAACAACAGAAAAAAAAAAACAGGCAAATACATTTTATAGGCTCATAAAAATTCATCTTTTGCCACTTTGTTCTGCAGTATAAATGTTGGGATAAGACTTTTATTGTGTTAGAATATAGAATCATATACATATCTATCATATTCCCAGGTCAATGGCACCAGATTTTTATACCTTATAAAAATATAAATACCCTTATATTTAGGAGAAACAGTTGGTAAAAGGTTTTAATGCTTTATAAGAGTCTTTATTTTGTTCTTTATACCATACAGACATAATGCAGTAAGCAAGTTTTGTTATGCCACAATATATACACATTAATTGTAAAATATTAAACATAAAACATGATCAAATAACATATATCTAAAGGCAAAACAAAGTAATGTATACAATTTTTAACAGATTATTGTTCTTATAATTGTAGCATATCTAACGATCAATGGTTGTAATCGTTGAATAAACATCACACACCGGACAATTAAAACACTTTGTGCACAGACACACGATAAGGCATATATTCTAAGCTCAACTTCGCTCGAAGCTGAAACATAATTACCTTGTTAAAAAGCTTTTGTGATCCGATAAAAACACTAATACATCTAGAGTCACTTTAACACAAAACTCATGAATATTCATGAATGCTCTGCCTAGTGACACAAAATATCTCAGACACCAAATATTTTAGAACACTGGTATGAGCTGTATCCCTTCTGGCCACAACCTTTTGAAAACGATGATGCATATTTAGTCATGTGACATATTTTACAAATAGATATTTACCTTGTACACTCTTCATATTACAGTCCTAAAATGATGACAAAAAATTTACTCAGTTGTTGTCCTGACTCATGCGGCAAAACATGAGGGCAGCTGCTTTTTACATTAAATATGAGTAAGCGATTGTTATATGTCTCTATGGGGAAAAAAATACATAACATATTGATCAGTGGAAAAAAAAAAGCCAACCCATGCAAAAAAAAAAAAAAAGTGCCAAAACAAATTAAAATAAAAAAACTTTGAGTAACCAAACAAATTGAATCCAGGCTTAAGCCTATAGTCCCAGGATAATATGAATGCCCGCACAGACACTTTCACTGATATATCACTAAAATATGTCATTACTTTGTCTAAAAAAAAAAGAAATCACACATGCAGATCTTTTTACCAAAGACACACTTGTAAAAGCTAACGTTAGTTAAATCATAGTTGAATAAATAGGAATAATTGAACTATGACCTTGGTGTAAACCTTGAATGTGGAACCAGGCTGTAAAGTATGATCGGTGATAAAGTAAGTACATCGCAAAGCCCACTTAAAAAAAAAACTTACAGCAGTGTTTTATATAACTATTTATATAACTATAAAAATATTTCTACTGTTTAAAATAACTGCTTTCTATTTGAATATATTTTAAAATGAAATTTATTTCTGTGATCAAAGCTGAATTTTCAGCATCATTAGTCCAGTCTTCAGTGTCACATGGTCCTTCAGAAATCAAAATTTTGGAATTATACAATTTAACACCTTTATTTAGCAAGGATGCTTTAAATTGATCAAAGATCAGTGATGATAAAGACATTTATAATGTTAAAAAAGATTTTTCTTTCAGATAAATTATGTTCTTCTGAACTTTCTATTAATTGAAAAACCTGAAAATAAAATCTACTCAGCTGCTTTAATAATAATAATAATAATAAATGTTTTTGAGCAGTAAATCAGAATATTAGAATGATTTCTGAAGGATCATGTGACACTGAAGTAATGATGCTAAAAATTCAGCTTTGAAATCACAGGAATAAAATACATTTTACTGTTGTTGTTGTTCTTTGGATTAAATAAATGCAGGCTTGGTAAGCAGATGAGACTTCTTTAAAAAAACATTAAAAAGTCTATTGACTGGTACGGTACTACAGTACAAAACATCTATAATGTCTAAATATAAATCCAAAAGTAAAACGTAAACGTTTATTACAGAGTGGAAATGGTAGGATAAATGAGCTCTCTCCATTTAGTTGTCATAATGAAAATATTATGATATTAATTTTAATAGTTTTTTTTTTTTTTCCTGGTGGCAGAAATCTTCAGTGAATTACCTCTATATAAGTAAAAGTGAAAAATATGGGGGGGTCTGATCAACACTGATCTTGCATACCCCTCATCAAATGTGCAGTTGCGCCCCTGTATATCCTACATAATGGTATTTTAATATAAAATAGCTAGTTTAATGTGAAAACTTCTCACATGATCTGAGAAAACTTAATGAAGGAATTTCTGAATTTCCAGATGAAAAGATTCATCATGTGAAAGATGTAATGAGTAAAATAGATGTATGTATTTTACAGTAAAATGAGTTCTAACACTTAAATATGTTTTATTACAGGTTCTCTTGTAGATAGTGGTAAGTAAACAGTTAATTTGGTAGTATTTTTTGACATTTGGCTCAAGAACCAGACTATTTGCTGTTTTTTTTTTTTTTTTTTTTTTTAGAGGCTTGGTAGCGTTATAGTATTGTGTTTTAGAGTAGTATTAACTCTATAATAATTTTAAACATAAAAAGATCCATACCAACATTTGTTTATGTTAAAAAAAATAAAAGAGTTGTATGAATAGTATTATATGTAGACAGCAACTGACTTCATATATTCAATAAATTTCACAAAAACAGCAGTTGGTTTAAACTCACGGAGCAAATATTATATGAAAGGCAAAATTGGAGGAAAGCATACACTGTTGAGTCTGGTAAAAATTTATCTGTTACATTTACAAGTTGTTTTCCTCAGTTTCACAGACATATACCAGCATAACAGCGGACCAAGAACAAGATCAATCAGGTGCATATTAATTTAGTTTCTTTGAAGTTGAATTATAAATTGTATTAAAATTGTTACTATAGTTTGGTAACAAGTATACCCGAGTTGCAATATTCATATTTGAATATTTACCATGAAAGTAAAATAATGAAACAAAAAAGCATGTTGAACTGCATTAACTGAAATGTCACACTGATGATGCAATGCATAATTTTTCCAGGCCTTGAAATTCAACATGTTTGTATATTTAAGTTGTAAACATTTCCACTATTGAAGGAACTGTATGTAGGAAATTTATTTCAGTTAATCATAAAATGGCCCTGACATGTCACTAGACATTAAGAAATCATGTTAATTTCAAATACTTATGTCACTGACAACAGTGGTCCGGCCAGGATATTGTCATTTAAAAGTGAGAGTTGCAGCCCACAACTGATGTTATTGTTGTCATTTTGTGTTTTGCTCTGAGGCTCCACCCTCCAGATATCTACTAATCACGAAGTCAGTAGAGTTTCGTCATCCGGGTTGTCAGCTCTGCTCTAGTTAAAGCTGGAGCTACGAATGTGTCGGATAAAACATGTATAACGTTACGAAACCTAAAAGACCTCGTTATGAATCCGAAATACGTCGTGACAAAGTCCGAAATAAAACAAGGATTTGTTTAGGAGATACCTTTGAAAGATGGAATAATAATCCATATCCCATATTCATATTCCAGTGCTTCTTTTCACCTGTAGAAAATTATGGGAACAGCCAGATGCAATGATATACAACCAGAATTCTGGAAATGTTGCGACGTTTTTTAAATTTTAATAAAATGAAAACTACAAGAATTTCAAAATCAAATGCCAATATTTTATTCACAATAAAACATCAAACACTTTCCCACTTTAACAGTCTTGGGCCAAAGGACACAATGGCGTTTCTGGACCATGTTCCTTTTTGCATGATAGAGCTTTAGTTGGCATGGCGGATTGTGTTTATTGACAGTGGTTTCTGGAACTATTCCTGGGCCCATTTAGTAATGTCAATGACACAGTCATGCTGATGAGTGATGCAGTGCCATCTCAAGGCCCAAAGACCACCGGCATCCAACAAAGGTCTTTGGCCTTGTCCCTTACGCAGTGATTTCTCCAGTTTCTCTGAATCTTTTGATGATGTTATGCACTGTAGATGATAAGATTTGCAAAGCTATTGCAATTTGACATTAAGGAACATTGTTTTTAAAGTATTCCACAATCTTTTTGTGCACTCTTTCACAGATTGGAGGGTCTCTGCCCATCTTTACTTCTGAGAGACTCTGCCTCTCTAAGACAGTGGTACTCAATTCTACTCAATTCCCTACTCTGCACAGATTGCATATATGCCTTATTTAACACACCTGATTGAGATCATCAGCTCATTAGGAGAGAAATCCATGAACTGCACTAACGAGCTGAAGATCTCAGGTGTGCTTAATAAGGGAGACATGCAAAAACTGCAGAGCAGGGGGGGCCCAGGACTTGAATTGAGAACCAGTGCTCTAAGACATCCCTTTTACAGTTATGCCCCGTTCCAGGCAACCCGTTACTCGTGTTTTTCCAACCTTCTACCCGTAAAAGTGCACCGGAACAGCAGTCAAACCCATGACTTCCCACTCGTGAACTCGTACTAGATCGATGTGTTCCGAGTTCCGAGTTCTGACGTGACATAGCCCGCGAAAAACCAAGGTGTTTATGCCCGGTGTTTATGCAAGTGGTACACAGTGAAAAAATAGCCTTTAGGACAATATAACGTTGCAAACAAATGAATAATAATGTAATAATAATAAATGCGCTCAGGCAGTTTGGGGTGACTTGCCTGGAACGCTACAAAGCGGTGAGTCGTGATTTGAAGTCGTGATTTACGAGCTAAAAAACCTGCCTGGAACGCAGCATTAATCATATTACAGACATCAGGTCCGTTAATAATTAACTTAATTAGTTGCTAGATGATCTCCCAGCAAAATCTTTTCAGCCCTTTGTCTGCCTTGTGCCAACTTTTTTGAGACCTGTAGCAGGCATTACATTTGTAATGAGCTTATTTTAAACATTTGTTATGTTATCTATGTTCTGTTGTGAATAAATATTGGCTCATGTGATTTAGAAGTCTTTTAGTTTTATTTTTACTTAAATTTAAAAAACGTCCCAACATTTCCGGGTTGTATTATGCATTATTTTATTTTATTCATAATTATATTATAATACATTACTTTATTATTTTACTTAATTTAAATCAAAGAAATTCAACTGGTAACAGAATACTTTGACACAAAGAGTACCAAATTAAAAGTGATTTAAATTCATATACAGTTTATATTATAATTCAAATGTAAGAGTTGGATTGGAGCTAAAGCAGCATTCTACATTTACATACAAATGAGGAATTATCCTACTTACCACTTGACCTGTGTTTGGTCTTCACATATCCACTGTATTCACACATGATGCAAAGTATACCAACTCTGAACAGAATTCACACTAACCAAACTCTTAACAACAATGGACTCTGCTCTACACTCAATGCTCTAAAACAGGGGTGCCCAACCCTGTTCCTGGAGAGCTACCATCCTACGAAGTTCAGCTCCAACCCTAATCAAACACACCTGAACCAGCTAATTAATCTCTGAGGTAGCACTTGATAATAACAGGCAGCTGTGTTGGAGCAGGGCTGGAACTAAAGTCTGCAGGTAGGTAGATCTCCAGGAACAGGGTTGGGCACCCCTGCTCTAAAAGCACCCCAAATAAAAGCATAGATTTCTTTGCCTACTGCAGTGTTTCTCAACCCTGGTCCTGGGTGCCTGCCATCACTGCACATTTTGTATGTCACCCTTATCTGACACCAGGGGCGCCGCTCGCAATTTTGGGCCCTATGACAAAATATGAGGTTTTCACACAAAAGCAGATCTCTGGGGGCCCCTAAAAGGCGTGGGCCCTTAGAATTGTCCTAACTTACCCCCCCTTAGTGGCGCCCCTGTCTGACACACTCATTTCAAGTTCTGCAGTTTCTTCTAATGAGCTCACATCAGGTGTGTTTGATTAGGGAGGCACACAATAGTGCAGTGTTGGGGGGCACCCAGGACCAAGGTTGAGAAACACTGTTTTTAATTATATCTTTAAATTTTTTTCTTCTGCAGATTTAGCTTTATGGTTTACATTATTTTTTTTAATTCCAATTGTGTTTGCAAATTAAAATTTCGTTTAGGCATGTTTAATGCTTTTGTCTACTACTGACATTGCTTTATTCACTTTTTAACAGATGAAACCATGACAGATGCAGCTGGATGGTCTACAGGCTCCATTGAAAAGCTGAGATTTATAGTGCTTGGAGGTGATGATGATCTTATGGATAAAGCTTGTGCCACAATCTTTAGGAAAAGAGAAAAAACAAATACATTTAGTTTTGGGAAATTAGAGCCTAGAAGTGCTCATGTTTGTGGACGACAAGTTTCTGTATTAAAAACTCCATTTAAATGGCTGGAACACTTGAAATCATACCTGTTTTTCCACAGGAAAGTCAAATCTATCAGAAATGAAATTGAGTCATTTGTATCAATGATGTTTCCTGGGCCTCATGCCTTTCTATTAGTGCATAGAGATCTAAAAAACTCTGGTAGCGAAGATTACCTTTTACGAGCGCTCAGTGAGGTGTTCGGGAAGGAGGTCTTGGACTATTGCATGGTATTATTTATGGATAGGGCTATACACAATGATCCAAAAAAGAACACCTGTTTGAAGATGTGTGAAAAAAGATACTGCCTTTTGCAGAACACTGACAGAAGTGTTAATGAATTGTTTAAAAAGATAAAGACAATGACAGACATCAAAGACAACAGTTTTTTTACACAGCATTTGGAGTTTTTCAGAAAAGCCAGCAATTATTTTCAGGTGGAGTATGAGGAAAAAGAGAATAAACTACGAAATGCATTAAGTGATTCCAAAGACCGAGAGAGTCAGCTAGAACATGAAAATGAGAAACTTCAAAGAGAAAAGGAACTGCTCAAAGACGAGAAAAAACAACTACAAAAAAATCTGACTGAAGCAAAAGTTAAAGAAGATTGTCTGCACGAAAAAGAGAGAGAACTGCATAAAAGAGTGAAGGAACTGGATGACAGAGAGAGGCAGCTGGAATTCAGAGAGAGAAAAGTGACACAGAGAGATGTGCGATCCAGAGAACTTCATCAGACCACAGTAGATACTCCCTCTGCTGGTGAGTATTTTAAACATCTGTTATCTGTACTGTCACTTATTATCAATTAATCCAGTAAAAATCCAGTATAAAAGATCTGTGTACGTAACCTTTTCAATGAATGCTCAGGTTTATGATTAAAAAAAAGATCCTCAGTAGAAAGAATTTTATACAGGAAATGCTAATCATTTGATATTTTTCTGTAGTATCAGGGGACAAAGACAGACCTCTAGATGAACATGAAGGAGGGGTTAGAGATGATTCACAAGCAAGTAAATTGCTTAAGAAACCTGTAAGACGAAACAGCAAGGATTTAAATCCACCTTATAGTAAGTAATGTATTTCAAACACAACATTGTTACACAATGTATATATCCCTAAAAATATTTACTAACTACTACAACATCAATAAGATACTGTCCTTAAAATTTTCTTTTTCCTTAGTGTCTTAAAGTGAGCATATGCCATGATTTCCCTGAGGTGAGTTTAAAGATTTTCTTGGTTTCTACATAAAAGGATAGTTCACCCAAAAATTAAAGTCTGTAATAATTTCCTCACCCTAATATTGTTCCAAACCTGTATGGTGACTTTTCACACTGTTTTTTTTCCAGACTGGAAATTCATGGTGACCACATCTGCCAAGCTCTAAAAAGGACCAAAAACACCATGAAGTATCACTACAGTCGTCCATCCAACATAACTTATATTTCAAGTCTTTATATACTTTGTGTAGTAACAGACTGAAATCCATAGCATTCAAATGTGGCTACAGAATGCAAGATCTCAATAGTGGGGCAGAGACGTTTGGCGGGATAGATGCTCAAAGGATAAAGGGGGCATATAGAAGGCTTTGAATTGGGCTGTGCTCAAAATACAGCAATATATTGTTGTATTGATACAGATGCTTCTGTGTTGATACAGCAGCTATTGCTGTGACGCAGTTGAAAAAGAATCACAGAACAGAAAAAAAAAATGTAAGTTCAAAAGTTAAAGAAGATTTTCTTTGCCCCTATTAATTACACTAGGATTAGAAACGCAAGTGTCTTAAGTTGTCCAAACCTTAACCTTTTAACTGCCCCACCAAGAAAAAGGCAATGGAAAAAATTTTTGTTTGCATTTTTTATGTCTTTATGTCACTAATAACCACACTCAATGTTTTTTTTTTTCTATAAATCCCATCATTTTTTAAATATTGACCTCTACCAAACGGTTGATATGTCACTTAATGGTAAAGGAACTGGAATTCATACTTATACTATGAAAATCTGAAAATATGAACTATAACACTAATTTATTTAAAATTATAATCAAAAAAATATTTTTGTATATTGAATCTTCTTTATTTATTGAAGTATGCCATTAAATATTTCAGGTTTTCATTTTATCACGGAAATTATGTTTTCTTGTTGTTAATACCAATAAAAAAAAACTCTAGTACTAAACTTTGTTTTGTTTTGTAACTAAAAGTAACAAAACAAAAGACATTACATTCTTTCTGCATTAAAAAAATAAATAAGTTATAATAATAATAAAATAAAAAAACAGCAAAAGATAATATAATGGCATTTTAGGCTTTTATGTTTCAAGAAATACGCCGGCAAGTGTGGCAGTGCAACAGAATTTTTGTTTCTAGATAAATGAACATTTCTTTGTAAACCAGCAATGTTGTGTAGTGTAAACCAACATTAGAAACAATCTTTCAAACAATATAAAAAACTAATGATTGTAAAACTTTTCAGCATCATCTCTTGACAGTGAGAGTGCGCATTCTTTTACCATAGAAACTGTTGTAAAAAAAACAAAACAAACAAAAAAACAACAAACAAATAAATAACAATCTTAAAATGTTAATGTTAATACACCAGTATTTGTCATGTATCTGCAACTGATCATTATGTTTTTCAAACATTATTTCTATGATTTCATTATATTTACTTAAAAAAATATCCAAAAGTGGCAAAAAAGACATACTTAAGAAATGATCTAAGTATATTCATGAGGCAATAACAATAGCTGTGTCATATTCATAACTATGAATGATCAGAAGTTTATATTTATCAGCAAATAGTCCATTCTGACTGCAGAAAAGGATGATTTGAAAACATTAGCTTAGCATTTCTACCTTTACCGTAAAGTGACAAATCAACCGTTTGGTTGAGCACATTTTTGAAAAATTATTGAAAACATACTGATTTTTTTTTTGTCAACAAGCAACATAATTTTGTAAAGTTAGGGCTCCTACAGTGTAATATGTCAAAAAAATATGCTTAGCTTGCAAAATTTCACCAAAAACAGTTCACATGGCAGGAGTGATTTCTTTGATTCTGACATCCATGAGAGAAGGAGTGTTGTCACAAGTACTGCTGATGGACATAATGACATCTAGTGGAATTTTTTGGCATAACATAGCTCAACCAGATGGTAGAGATGGCTCAATCAGCTTAAGTTAAGTTAGGTACTCCTCTTAATAAAATATAGTGACTCAAAATGTGCTCAACCATTTGGTCGAGCGGGCAGTTAAAGGGTTTAAAGCTTTTTTTTTTCTGTTATACAGAATAATAAAGAACATATATTAGTAAACTGTGTGTAGGACATGGTCATTATTCAAAATTCATAGATATTATTTTATTACATTACATTTACATTATTAATTAAATTTCCAAACAAATATTTTTGTTTACAGGCTATGGTGAGTTTGCTGTTGTAAACACTACTGTTGCTGTTGTAGGAAACAAACTTTTTTTTTTTTTTTACACCCGTGAAACTTTTTTCCCTCAAACAGCAAGAAGGAAGTGAACATGCACCTTTGTTTATATTGCTGTGTGCTGTGCGTAGCTGCAGCTAAAGTTACCTCTACAGCTAAGGTTTAGCAATGTAAACAAAACAAAAAAGTGATTTTTAGTACTTGTTCTAATTACTTGGTTAAAATCAGCAGAAACAACTAAATACTTGTTTTTGTCTTATTTTAACTTATTTCCATTATGTTCAGTACACGTAAATTTGTAAAAATTAATTGAGCTTAATAATTTTGTTGGAACTACATGAATAATTTTTGTTGACACAACTAACCGAAAAGTGCATGTGTAATTCCTAGCATGCTTTGCATGGGGTCGAATTAAGAAGCAAAAAAAAAAAAAAAAAAAAAAAAGGTAATTTTAAGTGTTTTAAAATTACTTGTTCTTATATATGTAATGAGTTATTTTTGAAAGAGGTTTGGAGATTTGAAAAGTTTTGAGGTTACCACTGTTCAGAAGAGTATAGCGCTATCGCAAGCCGTTTTAGCATTTAAACCTTTGTTCAGACTATCCATAACTATATTTGCAGATATCTCTAATTGTATTTTGACGAGTGATAATTATAATTTGACTAGTCAGAATGACAATTAGAGATATCTGCAAATATAATTGCACTAGTAAGAAATCGGATTTAAGATATCTGTAAACATATTTTGACTAGTCAAAACTTAATTTAAGATATCTGTAATGGTGTTATAGATATATTTAAACGACGCGTCATATATCCGCAAAGGTAATTAGAGATATCTCTAATTCCGTTTCGACTAGTCCCAAATATATTTGAAGATATCTGCATTGTATTTACTCCTAGTCGAATCTCCTGTTGCGTGACGTGAAACTACGTTTCCTCAGCACCGCCCACAGTCAGTGTTGCCAGATTGGGCGGGTTTCCGTCCAATTTGGCTTCTTTTGATCGGCTTGGACCGGAGAATAAGGCATTGGGCGGATAGACAAAATTTGGGCTGCTTTAAAAAAAAAAAAAAGCCCAATCAGCCGCTTTTTACTTCGCTTTTATCATTAGTCATGTTATTTTAATATGTTCGAGCTCAAAGTATCACAGTAATATAATGTGTAGTGCAGTCATCAACTCATTTTTGCTTAGCGCAACCCTAACTGGTTTAGTTTAACAGAGACCTGTCAATCAATTTACGTCTTTGAGATGTGATGACTTGTGAGTAACGGGGTTTTGACGCTATAACGGGCAAGATTTTGAATATGCAGCTCATTTATTCATTTTAAGTAGCCTAATTGCGATGGCAAAGTGGCCTAAATATAAGTTACACGATAAAAAGTCTAAGTGACTCAAATCTCACATCGTGGATTATACGTGGTGAGAGATGAATAGAAGACTTATAAATATAATTGTAACTGAAATAAGAAAACAATTTAATGAACAGTTAATTAAAAAAAAAAACTGAATATGGGAATGATGAGTCAGAAGATCTTTTACACCGTCCAGACTACTCTGGTAAACTTGGCTTTGGCTGCTGGACTAAACAACAGTTTATGTTCTGCATATTTTGCATTATGTTCTGAAATGTGTACTTCATGAAATACATGCTCTGTCTGAAGATAAGGCACAAGACAAGGTTTAGCACATTATTGTTGGTAATTGTTCTTATTATTTTATTTTTTCTGTTCGATTATCATACAGTATACATCAATGAATAACGCATTTTTGGCTGTCGTGGGTGTGTGCATGAACGTAAATGCCAGCTACATAACATTTGTTTCTAATCACTTTATTGTGCACTTTTTGCACAGAAATTTGCATATTTTTACTGTGGACATTGAAAATGATGCATGTGTTTTTCCAAGGGTTAAAGTCATCGGTTAATTGACCTTATGCACGGAATACTTCATTGTTTAGTCAAGCCAGCTAAGTCATTTCAGGTCAACTGTACTATACCGTAATATGAGCGTACTTTGGTCGTTTTCTCTACATAATACATTCACAATCGAAGAAAAGTGTTGTTTATCTAAGAGGACTAAACGTCCATGTATACTGTTTCAAGAATGACAAATGCCAGTTTAAAAAAATTCGCGAGTAAATCGGCTAAATATGCGCGAGTCATTGCTATAATTGACAGTAATAACCGGACAAACATCTGACAAGCTGATGTCGAAAAAAAGAGCTTAAATGATTCAGATTAAATACAGAGTAACAAAACTACAGCAGTAACAGCAGTGTTGGTTAAATGTAGGCTATTTATTAGATTTTACAGTTCAAGATAAAACTTAAAAGATAAAAAGATTACTAAAAAGATTACATTTTTAAAAGATTCAATTTTATAAAGTATTTCAAATTCCTATCGATTCTTATTGAGTGCATTATTTAATTATTATCCCATAAATATTTAACATATTTGTAGTGAACTATATTAGTATTTAAATAATTCACCCTTATAGGCTGTTTGTGTGTGAGCTTAATGATTTTCTGCACTTGCTATACTATATACTTAAGGGCGGTAAAAGTAATACAATTTATTATAGGCTACTAGTAATTTTATAATAAATCGAAAAGCAAGACGTCTTGAAAATAGAGGGAGTTTGAAAGGCAGCTGCATAATAAATAATCCTCTGCTGCCATCTATTGGTTGCGGTAATTCCATATTATTTTTGCCAAAAAAAAGACGTTTTCTGTGAAAAGTCATTTTTTTCCGATGCGGTTTTTATGAATGAAAAGTGAGTCCTTAAGTACATTTTATTTCACAGCTGTAGAGTTAGAAAATAATAAAAGATTTTAAAAATTTGTTCATGACTATGAAGGCAAGTTAGTGATTATCAAAAATATGATTAAGATGTCCTTGAAGAGAAATATCCTAGCTAGCTAACGTTAGCATAAACACATTATGATGGTGTTTAGCTGTCAGCATTTAAATGCACAACTATGCAGATAGGGAGAGTACGGGATTGCCAGGCTCCGCATGTAAATTATTTAGCTATTTAAATTATGTTGTTAAATAAAATGAAACTGAATTTTCATGCCGCTTACATTGTTTATTATGTTGCAATTATATTTTTTCTCAGTTTCTGATAAGAACGAGGCAGTAGATGAGTCTCACGAGTGTACACCTAAAATATAACACGTATAAAATGATCTTCAGCTGAAGTTTACGAGCTGGCTTATCTTTATGCGGAAGTTCTAAAGAACGCTCTGTGCATAAGGTCAATTTCCACTTTGAAAAGATTTTTGGACATTGTAAGCATATTTTTTTGTAAGCATATACTGTTTTGATCCATATTCCTGTGAAATTGATTTATCTTTATTTTATTTTGTCATTATTCTTTTTTTAAAGAGATAAAAATGGTCCTTATCAACCTTGACATGGCAATACAATTCTATCACATTATTTTGGTGAGCTTTTGGGCTGGAAATCGTCAACCCGATCTGGCAACACTGCTTAAAGATTAAGGCGGGGCTTAGCAAAGGGGTGGTTTGAGTACACAATTAAGATATCTATAAAGTAATTTTGACTAGTCAGAATGTTAATTCTAGATATCTACATTCAAATTCTTCCTAGTCACAAAGCTGAATGCGGATATCTCCAAAGAAAGATCCTCCTAGTCGAAAATCTGATTGAGATATCCAGAATTAAATTGCAGATATCTTTAAATAAGTTTTGACTAGGAAGAATTCCAATTCAAGATATCTCTAATCAAGTTTTGCCTAGTCAAAAATCCAATTCAAGATATCTACAACTGTAATTCAACTAGTAGTAAATTATTTACAGATATCTACAAATGTATTTGTGGAATGACTTTTAAAATGACGAATTAAAGATATCTCCAATTGAATTACAACTAGTAAAAAAACAGTTAGAGATATCTTGAATTATAATTTGTACTAGTGGCAACTCAATTAGAGATATCTCTAATTTCATTGTCACTAGTAAAAATGTAATTAGAGATATCTCTAATTAAAGTTCTGCCTAGTGAAAATTCATTTATAGATATCTTTAATTACAATTTCTACTAGTCAAAACTCATTTGTAGATATCTGAAAATATTTTCCAATGGAAGTTAATGGAACAATATGACTAGTCATAAAAGCATTAGAGATATCTCTAATGGATATTACGACTAGTCACAATAACATTGTAGATATCTTGATTGCAATTATGACGAGTCAAAATTGCAGGATAGATATCTGGAATTGGAATTATGACTAGTCAAAACAGAATTATGACTAGTAAGGAAAAGTGTATTTAATGCTAAAACGGCTTGCCATAAAACGGCTTGCGATAGACTAGGAAGAATTTGAATGTAGATATCTAGAATTAACATTCTGACTAGTCAAAATTATTTTATAGATATCTTAATAGGGGTTATGCCCAACAGGCTTCCGTTTTCTGCTAAACAGGTCTCGTTGCTTCCGGTTCCCGCGTTTTGCATATCCCTCTTTAAATATGAACATGATTTACTCAAGATTCATTCAAAGTAGACACTAAAAATGATCATAACCAATGTCCATCACATATGTGGATTGATATATAAACGTTTTAAATTTTTATTCTTTTCACTAACATTTATATATAAATATCGAATGAAACGTCCACAATAAACAGCTGGCTTGTTTAACTGATTACCTTAAAAGTCCGTCGATATCGCCATTATTTATTACGGCTATTAACACGTTCTCCGACAAGCGGAAGCAATGAGACCTGTTTTCCGGGGTTGGTCATGTGACGTTCGGCATAAAAGGTACGTTCGAGATGCACTACACTAGCCTGCCGCCGGCTGGCGAGAGCAGCCGCTTGCAGTCGGGGGAGGAGTAAAGAGACGGCAGTCAAGTCGGACACTTATAGAGGATGAAACTGTATTCCAAACATACAAAAAAAAAAAAGGAATAAAGAAGAAATGAAACTACATAAGATAAATAAATAAAATAAAAACGTTTCCCTATCATTTATTCTATACAATCGTTTTGCTTTTTTTGTTGATCATATCAAGTATGTGAGTTACTTTAATGTAATGCAATATGACGTTTATTATTTGCATCTTGGTTTTGTAGTTAGCTATAGGACATTTTTCAAATATAAGCAGTTTATTCAGTGTAGTGAAGCCTCTCACAGCATCCATTAAAAAAAAAACGGCCTCTGGTTGACCAGTTTTTTTCCCCCAAACTTTACTCTTATACAATAAGAATATATATTTACCATATCGCCTAATCTTCATTTTCATCAATAATGTTTTGTTTGAATATTAGATATTCGTTATAAAGATGGATTCCATACAGGAACTTATTTAAGAAAAAAACACGCAGCACACGTCGTGCTTGTCGTCACATAATCTGACCAATGAGAATAAAGTGTGTCGTCATCAAGGCTTTCGCAGCCGATTTTAAGCAGCTGCAGCGCCTGACCTCTGCGACTGCTCTCGTTTTGCTCTCACGGTACTTTGATGGCACACGTGATCGAAAGGCGGCTGCAGCGCCGATCAAAGTCGGACAAATGATCTTAGGTGCGTTCGAGATGCACTACACTAGCCTGCCGCCGGCTGGCGAGAGCAGCCCCTTGCAGTCGGGGGAGGAGTAAAGAGACGGCCGTCAGGTCGGACACTTATAGGTTTCCGTAGTGTGCTGAAACATTTTTCTTAGCAGTATACTTTAATTTGAACTCTTAAACAATAAGAATATATGTTTACCATATCGCCTAATCTTCATTTTCATCATTAATGTTTTGTTTGAATATCAGATATTCGATATAAAGATTGATTACATACAGGAACTTTTTTAAGAAAAAACACGCAGCACACGTCGTGCTTGTCGTCACATAATCTGACCAATGAGAATAAAGTGTGTCGTCATCAAGGCTTTCGCAGCCGGTTTTAAGCAGCTGCAGCGCCTGACCTCTGCGGCTGCTCTCGTTTTGCTCTCACGGTACTTTGATGGCACACGTGATCGAAAGGCGGCTGCAGCGCCGATCAAAGTCGGACAAATGTTCTTACCAGAATGCATTGTTTTGTAAGGCGGCAGCCGATTTCTGGCGGCGCCGCATGAAGTCGAACGCACCTCTTACCAGAATGCATTGTTTTGTAAGGCGGCAGCCGATTTCTTGCGGCGCCGCATGAAGTCGAACGCACCTAATACAATGCAGATATCTTCAAATATATTTTGGGACTAGTCGAAACGGAATTAGAGATATCTCTAATTACCTTTGCGGATATATGACGCGTCGTTTAAAGATATCTATAACACCATTACAGATATCTTAAATTGAGTTTTGACTAGTCAAAATATGTTTACAGATATCTTAAATCCGATTTCTTACTAGTGCAATTATATTTGCAGATATCTCTAATTGTCATTCTGACTAGTCAAATTATAATTATCACTCGTCAAAATACAATTAGAGATATCTGCAAATATAGTTATGGATAGTCTGAACAAAGGTTTAAATGCTAAAACGGCTTGCGATAGTAAAAAAACAGTTAGAGATATCTTGAATTATAATTTGTACTAGTGGCAACTCAATTAGAGATAGGCTATCTCTAATTTCATTGTCACTAGTAAAAATGTAATTAGAGATATCTCTAATTACAGTTCTGCCTAGTGAAAATTCATTTATAGATATCTTTAATTACAATTTCTACTAGTCAAAACTCATTTGTAGTTATCTGAAAATATTTTCCAATGGAAGTTAATGGAACAATATGAATAAAAGCATTAGAGATATCTCTAATGGATATTACGACTAGTCAAATTAACATTGTAGATATCTTCAATGCATATTATGACTAGTCACAATAACATTGTAGATATCTTGATTGCAATTATGACTAGTCAAAATTGCAGGATAGATATCTGGAATTGGAATTATGACTAGTCAAAACAGAATTATGACTAGTAAGGAAAAGAGTATTTAATGCTAAACGGCCTTCCATAGAAACACGGCAAGTCGCAAACTATGACGGTACCGGCGACAGCCAATGAGCGTTTGATTATCGCTGCCGTTAATTATTCTGGCCAATGAATAGTAGGGAGCCGTTTCCCGGTCCAATTTGAATATGCTGCTGATCGGCTTCTTGTACAGTCTGCTTCGGTCGCTCCTCAAGCAACGGCTTTCACGTGGATTATTTTACGTCTGACTGTTTAATTCATATTTTGAGCGAGTTTTGGTTGTGGGATGAAGATTGAGAACAAACAAACGCGAATATGGACTTTTTCCAGCAGCTAAAGATCATGCAAACTGCAAAAGGTAAGTACCCTTTACTATTATATAAAGTTCTATAGACCGTAACGCTAGTTATATTAAGAGACAGTTTACGGAAGTGATATACTAATCGCGATTACATATCTTAATATCTTACCAGTGTGTGCTACTGTGTTTTGTTAGTATGAGCTAATAGGCTACTGTTAGCTGCGGCTAGGCAGTAACATTATATTTATGTCTTGCTGAATATATGTAGTGAAAGAAATCTGCACCTCACTTGAATAGTCAAATACAGACAGTTTACTTAAGTACTTGCCTTTGTATTAGTCCTATTGTTTGTAACGTTACTTTGCTACTTTGATCGTATGTTGAATGAAATACAATATAATAAATAACTATTCTGTAATATATTAGTGTTGTGAAATAATATGGTCATATCGTGCACCCATGCTAGTTTTAAGATCAAACTCACAAAATGTGACAGAACTTCAAAATGAGTAACCTGAGAACACTGTTTTGTGAACTCATCTGACAGAGAGAGGACCTGAGTGAAAGCATGATCATTGGACTCCATGGAGAAGAATACTAGATGTAAACCAGGATTTTGGATCAGCTGTGCAGATTTGGTTTGGAGCTGGTGAGTACATTTTTGCAAGCCCATGTCTGTCAGTAAGTAGAAAGTGTTTTATCAAGCAAATACATTTTAATGTAATTGATTGCTTGTGTGTGTGTGTTTCCCCCTTATGATCCTGAAGTTTTGGGAATGAAAATCTTCTACATGATCTTCAGAGGAAGTAAGTATTCATTTCTAACATTAAGATTCTGCATCATGTCATTCTTAACATTAAGACACACTAGTAGTAGTACTAGTGATTTAGTGATTAGTACTAGTTCTAGTACTAGTACTAGAACACTAGTATTTTAACTACCTTAACTAATAGTTTAAACTTAGTTATTTCTATCATTTGCTGTAGTGTGTCAGTATGAAATATCAGTTTACATTTCCAAGCGTTCATTTTGCCATTAATTATAATAATCAGTGACACAAGGAGTATGAAAACAGACAGTGCTTCACACAGAGGTCTAATCTCATCATCTAAATCCAGAAGAACTGTGGCAACATCTCCAAGATGCTTAAAGAAACCTACCAGCAAAGCAGTACTGTTAAAAGTTTTAAGCACTTGTGTACAAATTCTGTAAAATGAGAATGTTGATAAAATATCATAAATGTCAAAATTGTTATGTTTTCTTTATCAATTAACTTCTTTTGACCATCATCTTGTGTTTAAAGCAGCTTTTGCACTAGGTGCACTTTAGTTTAGATAGTTTTTCAGGTTTGCAGGTGGGTCTCTTGTAGGGCTGGGTATCGAGTTCGATACTTTTTAAGCACAGACCGAATTGTCTCGATACTATCGAGTATCGAAAAAATCATTTTCGTTCGGTACCAAATTTCGATACCCAAGGATATAATCTTGTCAACGTCAGTGAGCTAGAAAACGTGCGGTATCTTTAACGTGCCCGGATCAAATGCTGGTGATTAGCTGTGGCGAGACTGCCTTGAAAATCAATAGTTTACGGCGGTTACGCCCACTCGCCCAGAGCTTGTCAAATGTGAGGCTGTAATGTACACTATACTTTAAAGCATAGCATAAATTTAACGCAAACGATGTATAAGCGATCAAAAGTATTGCTACATTATGCCAATATTGACGGCAACAGTGTGTGATGCAATATTTGTAAAAAGGTTATCGCGTCCAAGACTGGCAACACGTCAAATATGAGAAAACACCAGACACATTCTGTCGGATACAATTCTGGCGCCTCAGTCTCAATATAGTCTCAGTATAGGTACAACGTGACATACATTCACATCAAACGATAACTCAGCGGCAGAGCTGCACTCACGCAGGGGCATAATTTTCACTGAGGACACGCTTTTCAAAATCCCGTTTGTGTCCTCCCTCTTTCAAAAGGTTTTGTTAAAGTAATCTCTTGTATATTGTAGAATGCACGCTCATCTCCGCCGAGTTTCGCGTGATCGTTGAAACGAAACCAAAAGTAAGAAGCGCACACGCATTTAAAGCTATTTTAATACCCCACGTTTAGAGAACGACTCCCCAATGCGCGCAAATTAGGCTACATAAAATATTGAAGCTGTTATTAGTATGTGGGCTAATAAATTAGTTGTCTATTAATAGCTCTGTATCATGCTTGAAGATTCGGTCTCTGTTTGCACTTTGAATTTTGAAAGAGTAGCCTATTTTGATTATGGTTGTATTTATTGTCTACACGACTAAGAAAGAACTGTGTCGTTTATTTTTTGTTATTTATAATATATTTTGTCATTTATTTAGATTTTAATCTAAATGCAGTGGTTGCCTCTAATTTAAATGGCTGTACCTATAATAGAGAAAATAAAAACATACTGTTCATGTACTCATATTATCATTCATTCTTGTCCCTTGCTTAAGGTGTAAACTAAATATATTAAAAAGGCTTTCAGAATCAGCCCATTTGCTTGTAAAACATCGGCAATCAAAATCGACCATGAAGAATCAATATCGGTCCTACATGCTCATTTTTCTGAAGAAGAACTGTTGAGTGATTTCAGGTGATCTTAAAAGGTTAGTTCACCAAAAAAATGAAAATTCTAAAATCATTAATAACTCACCCTAATGTTGTTCCAAACCCATAAGACCTTTGTTTATCTTCAGAACACAAATGAAGATCATTTGGATTTAATCCAAGATCTTTCTGATCCTCTTATATTTACTGGATATGCATTTTCAATGCCCAGAAAGGAACCAAAAACATAGTCAAAATAAGTCAATGTGATATAAGTGGTTCAATCATAATTATATGAAGCTGCGAGAATACTTCTGTGTGCAAAGTAAACAAAAATAACTTTATTCAAAGATTTATCTATGGGAGGATCAGAAATCCAAAATATCTTCATTTGTAGATAATTAATGACAGAATTTAAATTTTGGGGTGAACTAAACCTTTAAGCAGCAGTGAGTCTCACAAATACTTAAATCTGATTGAGTTAAAACTGTTTGAACTTTATTAAAAAAACATTCACTGATATATTGTCTTAACTACACTTTGTTCATTTTGTGCTTTTGTTCCTTTGTTTATTGGTCTTAGAGATAAGCCTGATGTGAAAGTGTCACAAACATCCTGAAAAAGTAATCTTGTTAAAATACATTTCTTAAAATAAAAGTATCGAAAAAAGTATCGTTCGGAACCGGTATCGAATTCAGGGTATCGGTATCGGTATCGGTATCGAACATTTTGGAACGATACCCAGCCCTAGTCTCTTGAAGTATCTTGGAAATGTTGCCACAGTTCTTCTAGATTTTATCTGTCTCAGTTTGTTCTGTTTCTTCATGTCATTCTGTGCAGAATGGATGATGATAAGATCAGATCTCTGTTTGGAGCACTGGCTGTTGTCAAACAAAAATCTTACTGGATCATTACATTAAATGGCAAAATTAATGTTTAGAAATAAAAAATAAAATTACCCATTGAAACACTACAGCAAAAGATAGACATAACTGAATTAAAATCATTTTTAGCTGGTAAAAATACTAGTGTTCTAATATTTTTGGACACCACTGTATATGGAGCCCAAGGATTAAGTTAAATTGATGTGGATGAGATAGAAATGCTTTTTTAGTTTAGTTTCTCCTTGGAGCTCTGAATAACTGGTTATGAAAAATTCTATAATCTAAATTTTGATCTGAAACTAATAATTTTTAATCTTGACAATTTTGTAGATGTACTGGTTTTGTATTTATTCAGTTCTAAAGGACTAGTTCAATTCTGATACAAATATTTCCTGCTGATAATTTACTCACCCCTCTGTCATTCAAGATGCTCATGTTTGTCTTGAAAAGGTTTTTGATGAAAACATTCCAGGATTTTTCTCCATATTTCCATGGGAGCCAACGGGCTGAAGGTCCAAAATTAATTAACAAAAAATTGTCAATGCAGCTTCAAAGGGCTTTACATCATCACATCCAACGAATAAGGGTCACTGGGAACTTGTAAAGCCCTTTGAAAGCTGTATTGAAATTTTGAAACCTTCATCCTTGACCTTAATCCCACTGAAGTCCACTATATGGAGAAAAATCCTGAAATCTTTTCCTCAAAAACTTTAATTTCTTTTCGACTTCAAGAAAGTAAGATTTGAACATCTTGGATTACATGTGGAATTATCAGGAAATATTTTCTAATAGTTTTAAGTTAAACATATATTTAATTAAATGTTTTGATGAAACTGTCCCATGTTCTTTTAATGTAATTGTGCTGTATTTCTTAAAAAATTGCTGAAATGTAAAATGTTAATTTTATATGGCATTTGCACAGAGTTTGTATTGCAGACTGTTTTTTGTCTTTTAAATAAAACTGTTAATTTTCCACCTTGAGCATGCTTTGACACTTTATTGAAGGTTTTTTATTGTAATGATTTGTCAAATAACATTGTTTCTCTGTAGAACATTTAGTGCTTTCATTGTAAAAATCTAGGTAAAATTTGTCAAAGGGTTTTACACTGTAAAAAAATGGTCAAACGACTGGCAGCTACGTCTGCCAAACAAAAACCATAAAGTTAAAGTAAAATATTGTAACTAAAAAAGGGGAAAGTCTGTAAAATAAGGGTTTTACACTGTAAAAGAGGTCCCGTAAAAAAAACGGTCAAATGACTGGCAGCTATTCACCAGTCATTCACCAGTCATTTGACCGGTTTTTTTACGAGATTTTTTTTTTACAGTTCAAAGTCAAACATTAAATATAACAAGTTCAATGTGTGTGCAAGTTTTGTTTTGTCTAGGTACGTCTGTTATGGGCACATAACTAAAGGAAGCTACGCAAGGGCAGTCAATTGTTTGACTGTTTTTTTTTTTTTTTAAATAACCATTTTTGTTGTTAAAAGCACAGTTAAGCAGGTAAGCAGAATTATTTGTTTCTTTGTGAACATAAACAGCTGAGATAGAAAGAATATTTTAGTCTAAAGTGACATTGGCGTGTTATGTCACTAATATTAGAAAAAGAAACTAAGAAAATCACCTGGCTAAATATATTTTGGAATTTGAGTAAGGACTACATTTGATTACAATTTGTTCAGATTATTTGTGTTATTGCTGACTGTTCCTATAAAATAATGTTTGAAATATAGTTTCCTTGTGTTTTTTTTATTTTTAATTTTTTTATTAAAACCATAGGCATGAGTTCCTTGCGTAGGCAGGCTGCTGATTATTGATCACGGTATTGAAATGTTTTGCAAAAAGCCACAGAATAAATATATTTGATAGGCTATGTTTGACTTTTTTGTTAAACCTCAATGGAATTAATAAGCAGATTCATGAAATCACTAAAATTCAGTGTCCAAGCAATACAACCTTGCTTATGTGTTGTTATTTGACAGAACTGAAAATTTCCAAATGCCCTGGTGTCCTTTGTTGTTCTTGAAATATGACCAGTTATATAACAAGGGTTTCACAAAAGCATAAAGGACTCATATTGTGATTCTTGAAAGTTCATGTTTATGCTTTCTTCAATTTATAGTGTTTGTAATAATTTGGCTGTACATTTACAGATCGGGCAATCACAAAAGATAATGGGAGGAGGAAGTGTAAGTCATATATATGTTTAATTTGAATGTCTTATACTAATGCTGCTCATAAGCTTATAAAGCTGCTTATAAAGTATAGAATATTTTATTTATCCTTCAGGTTTTGCATGATTTCTACAAACAAAGATGTATGTTTCAAAAGTTAGAGAGATGACAGGATGACAATGATTAGCATTCACTATAAGTCACATACAGTGGATAAAAACATGCTTTTATAAATAAACGTAAATGTAAAAGAGTCCATGAGAAATGTAATCTGTCTTACAGTCACAAGAGAGAGCGATGGTGCTGGATAGAAGAGCAATGGAGCTGGATAGAAGAGCGATGGAACTGGATAGAAGACAGATGACACAGGAGACAAGTGCTCCTAAATGTAAGAATTATGTTATTGATTGATATTTTGCTTGCACATTATGTGATTGATGCACATAAAGACAGAGGGTCATAAAATAATTATACATTTATAAGATACACTACCAAATAATAGACATATATTAACATATAAAAACAAATGAAGAAATGTAAAGAGCATTTTTAATCCGCAGCATCTATAGCAAAAGCCAGAGTGTAATTAACTTTTTGTTCAACAATATAGTGCAACACTTAATATTTGTTGTTAAAAAAACGTCTAGGTTACGAAGGTAACCCTCGTTCCCCGAAGGAGGGAACGGAGACGTTACATTGGGATCTTGCTTGAGAGACCGATCATCTCTGAGCCTTATTAAAAAGGCCAATTGAAAATTGGCACCACTCAGTCAGGCTTTTGCTGAAGAGCCGGGAGAGCCCAGCGTCAGCGCGACGCCAGGGGCGTGGCAGGGGAATGTAACGTCTCTGTTCCCTCCATCGGGGAACGAGGGTTACCTTCGTAACCTAGACGTTACCCCTTCAGTCGAATCACTTCGACGTTACATTGGGAACTTAGACCCATGGAAAAGGCCACGACCCTGACGCCGCGTTACGCACAACGCCACGTGCCGGCAGGTCTTCCCAGACGTGTCCGCAGGCGGTCATTGAACGTAACCTTCCCAACGCCCTGAGGCCCCATAAGGGGGGCCTACAGGGATGCCAGTTGTACTGAAGCATGGGTTGGGGGGCGGAGCACATGGAATTTGTACATGTGGAAGTGGGAATAATTCAATATATCCATAAAGCTTCTTAGGGATACACGAGGGAAACAGCGGTCTCCTCCGCTGGAATATATTGGAAAGTATAGCCACAACCTGCGGGGCGAAGGAGACCCAGGCAGGATCACAGTCAAGGACTACTCTGCATCTAGCCCTGACTGCGGGGCATGGAGGGCCCAGGGTTCACCGGAGGGAACATTCTGGGAGATAGCGCACGGATCCACGTGGGAATGGCGCAGCAAGCCGACACCAGCCGTCCTCCCGCTCGCCTG
Source organism: Garra rufa (assembly GCF_049309525.1). Classification (NCBI taxonomy): domain Eukaryota; kingdom Metazoa; phylum Chordata; class Actinopteri; order Cypriniformes; family Cyprinidae; genus Garra; species Garra rufa. The sequence continues at coordinate 39,537,808 of NC_133379.1, forward strand.
AAGTCTTATGTTAAGACACGGGAGGACACGGCCTCTGCGCGGAGGTTGTAGAACCTAGCGAAGGTATTAGGTGTCGCCCAGCCCGCAGCTCTCAGATATCTGCTAGTGAGGCGCCATGAGCCAACGCATAGGATGAAGCAACACTCTTAGTGGAGTGGGCATGAACACCTAAGGGGCATGGCTCTCCCTGATATAGATAAGACAGGGAGATGGCATCTACCACCCAATGAGCCACCTCAGTTTGGGGACAGCATTCCCTTTCTGCTGAACCCCGAAGCAGATAAGCTGCTGGGTGCGCCTGAAGTGCCGAGTGATTTCATTTTCACATAGACACAACATCGCAAGGCTGGTTCTGCCTCCTCCAGGGCAGAGCTTGCAGGTTCGCCACCTGATTGCAAAAAGGCGTGGTGGGAACCTTGGGCACAATAACCGGGCCGGGGTCTCAGGTTGTAACGTGAGAGCGCCGGGCCTGAATTTCTCGACACGCTTTGCTGGCAAGGAAAGCTTGTAGGTCTCCGTCCCTCTTAATAGGAGCCAGGGCAGTCAGGAGCGCTGTCTTAATGACAGAAATTCTCGCTCGACTGAGGCCCGAGGCTCCAAAGGAGCGCCCTGCGGCCTGAAAAGGTGACTGGGAAGCTTCCTTACAGAGAAAGCTTGTAGGTCTCCTGCCCTCTTGATGGAAGCCAGGGCAATCAGGAGCGCTGTTTAAATGACAGGAATTCTAGCTCGACTGAGGCCAGTGGCTGAAAATGGAGCACCTCGTGGCCCTGGGGGCGACGGGGGGGTCCCAAGAGGGTATGAGGTGCTGTCTGGGCACCTCTGTGGAGCCTCACGACCAGTGGATGCTTACCTACTTGTTCCATCTACTGCATGTGATATGCGGCTAAGCGGCGGCATATATTCGGAGAGTCGAGGGGACAGCCTGCGCTCCAACTCTCCTGCAGGAAAGGAAGCATTACTGCAATCGTGTATCTCTGTGGGTCCTCTCAGCGAGAGGAATGCCAGCAAATAGACCTCATCTCAGTGCGTAAGCCAGCCTAGTTAAGGAAGCTAGGTACCGAGAGATAGTTTCTATCACGGCCTGGGAGGCCGGAAAAGTCTATGGAGTCAATCCGTGCCCTTACAGGGAGGGACTGCCGCGAGGGGATGGTTACTAAGACCTAAGTCCGGGTGGGCCATTCTTGTAGCGCAACCGACAGACTTACTCCTCGCCCTCCCTGGACTTGCACAGTGTCTGTGCAAGTAGGCTTGCTGGGGAAGGGCGTACTCGGGCCCCGGAGGTCAGCTGTGTGCCAGTGTTACTCTGAAAGAGGCAGCTGGCAATGGGAGGAATCGGAATACGAGCGGATGTGGCTGGCCTACCGAAATACTCCAAACTAGCTGTGTCACGGGGTGGAGTCGCCATTCTGCAGGTGGGTGGACTGCCGTGAGAGCCGACAGGCTGCACGGTTGAGTTTACCTGCTTCGAGTGAATGGCAAGTAGCAAAATCTGCCACGTCGGACTCCATGGGAGCAGATGGGGAGGTTGTAAGCCTCTGTCGTACATGGCAACCCAACCCGTGGTAAGCCACGGGCTAGCTTGTCAGCAATACTGCGGGAAAACGCCAGTCCGGAGTGAGCCGAGATGCCATGCCCATCATGGGACTCGATCACGCTGAAGCGGTCTCACATGAAACAAGCTTAGCGGCTTTTAAGCGGCTCGAGCTGTCATGTGCCCCAGGAGCCTCTGGTTTTTGAGAGGGACCGCTGTATTGTGCCTGATTAACTCAGGGACTACAGCACTGACTGCGCGCTCTTGGTAGCAAGGCGGGCCGTCTTGTGGACCGAGTCGGGCTCCCGACCGAGGAAAAGGATTCCCTCGGTTAGCCTGAAGGACCAGATGGCGGGGGTGCCGAAGCACCAGGTCCCTGTATTCGCACAACGGAACTCCCGAGTGGGCTGGTAAGGCACCAGTCGAAGAGACGGTTGAAAACGCGAATTCCTGTCTGCCGAAGAGGGGACAGGGGAGCTCCCATGGCCTAAAGAAGGCAGGAAGGAGGGGGACTGGCCAAATGGAAGCACCTCGCGCTGAAGTGCTCGATCCCCGGGGCAGACCGCAGAAGGGGTGTGCGCCGGGGAAAGATCGAGGCGCGACAGCGGGTGCCCTTCAGGCAGATGGCTGCGACCCAGCCCTGGAGACGGAAACATAGCTGTATGTGCGTCGTCGTGAGCATGTGTGCCGACAGCCTGACAAGGGATCGGAACAGAGCTCCATCCAGGGCGGAGGTTGACCCACCACTCTAACTGGACACGTGAAGTCGGGACTCTTGTCAAATCCCGACCTTGTCCCGGCTGGAGGGACAGGCTGGATCGCGTCTTTCGCCAGTAGGAACGCGACCTCCGCAGGCAGAACAGAGGCACGCCTGCCGAATAAGAATATAAGGGGTACCTCTGAGTCTGGGCGGACGCCTGGAGCCGGGCCGTACCGTCCGTATCAACCAGTGTAGTGGTATCAAGGGAACGTTGACCGACGTGACCGTGTGGGGCAGCCTAGGGAAAAACAGGGAAGGAGACAAAACCCAGAAGGATGAACGTCCTGGAGAAGTGTCTAACTGCACTAAGCAGTGCTTACCTTCTTCCCTGGTTTCCGCGCTGGCGACATCCGGTCCCGAGTCTGGTTCCGAGGAGTGGAAGTGCTGCTCAGGAAGGAAACTCGGGGCCGGGGCCCCGGAGGTGAGAAGTCGGGTCTTTCTACTGATTTCAAATGAACGGCTAAGTCCTGCTTGCAGCGGGAGTGCCGACAGAGTAGCTCTCTCCACCTCCGGGGTGCTCGCATCAGGGACGCTTCGAAGCTCGCCTGCGAGGGTCTTCCCTCGCAGGACCCTGAGAGGTGAGCGGCGTCTCTCTCCCACAGGCAGCTCAACGTCGGCTGCGAGCCTGGATCGTGTGGCTCAGCAGGGGACGGAGCTGCGGGGGGAGGCCCTCGGCGACGGGCAGGCGGAGGCGGGGCCCAGGCGGCAGAATGGTAACTTCGCGGCGGGGCAGGATATGTTAGATGGCCTCCGTCTACCGTTCGAGCGCCAAGGAGACGCCCAGCCCAAATGACGGGGAGACGTACTGCTCTGGCATCTCGACGGGGTATGCTGATGGGCGGAGGATCGCAGGCTTTTTGGGGCCAGCGATACGTTCGACGCCGCTGAGCAAAACCCTTCACGGTGTCGCCAGATAGGCCGCTCTGGGAGATGGGAGAGTCGAGAAAGCGAACTTTGTCGGCCTCCGCCATCTGGGCCAGAGTCAGCCATAGGTGGCGTTCCTGGACCACGCAGGTGGACATCACCTAACCAAGGGGACGCGCCGCGACTTCAGTGGCCCGAAGGGCGGAGTCAGCGGAGTTCTTCAAATACCCCCTGGTCAGGACCACTCTCGTGCAGGCCTTTAAGTGCCTGCGCCTGGTACACTTGCAGTGTTGCCATGGCATGCAGGGCGGTGGTAGCGTGTCGGGCGGCGCGGAAGGCCCAGCCGATGAGGGCGGAAGAAAATTCACACGCCCTGGAAGGGAGACGCGGAGGGCCCCACCAGGCGGCCACGCCCCGCGTGCAAAGGTGCACCGCGACGGCGCGCCCGACCTGGGGGATCGCCACGTACCCATTGGCTGCCCCGCCATCGAGAGTGGCGAGGGGAGAGGAGCTGGAGTGCGCTTCAAATGAATCGGGAGCGCGCCATCGATTTCGTCAGCTCCTCATGCATGTCCGGTCAGAACCGGACCGGGGGGGGAGCGCGGCGCTGCCGCCGGTGCCCCCCCCCCCAGGAACCAGTCGTCCAGCCCAGAAGGACCGGCCGGAGGCCCCTGGGGAACCTCCAAACCGATCCCCCCCGGCTGTCCGGAGAAGCATAGCCGACAGTTCGACATCAACCTCCGGAGGGGCGTGGGCGCTGTGCCACGGGAAGAGATGTGTCACCGTCTGACTCTCCCTCTGATGTTGTGACAGACATCTCATCCTCTGCAAGAGCACCGAAGGAGACGCTCGGCCCGCCAGGCGGGGAAGCGTACTGCTGCGGAAACTCAACGGGACCACGCTGAGACAGAGAAGTCCACAGGGCTTTTCGGGCCGGCGGAACGTTCTCTACCATAATTTGAATGTCCCCCCCCCCGGGCCTCACCGCAGTGGCCGAAGCGCATTGGCGGCTCAACAGCTGACCGCGGGAGGGAGGCGGGGGGAGCCAGCTCGCGAACGAGCGGCAGGACTTCAGCGTGACCATGGTCATGCTTTCACCGCATGAACCATCCGTGAGCGCCACGCCAGCCTAAACACGTGAGGCAGCGCTCACGTCCGTCTGCTGAGGAGAGGAAACTACCACACCCAGAAACGAACGGCCGAAAAGACATTCTGAAAAGAACGTCTGAAACGGCCGCTAGAAATTGCTCTTTTGTGATCCTGGTTGCCCAGGGAGGCGCCGCGGGGCAACCGTGCACTCGGCGGGGCTGCTCGCTGGAAATGCAAAGGCTTTATATGGCCGTGAAAACGGCCGCCCGCAGGATCACGCTGGTGGCTGCCAAACAATGCTCTTTCTGTGAAACACTCTTTTAGTTTTGGTAGCGCACCAGCAGGAGGAAGCATGAACTCTGAAGAACTCTTCTTGAAGTCTTATCAGCTGTTTAGAGGCTCGACACATCGGCTCTGAAAGCAAAAGTCTGACTGAGTGGTGCGCGCCGCCATCTTATATACCCGTATGTACGGGGGCGTGGCCGGCGCGCACGTCCACTCGCCAATTTTCAATTGGCCTTTTTAATAAGGCTCAGAGATGATCGGTCTCTCAAGCAAGATCCCAATGTAACGTCGAAGTGATTCGACTGAAGGGGTAACTGCCATTCTCTGAGTAAAAATGAATATTAAAAAAAAAAAGTAAATTAAAAACAATCAGATTAATTAAATTAAAATAAATAAAAAGAAAAAACAAACAGACATCCTTTTGCCTTATAGAATTAGGCAATTTCTAAAAAGGCAAAAGGCCACTGTTTTTATTTTTTCAAAAATGCCATTTTTGATAAAACATGCCAGAAATCAGAAAAAGCTGTATTGCTAATGTTTAGGCCTACATACAAAGGGAATTTGTACTGCTGACAGGAACTTCCAGTGCAGAAGAAAGTACAGACATAAGAAAAACAGAAATTAATTAATGCAATATAATACAGAGTTAGAAATATAGAGGAAAAACATATAACTGTTTTTATGAATTTACAGATATGTTATTTACATCAAATGCATGTCAAATTTATCATGCAATTCAAACAAGTGTTTTTTGATGCTCTTTAATGTTGTGTGTGACAGGTTGCGGCTGCTGCTTCCTTCAAATGACATCACAGAACCAGGGAGAAACCAACTACCATGTATTATTCAGTTAGATAGGACACCAAAGTAAACTCTAGACTAAATACAGGGTAGGTGTGATGATTGTGCCAGGCTCATAATTCTCCCTGGCACTTGACAACACACACCTGAAGCTGATCAACCTTCATCAGCAGTAAAGCACCTCAGTCACTGTATGCTTTTGTTCGATGCAACAAACCTCTTACATGCTGCTTTTCTGCTTGATGTTCCCTTTTACCACAATTGCTACTTCAAATTGATCTCAAGTATTCTAGGCTGTCTTCTAAGTATCCTGTCTCAGCTGGTTTCCCTTGTGTGTGTGCTCAACCAAATCTAAAAGACAAAGTCTATAATATGTATCCATAAATGTTTAATCTCAAAATCTAAGATCTCAATATTTCTCATTACCTGTTTATCAATTGTGTTTCTGACAAAACAATTAATAAACCAGCCTGTTTAAGATTACCTTGTTTTGTTGTCATTTTATTCTGTGTCCGTATGTGACACCGGCAATGTTATTTGTAAACACTTTTAGTTATACTGGTTAAAAATTGCTTCATCTGACTAGATAAACTAAGAGTGAAGTTTAGATCAGCAGCAAATTTTTGAAAATAAAATATTTTGTAGGCCAACTTCAATAGTTTTGACTTGTTAGGGTAGCAGAAAATTAGGATCAGAGTAAGACTGAGGTACTTATTCAAACACAGTCCTTCATGTGGACACAGATAATCTATATATTAATATAGCTTAAATAAAAGTTGCTGTTTGCAATGACTGGGCTGAACATTTTGCGATAATAGTAAACTTGTGAACTGATTACAGGAATTGACATGGTGGTGGTTATTTTTCCAATTCAGGCTGCATCTGTACACCATTTTATCACTAATAAACACATGGAACCACAAACTGGTGAACATGAAATTTATTTTTATGCATAATGTTGTTCATTAGATTAAAGCATTTTAGATGTTTAGCAGCATTAATGAATAGCAATACTGTGTTGAGATGACAAGGAATGAAGAATTACAAATGTTTATTTTGTAATTTCTTCATTCAGTTTCTGTTAGCATAAAATGTTTTTTTTTTATCTTTTTCTTTAAGAAGTCTAACACACTTTTTTTATATATTTGTCTAATTGCAATACACAGTTACATTTTGAGCTACAGTAGTTCAGTACATGTAGTATTTCTTAAAATGACAATATCAATATTAAATAGTTTTTGAAAGCTGCAAGTAGTGTGTTATTATACAATCTTACAATGAGTAGCCCTTTGTTTCTTTCCTTTCAATGATGTAACTGTAGGTTGATTATTTTGTAGTCAGAGTAAAGAGTGAAATGTATATATACTTGTAATAAAAGCGTCTACACATTCATAGAGCCTGGGAGATCAGGTATTGTTTAGGGTCTAATAGCATCATCTAGTGGAACTGAGTAGTAATGTATTAAATCAGCAAATATTCTATCGTCATGTTGAACATAATATAAAAAATTCTATGCTGTAGGCTATATACGTAAACATGGATGTAACTTCATAAAAAATTAATGAAAATGTAAGGGGATCACAAACATATGATAAAGCCCATTAAAGTGCAAAAAAAAAAAAAAATCCCCAGATACTAGCAATCTTCTTTATTCATAGAAAAAAAAAAAAAAATACTCGGTGCATATTAAAATCAACAAAGGTTTTCGATCACGCAGGACCTTTCTCAGTGTTCACATACTGTTCAAACAGTTCATGTGAGGTCATGCGCGTCCACGCGCCGGGCAAAAGAAAGTTAGCACAACGGTGGTCACATATCATTGTAAAGCGAAAGTGGACGTACACCGAGAGAGAGATTGATAGGCATTGCATTAACACATTTGCTTACACTGAATATCCTGTAGTTAAAATAGGATAAACATTAGGCGACACTTTATAGATCCAGACTGCTGCTAAGGATCCTGCATCTTAACAGGCAAGAAAAGTTTTTGCTTTCACTTTCGATTAAGAATTTTGATTTGTATTGTTTTTTTTTTTTTACTCTTGTCGAGGGTTTGTTCGCAGCACGCCCTATCTGAGGGTTGCACCCCCCCCCCCCCCCCTAAAAAATATCATTACAACTCTTACAACAACTCTGTGTATTGTGAATAATGTAACGAACATATACTTAAAGTATAAGTACAATATAAACTTGAAAAGCGCTTTTAAGTAGCAGAAATGTTTTGAGTCCCCCCTCCCTTAATTGCCTCAAAGTGTTTTAGTCAACTGCCTGTTTACAAATACAGTACACACGAGTCCTGTGGGAAAGGGCAAAGTTCTTCAGTAGTTGTAAATAACTTAAGCTGTCAAGGCTTTTTTTATCTATCCTTACAAGTACAATTTTAGCTGTATTATTTGTGTCCCTTTCAAAAATTGCTCTTGAGAAATTTTATGTTTATTTTAGATGAAATTTACGCCCTTGTAAACATGTACAGATTTGGTGCGACAACATGCGACAACAAGGTTAATTTGATAAAGTTTTCAAATTTGCAATAAAATTTAGTTTAGTTTTTATTAGTTTCATTAACAATTTTGTTAGTTGTAGTTTCGTTTTTATTTTGTGAACACATTTCTGTTTAGTTTTTATATAGTTTAGTTTCAGTTTTAGTTTTAGTTTTTTGAAGATCAAATAGAGATCACGATTTCCTCGCAATTCTAAACTAAGCAAAATAAACTGAGACAAAATATCTAATGCTGCAGTCTATTTAAAAGTGTTTAATTCATTTGAATGAATTAATAATCATTTAATTTAAATTCATTTAGGAATTTTGACCCACTCATCTTAGCAGAATTGTTGTAATTCAGCCACATTACAGGAGGGTTTTTCACCTTTTTAACATATGATTGTCCTGAGGTGAGTTTTTTTCTAGTTTCTTCTTAAAAAGTGACTTCCATTTGAACTCAAGAATGAAAATTTGTCATCGTGTACACACTATAAATTGTCTTTAAATTTTAATGCTGCTCTTTTTCAGACAGTGACCGTTTTTTACAAAAATGAAAATCTCCAAATGACCTGGTGTGCTTTGTTCTTCTTCTTGTAATATATGATATGACCAGTACAGTAACAACAAGGGAACTAACGGTTTTACAAAAGCATAAAGGACTCATATTAGGATTCTCAAAGGTTCACGTTAATGCTTCCTTTAAATGCGTTTTACAGCAACCCTTATGAGTGTCGATGATAATTTGGCTTACATTTACAGATCGGGGCCTCAAGAAGATAATGGGGGGAGGAAGTGTAAGTCATAAATATTTTTAATTTAAATGTTTGACAAAGCTATTGCTGCTTAGAAACTTATAAAGCTGCTTATAAAGTATAAAATATTTTACTTATTCAGGTTTTGCATGATTTATACAAATGAAGATGTATGTTTCAAAAGCTAGAGAGATGACAGGATGACAATGATTAGTGTTCATCATCACAAGTCACATACAGAACATGCTTTTGTAATTGAATGAATGAATCAAAATGTAAAATCTGTCATACAGTCACAAGAGAGAGCAATGGAGCTGGATAGAAGAGCGATGGAACTGGATAGTAGACAGATGAAACAGGAGACAAGCGCACCTAAATGTAAGAATTATGTTATTGACATTTTGATTGATGCACAAAATGACAGAGGGTCATAAAATAATTATACATTTATAAGATACACTAGCAAGTTTAACCAAATAACAGACATACTGTATATTTCCATATAAAACAAATGAAGAAATGTAAAGGACAAAACAATTAATTTCAAATATTTTTAATGCACAGCATCTATAGCACAAGCCAGAGTGTAATTAACTTTTTGTTCAACAATAATGCAACACTTAATATTTGGGGTTAAAAACAAACAAACAAACAAACTTCTATTTACATTTTTAAAACGTAAATTTAAAATGATCTGATTAATTACATTAAAATAAATCATGCAATTTAAACAATGTGTGTTGTTTTGATGTTTTTTAATGTTGTGTATGTGACAGGTTGCGGCTGCTGCTTCATTCAAATAACATCACAGAACAGAGATAAATCAACTACCATGGTCAATTCACCAGTTAGCAAAAATACTGAAGTAAATACTAGACTAAAATTAGGATGGTTGTGACGATTGTGCCAGGCTCATCATTCTACCAGGCAATTAACAACACACACCTGAAGCTGATCAACCTTCATCAGCAGCACTATAAGTAAGTAAAGCACCTCAGTCGTTTGATGCAACAAATCTCATACATGCTGCTTTCCTGTTTGATGTTACTTTTTACCACAATTGCTACTTCAAATCGATCTCAAGTATTCCAAGCTGTCTTCTAAGTATCCTGTCTCAGCTTGTTTCCCTTGTGTGTGCGCTCAACCAAATCTAAAAGACAAAGTCTATGATTATATGTATCCATAAATGTTTATTCTCAACATTTAAGACCTCAATATTTGTCATTACCTGTTTATCAACTGTGTTTCTGCTAAAACATCTAATAAACCAACCTGTTTGAGTTTACCTCATTTCTGGTCATTTCAGTCTGTGTCTGGTCATTCCAGTCTGTAGACAGTAGGCAATGTTTTTTGTAAACACTTTTAGTTATACTGGTTGAAACACTCATCACCTGATTAGATAAACAGAGTAATAATAAGAAGAAAAAAAGTATTTAGTTCAGCATCAACGTTTTGGAAATAGCCAAACTTTTTAATGGTTGTTAGGGTAGCAGAGAATTAAAATCAGTTACGACCGTCTAGGGATCTGTGTCGTAACTAAAAGAAAGTAAAATGAGTCTCACTACCAAAGAGATTAGGAAAACGTATTTACTCTTATTGCAGGGCAAAAGGAAACAAATTCCAACTTCAGAGGTGGACAAGGTCAAAATAATAAAGTCACCTTCGTGTTAGATGAACTAAATTCCTAAATCGAAAGAGAAGAAAATGAAATACACACTCCTTCCCTAACTCCCTAATAATAATAATAAAAAAAAAAAACAGAGTGCAAAATATGTACAACAAAAGAAATGGCGTCAAACCTCCTACAGCCCTTAATACGTTAACAGTGCGAATCACCACAATATTTACAAAAGGTAATATAGATATACAAATTCATATCTATAGCAGTAGACGAACACTTTCTCTCTGGCAAGATACGAATAGCGAATTAAAAGGCAGAGACGCAAGCACGCGGTGGCACCAAAAGGCCTCTGGAAGGTGTTTGGGGTGGTCCTTTTATTCTGGTTGGTTGTGGAGACAAACCAACCGCCGCGTCCGGTGAGTTATCTGGAGCAACACCCATCTGAAAAGCAAGCAAATACCCAGAAGGAACACCAGAGGGCAGAATAACACACAAACTCCTAACAATAAGGCTAAGATATTTATTCAAACAATTGTTTGATTAAATATTGAAATTCATTTACTACAGTCTTCATCGTGGACACAGGTAATATATATATATATATATATATATATATATATATATATATATATATATATATTATATATATATATATATATATATATATATAATATCCCGACCTGAGGCTCAAATCCGCAACCTTCGGGTTACTCTCTAAACCAGGGATTTCCAACCCTGTTCCTGGGGCCCGTTTCAGAAAGGAGGTTAAATGAAAACTCTGAGTATGTCAACCCTGAAATGAGGGAAACTCTGGGTTTTCCGTTTCAGAATGGGAGGTTTGACAAACCAGAGAAAGCAGGGTAAGTCAAGCCTGTTTCTAAAAGAGAGGTAACTTGTGCTCAAAGTCACCTTGGTACAGTAACTTACTCTGTGAACCTAACCTGGTCAGGAGCAGGTTTTCTTCTGTAAACCCAGAGTTTCTTTCGGTCTCCTCCCCTCTTTTTAAAGTGTAAGTGATGTTTAAATACCTCACTTATTTATGCTGAAAAAATGCTTTTCTTAGTGAGTGTTTTGGAATGTAAATTTAGTACATTTTACTTAAAAACAGGAAAAAATAATCTTAATGCATAATGGAAACAAGTTTATTTTTATTTTTCCCATTGGCAGATAATTTGAAAAATAAGAAAAATATACTTAAACGACGAAATACCTTATATCATTGTTTTTTATGTAGAAAATGCGTTTTATTTTAAGAATCTTTCGATATTTTGATTGGAAACAGCATTGTAGGTGCATTCATTCATTACACATATTTTCCTCATGCAGATTCTGCCAAAGTGACAAAAATGGCATTTCCTTTTATACATAGGATTATTTTATTAATATATACAGGATTATTTAGAATTTATTTATTTATTTATTTAGTTATTTTTTGCCATATCCAAGTGCATGGTGCATGTATTTATTTGAGCTGTAGCATTTTTAAATGGTGGTTTTTATATAGCATCAGGGATGTAGAGCACATTTGTGCAGCTGCTGTATACAGAGCAGTAAAGAAAGTGTGCCTTACTCTAACACACTTTATGAGCAACATTTATTATTTTTAATGTTGGATTTAAATATTCTTCTAATACTTGGTATTGTGGCCATCTTCATTTAATCTGTTCTTCATTATTTTGCAAGCCTTCTTGCTGTTGGCTGAGTAGAAGACAAGAAATGCAAATGTTTGGATTAGAGAGCATTTAATTATGTGAAAAGAGCATTAGACTATGTGGAATCATCGGCGGTCCTCTGAGGGGCTGGAGGGCTCTTCTCGTGTATTCTGAATCCAGACTGAAGCTTGTGTAATTCCTAGTTACCACTGGATGGCAATCAAACATATAGAGAAATAAAAAGCGTAGCTGCTGTTCCAACCAAGCAAAAATTATGTGTTTAGTCCAAGCTGAAAAAATGTTGATGTGCATTTGATCAGATGCAACTGAAGTACAAAGTTATGAGATGCATAATGTGAATGCTTGGATAAAGAGATACCCTGTACCCCGAACGCTATCAGGGAGGCTATTCCAGAGTTTGAGAGCCAAATGTAAAAAGGCTCTTCCTCCTTTAGTGGACTTTTCTATCCTATTCCTAAGTACTATCAAAAGTCCAGAGTTTTGCGACCTTAGGGAGCGTGAGGGATTGTAGCGTGGTAGAAGACTATAGTTAGGTATGCAGGAGCTAAACCATTAAGGGCCTTATAGGTAAGAAGTAATATTTTGTAAGTAATACGGAACCTAATGGGTAGCCAGTGAAGAGACCGTAAAATCGGGGTAATATGATCATATTTTCTTGACCTGGTAAGGACTCTAGCAGCTGCATTTTGGACTACCTATAGCTTGTTAATTGAAGATGCAGGACAGCCACCTAGTAGTGCATTTACAATAGTCCAGTCTAGACGTCATGAATGCATGAACTAATTTTTTTGCATCAGAAACAGGTAACATGTCCCATAGCTTGGCTATGTTTCTAAGATGGAAGAATGTTGTTTTTGTGGCATGACATGGTGTTGTGTTTTTGTGGCACGATGCAAGTTACGTTCCCACTGGATGCAACAAATGCCTTGTTTATAATGGGTTTTATTGGTTTTGTCTTGTAACGCTGAGAAACAGCATGGTAAGGGGCAAAACATTTCCATCACACGCTTGAGGTATTCGGCCAATCACAATCCACCAGATAGCTGGCCAATCAGAGAGCACCTCGGTTCCATCAACATAAGCTCTGTAAAAATCTAAATGTTTCAGAAAGGCAGGACAGAGAGGAGCAACTATAATGTACAGTATGTGGAAAATAATGTTTTTTTAACCTCAAACTGCATAAACATTGTATTACAACAAATAAACAAAACAATGCTATTTTTAGCAACATCATATGTGAATAGTGATATTGCGTAAATATTTGTAAAAAAAAATACTTTTCTAATTTATTGTGAAATTGTAGCATTTGACAATTGCATTTTGAGCTACAGTAGTTCAGTACATGTGTTTCTTAAATTGACAATATCAATATTAAATAGATTTGGAAAACTGCAAGTAGTGTTTAATTTTATTATGTACAATGAGTAGTTATTTATTTCAAATGATTTCTGTTCTTTGGATCAGCACACCTTTATACTGCTAATCTATAGTGTGACAATAATGTCATACTATATAAATAGTCAAAAAACAGCATATATTTTCTCTATTCTCTATTTTATGTTTAATAATAGTATGTTGTTCTGTGTTTTATTTTATTTTTGTTTTCAATATTATGTTTCTGGACTATGTGTTTAATATTTAACATAGTGTCTCTGTAAGAGAACAGGATGGAGATGTTTAGAAGATGCAGTATAGAATTTACGCTTATAGGGGGCATAACATCCTTTGTGACCAGTTGTGGAAGCATGTGGTTTTTCTAGCATGTCTTTTGTTTGCTTCTGTTATTTCTTTTGGAAATCTGAATAGGTTTGGATTAAGAGTCTGTGAGATGTGTGTAGATACTTTACAGACACAGATTTTCACTAAAAGATGGAATTGATATGCATTACCTATTTCTATTTTATTCCTTTGTTTACCATCTTTACAGCATCTTTATATGTAATCTTATTTTGCACTTCTCTAATCTGCTGACTCTACTTACCTTTTCAGTGTGTTCAAATGGTTGGCAATTAAAGCATCTTTTAGGTTTAGGGACATACCCTGCATGTTGTATATCATATAATCTAAAGTCCCTTTGTTTGCAAGAGTATCTTTGTAAAAGTACCAAACCTAATAACAAAAATAAATTCACAAAAAACAAAAGTGATCTTAGAACAAAGTAAACACATTATATGTTGTTTATAAGCTGAGTAAAATGCATGCTGCACATAAAACAGTCTATGTAAACATGTTTGAAGATGTCTTGCAATTTTTTTTTTGCCCAGCCTTACTTATTTGAACTAGAGTATACAGAGAATATATCAACTAAGAGACATGAATGTTTTATGTCAGAGTAATGCGCTGTGGTGCTCTCATGAACGTGTGGTGGAGACGGACACACATAAGAAAAAATTGTTAAATAAAGTGATTGTTTTTGTTTTCTTTGTGATGAAAAGTATTCTCATATAGCTCAAAGTCACATGCACTATTTTAACAATGTCCTTACTACCTTTTTGGGCCTTGAATTTGGTAGTTGCATTGATGTCTATGCAGAGTCAGAAAGCTCTTGGATTTCATCAAAAAATATCGTAAAGGGGCCATCGGATGCTAAACTAACTTTTCCATGTTGTTTGAACATTAATGTGTGTTGGTAGTTAGTTTGTGTACACAACCACCCTACAATGATAAAATTACACCCAGTGGTATTTTTTTTATCTTTAAAAGTAATATTCCCTTTTTAAAATCAGCTCATTCTCAGCTTCTTGTCGTTGTGACGAAACAATTATTGACATCCCTATCTACGTATGCATCTATGTTCGTGTGAATCATTTCTGATGCAGCTTCACCCACAGCAGAAGTGAGTATAAGGGTTTTTTTTATGCATCTTTGCAAATGGCCTTTCTTAATAATGTGCTTGTTGGCAAGTTTCGCTGATAAATGCGGCTAAAGTAAACATTACGGCTCGTAATCCCACAGCAGAGAGGGGCAGGGCGAGCAGAGCTCATTTGCGTTTAAAGGGACCATGTGTAGCAGGGATATGTTGTTACACCAGATTATTCATTTTATTTGTTTATACTATTTTATTTTATTCGTTATTATTATTTGTTTTGGGGTATTTTATTTGGAAAGACTATTGTGAGCTCTTATTAAAGGTAGTAATCACAGTATGCACGTCGGCAGAGGTCATGCGTAGGTGAGCGAAGAAATTTGCGGTGCAATCTAGGCTCGTCCTCTTTCTGGCGATGCTATAAGTGGAGAGAGGTACGATCTCGCGAGCTCTGTTCATTTCATGTTTTAGTATGTTTCATAGGTGTTCACTTCATGTTTAAACGATAAAATATGCAAAAGTATTCAAGCTGATGTTATGTCAAACTGTTTGTTAGAGTTATCAGTGTGTTAAAATAAGTTTATGAGTTAAATTATTGGGTGAACAGCGAACTATACAAAATGGAGGCGCCGTGTGTGTATCGTGTGCGAGTGATGTGTTAGCGGCTAATACGGCGTTGATGATATAAAGATATATATATGTGTGTGTGTGTGTGTGTGTGTGTGTGTGTGTGTGTGTGTGTGTGTGTGTGTGTGTGTGTGTGTGTGTGTGTGTGTGTGTGTGTGTGTATATATAAAGAGATACAGTACAGACCAAAAGTTTGGACACACCTTCTCATTCAAATGAATGAGAAGGTGTGTCCAAACTTTTGGTCTGTACTGTATATTTTTCTGTTTATTAAAGTTTTTACTCTACATTTGTGCAGTTTTCAGTGGGTTAGTGACATTTTTTAAATATATATAAATTAATAAATATTTTTTAAATGGGTTTTTATACAAAAAAAATTTTTTTTCTTTTTGATGCAAATTTCACTTTATAAAAGACCCACATTTCTAACTTTAATTCACGGGGATAACATGGATAATTTCACATGGTTTAGTGTAAGATTTTTGCCCATTTTTTGGAAAATCCAGTTTTAAAAGTAAAAAAACAACAACTACAAATAACTTTTACCAGTAGGTTGCTGCAGAGCTCCACTATTTTCTATTTGCTATTTGACCACCTGAAAGATATTTTTCACAAGTTTGTTTCAGTTGAATTCATATCTACAGTACAGATCAAAAGTTTGGACACACCTGAATGAGAATGATTATAATGAGATATGTTGTATTTTATAAAGGTAATGAATCTTATATTAAGAAGTGAAAGTATATGTTTTAATGATTAACTACCTGGTACATTTAACGTACATTTTGTGGTTAACAGGCATTGCAGAACAAGCAACGCTGAGTGTGCCTGTGTTTGTTTTGTGTTCACGAATACTGGTACTGAAATTAATCACCCGCATCAAAACCAGTTTGTGTGGACAGTCCTTTATTCCTAAAAAAATAAAAATTACACAATGCAGAGGGACCACCGCTACACATGCAATAAAATGAGTTGATTTTTTGCAGAGCTGATTTTGACAAGGTAAAAGGGTGTTTTTTTTACACTACTATTGAGAATTTTTAACCAAAGTATATTAGAGACTTTTTATTAAGACCCTAAAGAATCATATGAACTTGTGGAAAATGGGCATCCGATGACCCCTTTAATTTGTGTTCTGAAGATGAACGAAGGTCTGGGTGTGGAACGACAAAAGGGTGAGTAATAAATGGCAGAATTTTCATTTTTGGGTGAGCTATCCCTTTAATTTAAAAATAATTTTTAAAAAGTGTCGAAATATTTTATTTTTATTTTGTATATAAATAAATTATGCATAATTTGAGGGTTAATATTGTTTAAAGTGAAATACACTTATATTCTACTCTCACGACAGTCGCTAAAAGATGTCAAGAAAACATTCAGCTCGTTCCTAAGTTATCTAAAAAAAATATTTGGGGAAAAAATGTAACCTCTAATATTATAGTTTTTTTCTATTGCTTTTATGGATCTCTTAGTTTTTAATAACTAAATTAATTATATACATCTTTCTTTTGAAAATAATGATCATATAAAACATTTTAATTTCTGTAATATATTACAGACTTTTTACAGCCTGACAAGGTATAATAAATATAACCAAAGAAGCAAGGCAATATAGTATTTTATTTTAAAACGTGTCACATCAGAATGTTACAGCAAAAAATAAAACTGTGTATCTGGACACAAAAGATGCATTGTACAGAGAAAATGCAAGATATATATTCAGAATATGAAGAGCTGCTGGATTCAGTGCAACAGGATCAAGGTGAGCAGAGAGGAGCAGAGGAACAGGAAGCTGTGAGTGACACTCTGAGCACCGTTGCACAAGTTCCCCTCACAGCATAAGACATCGCTCACAGAAGGAATCAAGTTTGGTCTACTACAAAGAGATTTAGACATACAACCTTTAACATCTGCTGTCAGACTTCCGACAGTCACTGATGAAAAGAAAGAAAACAAAGGTTAATCCAAGCTGGCTATTGGTAAATGTGATCTGTATCAAATGCTCAAATGTAAGACAGATAAAATAACTTTTTCTTTTCCAGGTTCTTACCTGTTCCTTTAAAGCAGCGGTCTTCACTCCCTGAACAGCTCACTTTGTTCCAGCAGCTCGCCCCGTCACAAGAGTAACATGTCTTTCCATTGGGGACCTTAGGGGGATCTACAGGATGAAATCAAATATTATTTTGATTTCTGTGCGAAATATAAAATTTAATGAAATAACACTCTGTTAGCGGCACCATTCAATCAATTCACAACTTTTTTTTAGTTTCCTAACTTTGGAAGTAAAATGAATGTTGCCTTTAAAGTCATTTGCATATGATCAGGAAAGCAGAATACCTGGAGCAACTTGAGCATTACACTTGTCTGAGCTACAGCAAACTGAAGAAAGTTTTGCAGTGCTGTGGCTCATGGATCCAGTTGCACAGTCAGCAATACAGCCTTTAGCCATTGATTTAGAACTGGTGCTACCTGAAAACAAGAATGATTCAGGGAAGACCAGTTCAACACATTATTATGATGGAAAATATATTTATACATGTCAGAATGCTGCATTTTATTTCAAATATTGATTAAATTTTTGAATACAAATTATATTGTTAGTATACCAATCTGAGAGAAACAAATTAAACCATACATTTAAATATAAAATTCTGTGATTACAATCATAAATTTTGTTAAGTGATTAGCAGTCGTGTGAGAAGTACCAATGAAGCTGCACCAGTAAAAAAAAAAAAAAAAATACATCAGCATCTCCATCGGTCAAATATAGTGACATTTAATCTATCATATTGAACTTACCATATTGTGTTTCTATTTTTACACTCATGCACTTGGATTGTTCCCTGGGACATGTTGTCTCTGTTTGATATGCGCAAGAACCCGAACACGTATAACAGCTGAGAGAGTGTCCTAAAACAAAGAGAGGTAGGAGGCATTAGTGATCTGTATTTGTAAAAAGTAATATAACAAAACACTTTTTGTCATTATACCTGCAGTGAAAAGAACGAACAGAAGAAAAACTGAGATTTGCAGATTCATCTTCGATCAGGAGGTGGATGAAATAACCTCTGCTTCAGGGCTCATTTTATAGCTTTTCAAAGGGGAGGGTCTTTATAAGCAAATGAAAGTTTAACAGAAGTAGACATTGCACAATGTCATGTAAGTATCCATCTTATAGTTTGTGCTGACCGTGTTGGTTTCTTCTTTCTGTTTTGTATAGCTATGGTTTATTTATTTATTTATTTATTTATTTATTTAATCTAAAAAAAAAAGTAAACATTACAGAAACTTTAGCTTACAGATATTGTGATCATTTTAAAAAGAAATTACAAGGAATGTATAAATCTGCTTAAACAAACCCTTTTAAAGGGATAGTTCACCCCAAAATGAAATTTTCGTATGTTCATCATGTCCTTCCAAACCTGTTTGACTTATGTTCTTCTGTGGAATGCAAAAACAGATATGTGTGATTTTTGTCCATAATAAGATGAAAGCAAAAGATTATCTCTTTGTGTTCTGCATAAAGAAGTTGTGCATAAATTGTTTATATATGAATGCTTTATTTTCTTAGTTTTTGGGGAGCACAAAAATGAAATAAAACATGAGACAGAAAACACACACACACAAACACACACTCACTCATGCATACTTTGACGAGTGTCTCTGGGCTCATCAGCGTCGCCCTGGCAACGGACACACTACACCGGCATGCTCTCATCAGCGGCCAATCGGTCCCAGCTGCCTCTCATCAGCCAGCAGCATAAGACGCCGCCGCTGCTCTCATTCAGATAGACTCTCGTCTCATGCAGATCGATCTGGTACTAACGTTCTCTCTTTTGTCACGCAGAGGGCAGCGAGTGACCGACGGCCACTGTTCCTCCTCTCGCTATCCCCAGCAGCAGCGAACGATTATGGAGAGTCGAAGAAGGAAATTCTCGCCCGACTCGGTCTCTCTCCTTTCTGCGCAGCCCAACAGTTCTTTGAGTGGGAATATAAAGCCCGGGTGCAAGCGCGAGCCCAGGCTGCCGAACTCGTCCGCTTGGCCCAGCATTGGCTGCTTGAAGGGGAGCCCACCGCAGCCCAGGTAGTGGAACGTGTGGTGGTCGATTGCCTCCAGTGGGCCCTGCCCCGAGCCCTTCGCCAAGCTGTTGAAATGAGAAACCCCATCACCGTCCTGTCCCTTGTGTAGGCGATCGAGCTGGCGGACGCAGTCCACCACCGGGAGGCTGGAGAGAGAGCACCGCCATTTCCCCGGAGGGTGGTCCAGAAGCGACGCACGCCGGAGGGCACCTCACGCGCAGTTGGCAGGCCGACGGTTCCCTCGCCGATGGATAAGCCGATGCCCACCGCCGAGCCCACCACACCTCCACGGACCTGGCTGGCGGGTTGCATCCTACATCAGCGCATCCCACCGGCGGCTCCAGAAGCGGACGTCACCGTGAACGGCAGACCCAGACTCGGGCAGTGCGT
Source organism: Garra rufa (assembly GCF_049309525.1). NCBI lineage: Eukaryota > Metazoa > Chordata > Actinopteri > Cypriniformes > Cyprinidae > Garra > Garra rufa. The sequence continues at coordinate 39,557,569 of NC_133379.1, forward strand.
CCCCCCCTCTTGAGTCCCCCTCTCAAATTACTAACCTTTTCTATGATGTGTTCCATCAGGGCCAGCGAGGGCTCATTTGCCAAGGAACAATGGGAGGACCATCGGCTGAAACATTGCTGGGGGCAAGTCCGCGCGGTGGATGACAAAGACGTCCTCCCATGGCCCCATCCTCTCCCGCACTTCATTCAGCAAAGGAGGGAGGAGAAGGAGTTATTGGTTGTCCCGCAGACCAAGACGGAGGCCGTGTTAGAGCTCGCACACTCCCACCCGATGGCCGGCCACCTGGGAGCTGCTAACACCACCCAACGGATTCGGTACCGGTTTCACTGGCCAGGACTGGACGCGGAAGTGAAACGGTTCTGCCAGGCATGTCCCACCTGCCAGCGGAACGCACCAAGGACTCCTCCCCCCAGTCCGCTCATCCCGTTACCGATCATTGAGGTGCCCTTCGAGCGGATCGGACTGGATCTTGTGGGGCCGTTGCCTAAGTCTGCCCGAGGTCATGAACACATCCTCGTCATCATCGACTACGCCACCCGGTATCCGGAAGCAGTTCCCCTGCGGAAAGCAACAGCGAAGGCCATTGCCCAGAAGCTGTTTCTGTTGGCCAGCCGGGTGGGTATCCCATCAGAGATACTGACTGACCAGGGTACACCATTCATGTCCCGGCTAATGGCAGACCTGTGCAGGCTGCTGCGGGTGAAACAGTTGAGGACAACTGTTTACCATCCGCAGACCGACTGACTTGTGGAGCGCTTTAATCAGACCCTCAAGCAGATGCTCTGGAGGGTAGCCGCCGAGGACAGACGAGAATGGGACCTCATGATCCCCTATGCCCTGTTCGGGATCCGCAAAGTTCCTCAAGCCTCAACTGGTTTCACCCCATTCGAGCTCGTGTCCGGCCGTCAGCCACGGGGGCTGCTGGATGTCACATATGCAAAAACACACACACACACACACACACACACACACACATATATGCACAAGCTTTTAGTATGAATATGTTAGCCTTAAAATTATCTCTAATCTAGTTTGCACCAAAATTATGCCAAAAGTTGCATTTGCAAAGACATAAGCATTCAGTGTGCCCCTACACACTGTGAAGTACATGAAAACATCCTGTTTAAACAGAACCGTAAGTTTCGTTTGCTCTGACATTACGAGTAACAAAAAACAAAGACAAAAGCTGAGCCTGTAATGACCCAGTTTTTTAAAACATTCAATTTGTAAACATGCACGACTAAAATGTGTGTCATTAAAGTCATTATTATTATTATTTTGCATAATAAATTTATAATAAATTTTCAATTTTTGATCGAATATTAATTGAGCAACAACATGATTTGTGCAAAGGGATGTGGTACGTTTGTAATTAAAAAAATTAAATACAAAGCAGTTAGTGTGGTCTTTAACATGTTTATGGCAATAGTGAGTGCAAACGTGTAAACATGATCTTTCTTTACAGTGACAAAATAATACAATTTTATATTCCTTCAGTCATGTTGATTTTTATTTTTTTAGTTGCTGTTAGAGGTGCAGACAGAAGGCACATGTTGGTGAAATTAAATTCGTAGTTTTATTTTAAACATGCAAGCAAACGGTCAAAAAACAACTTTTGTTCCTTTGCATGCTTTTTTTACACAGCGACAAACCAATGTTTAAGGAAGTGGTGTGGTGGTGTCTTTTGCTATGATCATTTCACGAGTTCACACTTACATATAATAAACTGGGAAATGGGTTATGCGTATTTGGCGAGCTGTCCGATGAAAGGGCTCCGAGCTCGGAATTTTGGCCCGAACTCAGAATACCCCCCGGTTAGGACAGAAAATGGTTGTAAGTGTGGAGAAGGGGTGGTGGAGGGATGCTAGAAAACTGTCAAAAGAACAGAGGGAAGGCTGTGGTATAAATACCATCTGTTAATTAGGTTGATTACTGATTGCGTTCCCCCTGTTCATCCAGGTTAATTATCTGAACGTGCTCCTCCCGAACTTTGTTAATAAAACATAATTTTGCATTACAAAAATCCTTTAACCACTGGATGTTTTTTAGGTGTTGTGGCAGAGATGTAGAGATGTAAATGTAATTAAAAAAATAAAAATACTGTGTTAAAAATTTTATTTAAATAAAAATACATTATTTTGTATTTTGAAAATACATAAAATACATGTATCCTGAAATCTATCTGGACCTATTCTTAATGCAGATATGTGTATTATATCTGTTATTTGTGTCACAGGAAGAGTCAGAGTGAGAAGTGCGGATCCAATTGCAAGGCTTTATTGAGAATGTCGACAGGCAAGAATAATCACCAGAAAACAGGAACAACGTAGGTAATCCGGGAAACAGTTCGATAGACAGAGAATGGTCGCAATGGCAGGAAGCGTCAACGGGGTACACAGTCCAGAGTCATACACAGATAATCCAACACAGAGATAACGCTTAGAATTACGACCATAGGAACAATAAGACTTCGCAAGGTGGCTGTGTGTGTGAGTGGCTTAAATGCAGTCAGAGTGATGAGGTGCAGCTGTGAGAACTAATCAGTGTAGTGAGAAACAAGGGCCAGGTGAATGCAGTGATTAGTGCAGTGGCTTGTGGGGAATGAAGTCCATGAAGTGTGGTGCAAGAGTTCAAGATGACAGGGAAGACCAGATAAGTGACAATTTGTGTGTGTGTGTGTGTGTGTGTGTGTGTGTGTGTGTGTGTATACTTAGAAACTTCCATTTTCTCAGCTTGCATTGATGGGTGAACATAGTCTCCTAATTTTGTAAGTGTTACCAATTATATTTTCATTATGCACCAACTTTGCACTTGTCTAAAATTTAAAATGCTTACAATTAAAAATGCACAGATGCAAAAATGTTCATTTAAAAAAGAATTTTCAGTTAAAAACCTTATAAGTGATTATTGTTCAATTTAGTGTTGTCTAATGTCACAAGTCATAATCCCAGGTGTACTGGGTTTTATAATTTTTTTTTTATATTAAGTACTCTGCAAACTACTTCCTCTCACCACTGCTGTCTGATGGTTTCCCTTATGAACATTCAAAAAAAATGGTAGTAGTTAAGCCATGGTAACCACAAAGTAACCATGATTTTGCTACACTAACCAAAGATTAACCGTGGAATTTACGGAAAATCTGTGGTTATACTAATTTTCAATATGCCACAAAACTACCTTTACTACGTTGGAGGGTGAGTAAATAATATGTTACAGTAGTGTTGGTCCTATCGTCAGCCTGCGAGATCGCAGATACATGATATTATCATTATTGTGATAATAATATACCACACACGTCAACGGTGCGGCTCCAGCACATTTACCAGAGCAGTTTGTGGACACTTTAGTCAATGCTTGCGTTTATATGAGCCTGTGGCTCGCTGAAGCATCCCAGAAGCTACATCGCTAAAGTTATGCGAATCCCCCACCTCGATTTGAATTTCCGTAGGTGGGATTTACATTGTGACATTGTAACATTCGGAAAACAAACACTGTAGTCCAAAGCAGCCATTCGTTGAAGTTCTTGAAAAGGGATTTTTAAAAACGAAATATCTCCCTTTGGAGTGGACTTTGAGATTTGTATCTCTGTAGATGTTTTTTGCCTCCAAACATACACACCACACACTGGCTAAAATTCAAAGTGAAAAAGCAATACATTTAAAATACATCCAAGAGTTTTACACACTGGTTTGTTATTAGGGGACATTTCCATGCCCCTAAACATGGAACACGTGATTTGTTGCTTTACCTGTTAGTGTTAAGAAGTTTTTGCTTCTCTAAGCTGTCACCTCAAGGTAGTTTCACACCCCTCTCAGCCTGTCAGCCCCAAGCTCCACCCACCCAATTGTAATCCAATCAGAACTGTCTCAAATGGCTTTATTAGCTGCACCTGTGCCCACAGCTTGCACCTTTTTGTTACATGTGGCTGAACTCTGCAGAAGCTATGTTCCTCCTTATTGTATTTTTTTCTGTGTGTGAGTACGTGAACATGTGTTTATTTTGACTTAAGTTTGACCTAAAAGATGTTTAATGCTTGCCATGTTCTGTTTAGTTATTTGCTTTATTGAGATTGTTGGTAAACTGAAGCTTTGTATTTCTGTCCCCCTGTAGAAAACACACGCTAAATGCTTTGTATACGAATCCTTCTTGCTTGTGCAAATAAAGAAAGTTAAATGGGATGTGACTAGACCAGGGCTATTCAATTAATTTGGAATTGGGGCCAGTTTTTTAAACTGATGCAAAATAAGGGGTCGGAGAATGAGTAATTATGGTAACAAATAAAGAAATAACAACAACATACTGAATGAATCAATATATTCTATATGCACATTGTGATGCACTAAGACACATAGGCCCAAGGCATTTTTACATTCAAATGGCAATACAATGTTGAAAAATCAGTGACACAGACAATTAAAGAAATGCAATCAACCAACAGAAAACATCCACTTAATTGCACATAACTGTACCAACAAAACTTTACAGCTCATTATCCTCTTCTTCTTCTTCCTTGCGTTAGTCCTGCGCACTTGCAGGGTCCGCTTTCTTGCAAAGCCGTCTCCATTTGGCTCGATCGAGGGCGTCTTCCGGTGCTGCGCCGACGATCTTCATGTCTTCCTTAATGCGATCCATCCACCGTTTCTTGGGCCGTCCTCGTGGTCGCTTTCCCTGGGGGCTGAGTCTCAGCGCTGTTCTGGCCACTGAGTCCTCGCCGCTCCTGACTACATGGCCATACCACCGCATCCTTACTTCCTGCATCTTCTCCGTGATTGGGGCCACTCCCATGAGCTTCCTGACGTCGGTGTTCATGACGCAGTCCCATCTAGTCAGGCCCAGGCACCAGCGGAGCATCCGCATCTCCATATTGTGCAGGGTTCGCTCGTGTTTCGCCGTGGCTGGCCAGCATTCTGCTCCATAGAGAGCCACAGGGCGGACGATGGTCTTATAAACTTTTGCTTTCAGGCGTATTGGCATGCGTCGGTCGCAGAGCACCCCGGTGACTTGTCGCCATTTCGCCCAGGCAGCATTCACCCTCGCTCGAATGTCCGGGAGGAGGTCGCCGTCGCTGCTAAGGACTGATCCGAGATAGCGGAATTTAGTTGACTTTTCCAGGTCTTCGCCCCCCACATTGATTGTGCCTTCCGTCTGCACCCCGCATTCCATGTACTCTGTCTTCTTCGTGTTGAGTCTCATGCCGTTGGTGTCCAGGCGGGATTTCCACTGCTGCGTCTGGAGTTGCAACGTGGCACGGTCTTCATCCGCAAGCAGGACGTCATCAGCATACAGGAGAGTCCATGGGTGGGGTGCTTGCAAGTCGGCGGTTACGGTGTCCATACAGAGGATGAACAGGAGTGGTTATAAGGCCGATCCTTGGTGCACGCCCACGTTGATGAAGAAGGGTGGTGACAGTCCGACAGGGCATCGAACCATGCTGGTGACATTTGTGTAGAGATGTTTCACCCAGTTGACGTACACCTCGGGAACGTGGTGTGACCTCAGGGAGTGCCAAATGAGGTCATGTGGCACCCTGTCAAATGCCTTCTCCAGGAATGCCAAGGAATGCCATGTGGACGCCCTTGTTCTTTTCCCGATGCTTTTCCAAAAGGAGTCGAGCAGCATGGATTGCGTCAGTTGTTCCACATCCCTTGACGAAGCCGCATTGATTCGGTGTGATGGTGACGAGGTGGCGGAGGCGGACAACCAAGATTCGCTCGAAAATCTTCATGGAGTGGCAAAAGAGGCGGATTGGGCGATGGTTTGAACATTCGGCCACATCGCCTTTACCCTTCCAGATGGGCACTGTGACGCTGGTGGTCCATGCCAAGGGGATCGCTCCTTCCATGACGATCTTGTTGAAAAGTGCGCACAGCATTTCAGCTCCGCTGCGACCCATAAGCTTCCAGGCTTCGGCAAGGATGTCGTCAGGGCCTGGTGACTGTCCGTTCTTCATCCTCTTGATGGCAACAGCGACTTCTGCCACAGTGATCAGCGGGAAAGGGCCTGGGACAGGGTCGGTGCTTGGTATTGGTGGGTGGGGAAATTCTTCGTTGCTGATCCGCGAGAAGTATTCGTTCCACCGCTGGAGGATAGCGGGCGGGTCGCGCAGGAATTGAAACATCAAACTGTGCCCCTTCTCCACTGGCTAAAACAGAAATGCAGTTAAATGATACAACTCACACTTTTTTCCTAAGTAAAATAAAATAGACTGCCCCATAAATCCACACATGGACTACTACTGTACTCACTTTTGTCCATTTTGAACATAACAATCAGTCTAGGTCAGCCATATTACATATATTTAAGATTGAGTGACAGGCAACATCAAATGTATCTCCATCAACAAAAATAAAACCAAAGTGCATAGTGTCGTACAGAATAGAATTAAAACAACAATGCATGGTATTTTATCTAGGAAATGTATTTCAAATCACTCAGTTTAGGTGAGCCATATCAGTTGTTTAGAATTTAATTAATTTAACTAACAAACATCTTAAATTCCAAGTGCACCAACAAAAATAAAACCAAAGTGCATTGTATGGTACAGAATAGAATTATAACAACATAAGAGTGCTTGGCACTTTATCGAGGCAAAACATTTCAAACTGCATTCAACAATAATACCACATCAAGAAAAACATTAAGTGCATAATATGGTGTGAATAACATGTTAATTGCATCATACTGTTCAAAATAGTTTGCCAACATTTGCCATCTAATGAGAGAAATGGCATTTTTTTGATTTGGCAAGAGCAGTGAAGTCAGGTGTATATGTTGTCAGGGCAATGCGCAAGCAGTGTTGCAGATGCTGGTCAGTGAGAGATATGCGATTGTGAGTTTTAATGGCATTCATGTGTGAGAATGACGACTCACAAGTGTATGTTGAGCCAAACATTGTCAGGAGAAAAAGTGCAAGACTCCTTGAATGTGGAAATTTCTCTCGGCTGACTTCATGGGTCCAGAATTTCTCAAAAACCTGCCAGCAGCAATGACTGTCGCAAGTCATCTGACGACTGAATGTCAATGACTTCCAGTTGTAAAGACCCCTCATCCAATGACGATACCAGCTCCTTCCCTTTCAATGCAAAGTCTGCCTCAACATTCACACAGAACGGATTCTTCACAAATCTCATCACTTCACTGGAAAAGTTATTTTTCAATGAGTCAATAAACCCTGACATCACCTCTGTAATTTGCAGGCCAGATTTCCTCAATGTTGGGAAATGGAGCATTTTGCCAGGACAAAGATCAGCAAAGAAGAGTGAGAGCTTTCTTTCAAAAGCCTGAAGTTTCTCCACAAGTTCTGCGACTGTTTTATCTCTGCCCTCCATGTTGAGTTGATGTCGCTCAAAAAGCAAACAGCGGCATTAAACTCATCATTTTCCATCAGAGACAACCGGAGAAACACCAGAATCTCCCCGCTTAGTTCACAAAAACTTCTCAAAGCATTACCATCTAATGTCATTGTGAATAAGCAAATCTTAATATTCAGCAGACATGTCAGTCAACAGCTTGCCGAAAAGGCGGTGCTGCAAACTGGAGATACAACGGATGAAGTTTATAATTGCCATGACAGAGTCCATGGTTTCTTTTAACTCACCACTGAGCTTGGCACACAGGAGGCTTTGGTGGATGAGGCAATGCAGAGATCTCACCTGCGGAGCCGCAGCTGCCATCCTTCCGGTGAGCCCCTGATCCCTGCCCGCCATCGAGGGCGCACCATCCATCACCAACATGTTGATGCGCGCCAAATCCAAGTTGTTCTCTTCAAAGAATGAAGCAATTTTGGTGAAGAGAATCTCAACGGTAGTGTGCCCCCCCCATGGGAATTAGTCAAAGCAGATCCTCACGAAAACATTCCCCATCAAAAAAATCGCACATAGAGGCACAGCTGTGCAACATCACTGTTATCAGTCGACTCAACCACGGACAAAGACATCACCTCAGCCTTCCTCAGCTTGTCCAAAAGCGTCTCGAAAACGTCCTATGCAAGGGACTCGACTCTCCTCATATTTGACGTGTCAGAAACTGAAATTTGCTTGATCGAATCAGTAATGTTTTTTCGGGTTTTCTCATCTGTTACCACCTCCTCGATGGATGCCAGCATACACTCCTTAACTGTCTCTGAGTCTGTAAACGACTTTTTCTTTTTGCCCAAAATCCATGCCACTCGTAATGATGCCGCAGTTGCTCTCTCTTGATCTGTACAGGCCCGATACAAAATGCGACGTCTTTTCTCATAACAAGATATAAGCCCTGTTAACTTTTGCCTCCGAGCAACGGAGTACCGTATCAACGGTAATAAACGCGTATTTCTCTGTCCATTCATTGTTGATCTGCCTGTTCTCGGAGTCAACTTTTCTTTTTTTTTTAAGGTGGAGAGAGATATTTTTTTTGTTTGACAAACTTTGTGCTTGTCTTGAAAGAAAATAAGAGCGTTTAGAGCGTGGCACTACAGCGCGTCGCGGATGGGCGATTTTGGTTGGTCATGTAAGTTACACATACTACCTGTTTTGCCACCATGGCTTAAAGGGGTGCATACTGCACGAAAAAATTTACAATTAACCATAGTCATGCGCCGTATGAGACTTCCCATATGTAATAACTGCATTCAGTAGCATAAATTTGTTTTAAAAAATGGGTGGGACATTGCTAACATTATGCTAAATCATAAATCCGATCTATGAACAATAACATTACGATGTCCAGCAATCGATTTAAATAGTACACTGGGTTTAATTTGTCGTTTAATAAGGTCTAATATATATTGTTAGTGGCGAGAATTTTCACGTGAATAAATACATAGATCCGATTGTGTTAAGCGTGTAATTAAATGGTCTAGTGGCAGAACTTTTGCCATGCGTGTCAGAGGATCTGTGTACTAATCTGTATTTTATTTATTTATTTTTATTTTATTTTTTTTCATCAAAACCGACTATGCGGTTGAATATCAGGCAGGGACACTTTTGTGTGCATTTTGTTTTGTAATTTCGCCGGAACGAATAGAAAGTCTCCACAACGGATTGAAGCGCGTGTCCGAGTGAAGACTGTCATTGTGCGCGAGCCACCAGATAACACAGTATCCGCGCACTGATCACTTTGATCACTTGATTTCAAAAACAACACATTTCAGCGCTAGATCGCCTCTTATTTAACAATGAAAGAAATTAATGCTCTGCTAATTCACTGGAGATTTTTTATTTATTTGTATTGATACATTCGTGGGGCGAGATGTTTCAAAAGTGGTAGGGACAATATCGACCATGCCTATGACTACACTTCACTCCAAGGGCCGGTAAAAAAATCCCTCAGGGGCCGGACTCGGCCCAGGGGCCGCCAATTGAATAGCCCTGGACTAGACTGTTCTTCTGCTGTTCTTACCGACAGCCCCACTGGCTTCAAGCTAGCTCCCTATTCCTGCTAATTCCTGAGAACTCCTGTTTACGAGTATACTTGCAAAGGCAGACATTCTGACACATGCAAGTGTGTGCATTTTTCCATTTATGGCCTATCAGAAAAAAATCTCTCAGTTTAATACTCCCATGCTATGTGAGCACTGTTTCACTTGCATGCCAGTCTGATAGCGCTCAGAAATTCCCTCTCATGAATTTTAATGGCTTAAAATTGTTTGTTTTTAAACTGCAATGCTTAAAAGCTTGTCTAAAATGGAAAGTTTTCATGGCCATGTATGTAACAACGTCACGTGAGCATATAACCACAATAGAGACGATAATCCAAAATCTCTGCTTAGGTTAAACGTGTCTACTGCTATATTCCCCACTCCTATAGGTCATTTAGTACCAGATCATATATTGCACATTCTCTACTTTGGATATATCTTTTGCAAGACAAATATTGAGTGGTTTTGGCACGTGTTAGGCATGCATGCAATGTGTGTCTAGGGTTTTGTGGTTGTCACTTGGACAAAAATCACAATGCTTTTTTTCCACGATGCTCTTCCGATCAAATCATGATAAAGAACAGCTTTTTAAGCCAAGTGTGAATCGAAATGCACGGAAAGTTTGCGGTTGTCTGCACTGCTGCGGTAGAATCTAAAGTGCTGCTGCCCTCAGTGAAACAGGAAGCAGAAGCACAGAGGAGACAACTGCAAGAGGAAGGCTGTATACACGCCATCTGATCAAAGAAATCACTTGAATTAAAGCTACTACTTTTACATATTGTGTATTTATTGTTAATAAATTTCATTTTAATAAAAACTCTCCTCTTCTTGCTGCTCAAGCTTATTCAGGAGTGCTCTCTAAAAAAAGAAAGTTTTCCATTGGACATTCACGTTGGACATTTCAGCATGACAACGAAACAAAACACAGAGCAAAAGTGGTGAAGAAATGGTTAGCAGACAAAAACGTGAACGTTTTCAAGTGACCCACTTCCAGTGTCCTGACTTAAATCCAACTGAGAATCTGTGGAGGGAGCTAAAGATCAGGCTGATGGCAAGGAGACCCTCCAACCTGAAAGAGTTGTAGCTCATATATTTGTCTGACCAAAGAAATCACTTGAATTAAAGCTACTACTTTTACATATTGTGTGTTTATTGTTGATAAATTTCATTTTAATAAAAACTCTCCTCTTGATGCTCAAGCTTATATTCAGGAGTGCTCTCTAAAAAAAGAAAGTTCTTTAAAAGTTATTTAGTAACATGTCTATTTAGGATTCTTTATTCATGCCTTTTTGTTTTTCAAATCTGTAACTGTCAGACACCACACTTTTTTCCTTTTGACATTGTGATGGGCTCACATAAACATAATTGTTTTTACAAATGGATGGAACAAATAGAAGGCACACTTCTGTAACTATAAACTCAATTGTGTATTACTTGATTCTAATTTTACAGAATTTTTATTATACGTATAGCTGTTTCATTACTAATATATTTTAAATAAAATCAATTTAATTTAAACTTAGGATGATTATATAAAAGTGCACTAACATTGAACTAATTTTTAAATCTTCAAAAGTACACTTTTAAGAAAACAATAATAAAAGTCCTCTGTGTTTTTCCAACTTTTACCATTTTATTTAGCACAACAAAAATAATAATGTACTACTAAAGTAAGTGCTTGTATTTAAGTATTTTAAGTGCATTCAAGGACACTTACATGATGTTAGGTTAGGTTTGCCCAACTTCTTTTAGTACACCACCACTCACATCCTGTTTTCTGCTGCGCGCACATCTGATGCATGCCCACAAAAGGCCTCCTTTCATATAGGTTAAAAAATACATGCAGAATTATGCCAAATTGTTTTATTTTTCTTGTGAATGTAAACAGTTGTGAAAGATAATGTGTTTGTAACAAATGCATTTGGATTTAAAGTGACTGATAAGGATTTATAAGGATTGATCTATTTTATTTTAAAAAAAATAACTAATTTTTCTGTATTTTATTACAACTTTGTTCAGTTTATTTATGCTGTTGATTACATGTTTATTTGTTCTTATTAATGACTGTTTACTTGTCTTGATGTTTAAAATGTATATTAGTTAGTCCAGTTGTGTTTGCTTCAGTATATTTGCAACCCTGCTGCTTCCATTTTTATTATACAGAATATAAAATCTCCAAATGCCTCAGTGTCCTTTGTTGTTACTTATAATATGATATGAACATTTATGTAACAACAAGGGAAACAAGGGTTTTATTCTCAAAGGTTCACATTAATATTTTTTTCTAATTAATTTTACAGCTGCTCTTATATATATATATATTGACTGCAGTAAAGCCCAAAATTATTCATACCCCTGGAAACCCTGCTGAAAAAAAACAGCATATGCTGGTTAGGTATGTTTTGGTGCTGGGATGCTGGTTTTAGCTGGTTTATGCTGGTCCTTTGCTGGTTTATGCTGGTAAACCAGCATAGGGCCAGCATAAACCAGCAAAGGACCAGCTAAAACCAGCATCCCAGCACCAAAACATACCTAACCAGCATATGCTGTTTTTTTTTCAGCAAGGAAATTCTGACTTTTAAGTTATTTTTATTCAAGTTTCTTTGACTGGAAATGACACAGGCTTCTCCCAAAATATAATAAGATGATTTACAAGAGGCATCGTTGTGGGAAAAAAATATTTCTCAGCTTTTATTTACATTTGAACAAAAAGTGGCATGTCCAAAATTATATATACCTATTGCAAACTGTCACAGTCTACAGTCTTCTCTACCATTCCAAATAGTCCAAGCTGTTCTAACGCATTCTAATTACCCTGATTCATTGGGAACAGCTGATTTAATCAACTGAAAAACAGAAGCTCTCTGCTGTTGGTTTGTGGACAGTCATGGATAAGACAAAGGAGCTCACTGAGGAACTGCGGCTGTGCATTAGAGCTGCTCACAAGTCAGGAATGGGCTAAGCCAAAAGTGATACCTGTGCTGGCCAGGAGGATAGTGAGAGAGGTAAGAAAGAATCCAAGTATCACCACCAAGGCCATCCTGATGAATCTGGGCTCTGCTGGTGGCAACATCTCAAGGCAGACAGTCCAAAGGACACTGCAAACCGCTCGGTTCCACATACACAGGCCAAAGAGAACACCACTTCTCCAGATAAGGCAAACAAAAGCCCACTTGGCCTTTGCAAATGCTTATCTGGACAAAGAAGAAGACTTCTGGTCTTCTGTTTTATGGTCAGATGAAACACAAATTGAATTGTTTGGCCACAATGATGTAGCCTTCATTTGGCGTAAAAAAGGAGAAGCCTTCAACCCTAAGAACACCATCCCCACTCTCAAACATGGTAGTGGGAACCTAATGTTTTGGGGATGTTTTTCAGCCAGTGGACCAGGAAACCTAATCACAGTAAGGAGCAATACATCAAAATTCTCAACAGCAACATCAGGCAGTCTGCAGAGAAACTTGGCCTTGGGCACCAGTGGACATTTCAGCATGACAACGAAACAAAACACAGAGCAAAAGTGGTGAAGAAATGGTTAGCAGACAAAAACGTTAACGTTTTCAAGTGGCCCACTTCCAGAGTCCTGACTTAAATCCAACTGAGAATCTGTGGAGGGAGCTAAAGATCAGGCTGATGGCAAGGAGACCCTCCAACCTGAAAGAGTTGTAGCTCATATATTTGTCTGATCAAAGAAATCACTTGAATTAAAGCTACTACTTTTACATATTGTGTGTTTATTGTTGATAAATTTCATTTTAATAAAAACTCTCCTCTTGATGCTCAAGCTTATATTCAGGAGTGCTCTCTAAAAAAAGAAAGTTCTTTAAAAGTTATTTAGTAACATGTCTATTTAGGATTCTTTATTCATGCCTTTTTGTTTTTCAAATCTGTAACTGTCAGACACCACACTTTTTTCCTTTTGACATTGTGATGGGCTCACATAAACATAATTGTTTTTACAAATGGATGGAACAAATAGAAGGCACACTTCTGTAACTATAAACTCAATTGTGTATTACTTGATTCTAATTTTACAGAATTTTTATTATACGCATAGCTGTTTCATTACTAATATATTTTAAATAAAATCAATTTAATTTAAACTTAGGATGACTATATAAAAGTGCACTAACATTGAACTAATTTTTAAATCTTCAAAAGTACACTTTTAAGAAAACACTAATAAAAGTCCTCTGTGTTTTTCCAACTTTTACCATTTTATTTAGCACAAAAAAATAATAATAATGTACTACTAAAGTAAGTGCTTGTATTTAAGTATTTTAAGTGCATTCAAGGACACTTACATGCATACATTTGCCCAACTTCTTTTAGTACACCACCACTCACATCCTGTTTTCTGCTGCGCACACATCCGATGCATGCCCACAAAAGGCCTCCTTTCATATAGGTTAAAAAATACCTGCAGAATTATGCCAAATTGTTTTATTTTTCTTGTGTACGTAAACAGTTGTGAAAGATAATGTGTTTGTAACAAATGCATTTGGCCTTAAAGTGACTGATCTTCATTAAACTTTTATAAGGATTGATCTATATTTTATAAAAAAAAAAAAACTAATTATGCTGTATTTTATTACAACTTTGTTCAGTTTATTTATGCTGTTGGTTACATGTTTATTTGTTCTTATTGCTGTCTGTTTACTTGTCTTGATGTTTAAAATGTATATTAGTTAGTCCAGTTGTGTTTGCTTCAGTATATTTGCAACCCTGCTGCTTCCATTTTTATTATACAGAATATAAAATCTCCAAATGCCCCAGTGTCCTTTGTTGTTACTTATAATATGATATGAACATTTATGTAACAACAAGGGAAACAAGGGTTTTATTCTCAAAGGTTCACATTAATATTTTTTTCAAGTACATTTTACAGCTACTGTAGTGTTGTTGGTAATTTGGCTGTACATTTACAGATTTATCTGTAACATTCAAAAGAAAATAGGGGAAGGATGTGTAAGTCATATATATATCTCAGAGAATGTGGAAGCCAAAAGTGACACTTGTGCTGGCCAGGAGGATAGTGAGAGAGGTAAAAAAGAATCCAAGGATCCCCACCAAGGCCATCCTGATGAATCTGGGTCTGCTGGTGCATCTCAAGGCAGACAGTCCAACAGACACTGAACACCACTGGGTTCCATGGACACAGACCAAGGAAGACATCACTTCTCCAGATAAGGCACACAAAAGCCCGCTTGGCCTTTGCAAATGCTCATCTGGACAAAGAAGAAGATTTCTGGTCTTCTGTCTTATGGTCAGATGAAAAAAAATTGAATTGTTTGGCCACAATGATGTAGCCTTCATTTGGCCTAAAAAAGGAGAAGCCTTCAACCCTAAGAACACCATCCTCACTGTCAAACATGGTAGTGGGAACCTAATGTTTTGGGGGTGTTTTTCAGCCGGTGGACCAGAGAACCTAATCACAGTAAACAGCACCATGAAAAAGGAGCAATACATCAAAATTCTCAACAGCAACATCAGGCAGTCTGCAGAGAAACTTGGCCTTGGGCACCAGTGGACATTTCAGCATGACAACGAAACAAAACACACAGCAAAAATGGTGAAGAAATGGTTAGCAGACAAAAACATTAACGTTTTGCAGTGGCCCAACCAGAGTCCTGACTTAAATCCAATTGAGAATCTGTGGAGGGAGCTAAAGATCAGGGTGATGGCAAGGAGACCCTCCAACCTGAAAGAGTTGGAGCTCATCGCTAAAGATGAATGGGCAAAAATACCAGTGGAGACATGCAAAAAGCTGGTCAGCAATTATAGGAAGAGTTTGATTGCTGTAATAGCCAATAAAGGCTTTTCTATTGATTACTAAGAAGGGTGTGAATAATTTTGGACATGCCTCTTTTTGTACAAAAGTAAATAAAAGCTGAGAAATGTTTTTCCCACAATGATGCCTCTTGTACATCATCTTATTATCTTTTGGGAGAAGCCTGTGTCATTTCCAGTCAAAAAAACTTGTTAGTTGAACAAAAGTAACTTTAAGTCAGAATTTGCCAGGGGTATGAATAATTTCGGCCTTGACTGTATATAATCATGTGAAAAAGTTAGGACATCCTATTGAATTTCATGGTTTTCTGTAACAGGACATAATACCTGGTCCTTGGCAGGCCTTAAAATTTGGAAAATAAATCTTCAGATAAACATCATAGCATGACATATCACACATATCATTACTTTTTTAAGAAAAATACAGCCAAAAGGGAAAGGCCATGTGTGACAAAGTTAGGACACCCTACGATTTATTTGCCTGTAGATCCACTTTTAGCAGCAATAACTTGAAGCATTAATTTTCTGTGTGACTTTATCAGTCTCTCACATCATTGAACTTCCTTTTCCTACAGTTCTACTGTACAGTTGTGAATTTACTTTTCATTCAGCCTTAGGCTTATTCATTTAACCTTTTGGTGTAAAAGGGATTTTACATTTGCTAAAAAAAAATTAAAACTTTTTATATTAAAAACAAACAAGCAAACCCTGCCCAGATTTAAAAGGTATGCAAAAGTAATGTAACACATTACTTTACATAAAAAGTAACAAAGTAACTTAATTAGTTACATTTATACAGCAATACTGTAATGCATTACTTTTAAAAGTAACTTTTCCCAACACTGCTCACCAGACTACTGATCACAGACTACATTTCCCATCATTCTCTCTGGCACTTAACAATGAATACCTGAAGCTGATCAACCTTCATCACAAGCACTAAGGTAAGCACCTCAGTCATTGTATGGGCTTGTTTGATGTGGCAAACCTTTTACATACTGCTTTCTTGCTTAATGTTCCTGTTTACCACAATTGCTAGTTCATCAAAGTTTGTCTCGATTCTTTTCATCTTTCAATCTTAAAGCCTGCAAGTACTCAAAGCTGTCTTTTAAGTCCCCTATGCCTCAGTTTGTTTCCCTTGTGTGTGTGCTCAGCCAGATCTATAAGACAAAGACTCAAATGTGTCCATAAACATTTATTCTCAACATCTCAATATTTGTCATTACCTGTTTATCAATTGTGTTTCTGCCAAAACATCTAATGAACCAACCTGTTTGAGTTGACCTCGTTTCTGCTCATTTCTGTCTGTGTCTGTATGTGATAACTAATGTTATTTGTAAACACTTTTTGTAATACTGGTTAAAACTCGCTTCATCTGATTAGATAAACTAAGAGTGAAAAGAAAGAGTATTAAGGTCAGCAGCAAATTTTTGGAAATAAAACATTTTTCGTAGGCCAACTTCAATAGTTCAGACTTGTTAGGGTAGGGATACTTTGTCATGATCTGGGCTGTGGGGCTTCCCTCAGCCACCTGATGTCGCTGTTCCCTGCACTGCACTTCCTAATTGTTATCACCTGTCTAGATGTCATTATCACTCACACCTGCTCACTATCAGGACTATAAGAACTCTCATTCCCCACTACTCATCGTGTCTGCATTGTCTTCCATGTCTGTCTCTGTGCTCCCCAGATCAAGTCGTGTTGTGCCGTGTTGGCCTTTGGTTTGTGTTTTGTTATCATTAAAATTACTTACCTCCACTTGGACCCAGACCTCCTTACTCACTCGTGACAGAATGCAGCCATCCCTAATGGGTCCAGCGGGGAAGAATTTTTTTTTTGAGGCGGCGACCATTCCCTCTGCTCCCAACACGGAGGGGATGTCCTTTGAGGCGGCGTCGGCAGCGCGCTTCAATTATATCTACGCCTGCCTGGCGATGGATGCCCGTGTCGCCGAGGAGATCTGGGTCCAAAATGCAGGTAAGAATAATTTAATTAAACACAAACAAATCAAACAAAACACAAACCAAAGGCCAACACGGCACAACACGACTTGATCTGGGGAACACAGTGGGGAATGAGAGTTCTTATAGTACTGATAGTGAGCAGGTGTGAGTGATAATGACATCTAGACAGGTGATAACAATTAGGAAGTGCAGTGCAGGGAACAGCGACCTCAGGTGGCTGAGGGAAGCCCCACAGCCCAGATCATGACATACTTAAATAGCGAAATTCATAGACTACTGTATTTCATGTGGACACAGATAATCTATATATTAATATAGCTTAAATAAAAGTTGCTGTTTTGTAGCTATGCAATGACAGGCCTGAACATTTTGCGATATCTTAACTTTGTGGTATCTATTGTGTTGAGATGACAAGGAATGAAGAATTACAAATATTTATGTATATTCACTAATTTCTTAATTTTTTGTTTGCATTGTTTGCAATGTTTTTTTAATCTTTTTTTAAGAAGTCTGAAACACATTTTTTTTTAAATATTTGTCTAATTGCAAAACACAATTGCATTTTGAGCTACAGTAGTTCAGTACATGTAGTATTTCCTAAAATGATATTATCAATATTAAATAGTTTTTGAAAGTTGCAAGTAGTGTGTTGTTATACAATTGTACAATGAGTAGCCCTTTCTTTCTTTCTTTCTTTCTTTCTTTCTTTCTTTCTTTCTTTCTTTCTTTCGTTCATTTCAATGATGTAACTGTAGGTTGATTATATTGTAGTCAGAGTAGAGAGTGAAATATATATACTTGTGATAAAAGCATCTACATATTCATAGAGCCTCGGAGATCAGGTAATGTTTTAGGGTCTAACAGCATCATCTAGTGAAACTGAGAAGTAATGTATTAAAAAAGCAAATATTCTGTCGTCATGTTGAACATAAAAGGAAAAATTCTACGCTGTAGGCTATATACGTAAACATAGATGTAACTACATACAAATAAACAAAATTAATAAAAATGTAAGGGCATCAGAAACATATAGCCTAATAAAGCCCATCAAAGAGCCAAAAAACTCTCGAGATACTAGCAATCTTCGTTAATTCATAGAAAGTGTAAAAAAAAAATGCTCAGCAGTGCATATTAAAATCAACAAACGTTTTCGATCACGCAGGACCTTCCTCATGTGTTCACATACTGTTGAAAGCATGAAAGAGTTAATTTGACGTCATGCGCGTTCACGCGCTGGACAGAAGAAAGTTAGCACAACAGTGGTCACATATCAGTGTCAAGCGAAAGTGGATTTACACCGAGAGAGATTGATAGGCATTGCATTAACACATTTGCTTTGCTTGCACTGAGTATCATGTAGTTAAAATTGGATAAACTTTAGGCTACACTTTATAGACCCAGACTGCTGCTCAGGATCCTGCGTCTAAACAGGCAAGAAAAGTTTTTGCTTTCACTTTCGATTTAGAATTTTTCGATTTCGGTTTGTAATGGGCTTTTATTTACTTTTGTCGAGGGTTTGTTCGCAGCACGCGACAGTGCAGCAGGTATCTGTGAAAGTCAACGTGTTGTTCGTCTTGTGTACTAGATTAAACCAGATGCCCTAACTAAGCATGCATAGGGGTAAATCACGGGGGGAACAGGACCCCTATCTGAGGGTTGTCCCCCCTAAAGAAATATTACAACTCTTACAACAACTCTGTGTATTGTAAATAATGTAACGAACATATACTTAAAGTAACTGTGTAAATAGTAAAACAATATAAACTTGAAAAAGCGCTTTAAGTAGCAGAAATGCTTTGAGTCCCCCCTCTTCCTTGCCTCAAAGTGTTTTAGCCAACTGCCTGTTTACAAGTCCGGTTTATGTTTATTTTAGATTAAATTTACGCCCTTGTAAGCATGTACAGATTTGGTGCGATAACATGAAGAACAAAACAGTTCATAATAATATGCATATTTAAATTTCAATGCATATCTTTAAAAGGCATGCTTTTATATGCTATAGTAATGCCTCATTTATACAGCCAAACATAACATTTCTGAAAACTTGTTTGCAGCTCTTAATGTAACTGACATTGTGGGAAATCATAGCGATACATATGTGAAAAACGTGTGAAAAAGTGTTGGTCCCCTTCCTGATTTTTTTTTTTTTTTTTTTTTTTTTTTTGCATGTTTGTTACACATTAATGTTTCAGATCATCAAACAAATTTAAATATTAATCAAAGATAAGAGTTTTTAAATGGTGTTTTTTATTATGAAGGGAAAACAAAATCCAAACCCACATGGCCCTGTGTGAAAAAGTGTTTGCCCCCTAAACTTAACTGGTTGAGCCACCCTTAGCAGCAACAACTGCAATCAAGCGTTTGCGATAACTTGCAGTGAGTCTGTTACAGCGCTGTGCAGGAATTTTGGCCCACTCATCTTGGCAGAATTGTTGTAATTCAGCCACATTGGAGGGTTTTCCGTCCTTTTTAAGGTCATGCCACAGCATCTCAATAGGATTCAGGTCAGGACTTTGACTAGGCCACTCCAAAGTCTTCATTTTATTTTTCTTCAGCCATTCAGAGGTGGATTTGCTGGTGTGTTTTGGATCATTGTCCTGCTGCAGAAAGTTCGCTTCAGCTTGAGGTCACAAACAGATGGCCGGATATTTTTCTTCAGGATTTTTTGGTAGACAGCAGAATTCATGGTTCCATTTCTCACAGCAAGTCTTCCAGGTCCAGAATCATGTTGGTATGATGTTCTTTTTCTGAAATGCTGTGTTTTTACGCCAGATGTAATGGGACACACACCTTCCAAAAAGTTAAACTTTTGTTTTGTCACAGAGTATTTTCCCTAAAAAATCTTGGGGATCATCAATATGTTTTCTGGCAAAACTCAGACAAGCCTTAACGTTCTTTTTGCTCAGCAGCAGTTTTCATCTTGGAATTTTGCCATGCAGGCCATTTTTGCCCAGTCTCTTTCTTATTGTGTAGACATGACCACTGACCTTAACTGAGGCAAGAGAGGCCAGCAGTTCTTTAGATGTTGTTGTGGGGTCTTTTGTGACCTCTTGGATGAGTCGTCGCTGCGTTCTTGGGGTAATTTTGATTGGCCGGCCACTCCTGGGAAGGTTTACCATCGTTCTACATTTTCACCATTTGTGGATAATGGCTCTCACTGTGGTTCGCTGGAGCCCCAAAGCTTTAGAAATGGCTTTATAACCTTTTCCAGACTAATGGATCTCAATTACTTTCTTTCTCATTTGTTCCTGAATTTCTTTGGATCTCAACATGATGTGTAGCTTTTGAGGATCTTTTGGTCTTCTTCACTCTGTCAGGTCCTATTTAAGTGATTTCTTGATTGCGCACAGGTGTGGCAGTAATCAGACCTGGGTGTGGATACAGAGAAACTGAACTTAGGTGTGATAAACCACAGTTATGTTATGTAAACACTTTTTCACACAGGGCCATGTGGGTTTGGATTTTGTTTAAAAAACCCTTTATTTAAAAACTGCATGTTGTGTTTACTTGTGTTATCTTTGATTAATATTTAAATTTGTTTGATGATTTGAATCATTAAAGTGTGAGAAATATTCAAAAAAATAAAATAAAAATCAGGACTTTTTTTACCCCACTGTAAGTTGTTTTACCTTATTCATCTGGGGTGTTTTACCTTAATTATCCAATAATTATTTATATCCTTCAACAAAAATAAATAAATATTTCACATGCAAGTTGTCATAATTGTTAAATCATGCCTCCATGCTAGAACTATCAGATCCAGTTCTGGATGCCAAATCCTGTCAGAAAATATCTGTTTTGTCTGGTAAAGCTAGTCAGCAGAGTTGTCTGATGCCCCAAACCTGTAAACAGCAAGTCTTGACTGCTACCCAAAACTGTCTTCTAAACACCTTGAAAAGGAGACATTCTCTGATCCCTTAATCATAAAGACAAATATCCCTTGAAAACACACAATCATAAGACTAAACAACAATGGAAAAATAATACATGACTAATCAATGAAATGAGTATGAATGAAAATAAATGAAATAATTAAATGATAATTATAAATGAGTGTATGTATGAATAGATGAATAAAAGATGCGCAAAACAAATTTACAGAGTCTTTAGGTCCTTCATAATTCAGTTCAGTTCAGTAATACGTCTGAATGTCTCTTATCTGACAAACCCAGTGAATCAACAAGATGCAGTCAGTTTGACACCACAGTTATAACTTGTTGTTGAGAAAAAATACAGCACCACAACGCCTTATCTATATTTCTGTTTTCATTTTTAAATTTAACCTTTGATATTTGCATTAACTTGTGATGCTTATATTATTTGGGTGTAATTGGCAAAACATAATTTTGTTTTGTTTTGTTTAGAACATTTTAGAAAACCAAGGATTATACTGTTATAATTCTACTGGTGATTTAAATGGACTTGAAATGTCAGGCAAAAATTATTGATCAATGTGACATGACTGTATTTCTAATTACAGGTGAAAATGGGGGCAGCTGAGGTGAGTCATGTTATATACAGCATATATATATATATATATATATATATATATATATATATATATATATAAAACATTTGATACAGTTTACCATATTCAGCTTGTTTGTTTGTGCCATGTACTCATCTGTCTTGACCAGTCCTTCTTGTTACTTGATTATTGCTTCAGTTGATATTGAGTTTTTTCACTCCTTGGGTTTTTTTTTTAATGAGGAATGAAATACTCATACATGAATGAGAGACTTGTATTAGAAATCTCTGACAGCACAGTTAACTAATCATTAAAAAAATGCAAAGACACTACAAGACTTTTTCACAAATCATTTGGAGTGTTTTAGAAAATGTAAAAAATATTTGAGGAATTGGATGCTGATCTTAAACATAACTATTTTACGAGGTGGCAATTTTGTATGAATTTGATGTAAATCATGCATTTTTAGAAAAAAAATATGAGCTTGAAGACCTGCCCCAAACCTACTGCTAAACATAACCATCACTGCAGCATGAGCAGATACGAAATCACACAAATTCATACAAATTAGCCACTATTTCACCAGAATGTAAAAGTGTTATGAATGAGTTTGTTAAAATGTGAGAAAAATGAGTAAAACTGAGGAAAAAATTGACAAATTTGTATTTTTTTATTTAAATTTAAATTAATTTAGATTAAGCTGAAGCCAAAGGTAGAGAGATGAGTGGATGAGTAGGGTTCCTTTAGCTCTTTAAACAGATTGAAATGTATTAAATTCACTGTAAGTGTGTGGAATAAAAGAAAGAAAGATACTCCCAATAATTTAATGAGAGTGAATGTAAAATAATCTCTGACAAACAAAGTAAAAAAAATTCTAATGTCCTGTTTGTCCTAGCGCGCACCTTGAGTTGAAGCTCCGTCGAGTCAAATTACTATTTTCTATTTTTAAACCTAAAAACAATTCTATACACCATCGTTCTTGTTTTTCATAACATGTGAATATACCCGTCGTGTGGTACAACAAAAACAATCGGAACGCCTTGTTATCATTAGTTTTTATTTTTGCTTTCCCGAGTCTGCTACTAAGCTAGCTTATAACCCGTTTAGCTTTGCCAGCGTGGTCGCGGCTAATCTTGCATACATCGTTTATTCTCTATTCACAAACACTTAAACTGCTTACTCACTGTTACTTGCTTTAATGGCGAATTTGTGTCTACCTTTGAGTGCAGGTGAAGACACGTTCGAGCTGCACTCGGTTCTGATGGAGCTGGAGGCAGTGGAGAAGCAGATCCAGGAGCTCCAGGCAAGACAGATTCAGCTGCGAATCCGAAAGGATGCTCTGGAATCTGTCCAGGTAAGTGTACAGCTCGATCCTAACACTCCCATAACCTCTACTCCGTGTGATTCTCTGCACAGATCCGCCGCACTCAGGACGCGATCCTCCCAGATGTCGTTCACTCCGGCGCCGGGACACCACGGACCCTGGGTGCAGCAGCAGAGGAAAGCGCGAGCCAGACCCCGAGCCAGGACCTCTCCCCCTCCGCCGCCCCCGGTCTTCGAGATCTCCACCCGGAACCGCTTCGCTCCCCTCCGCGAGACGGAACGCGACGCTGTGATCGTCGGAGACTCCATCGTCCGGTACGTTCGTGCTAACTTAGCTAACGGTAAAGTGCACACTCGCTGTTTCTCTGGTGCTCGCTTTGTTGATGTCTCTTCACAGATACCTGCCATCCTGAAGGACGATGTGAGCGTCGGCGCGATCGTCCTGCACGCAGGGGTGAACGACGTCAGGCTGCGGCAGACGGAGGTCCTGAAGAGGGATTTCAGGAGCCTGATCGAGACGGTTCGCAGCACAGCGCCCGCGACGAGAATCATCGTGTCAGGACCGCTTCCCACGTATCGACGTGGACACGAAAGGTTCAGTAGACTTTTTGCTCTAAATGAATGGTTGTTGTCATGGTGTAAAGAACAGAAACTGCTCTTTGTCAATAATTGGAATCTTTTCTGGGAGCGTCCTAGGCTTTACCGCGCTGATGGCCTGCACCCCAGCAGAGTCGGAGCAGAACTCCTGTCGGACAACATCTCCAGGACGCTGCGCTCCATTTGACTAGTAAGCAATTCTTCAAATAGTTGCGTTGATGGCTTTTGTTCTGCACATTTAAACGATAGTATTGGTGCTGTCCAACCTATAAAGACTGTGTCTGTTAAATAAACTTATCACCACATCTAAACCAACAACATGCCTATTAGATCCTGTACCCACTAAATTACTAAAAGAGTTGTTACCTGTAGCAGAAGTACCGCTTCTTAATATTGTTAACTCATCGTTATCTTTAGGTCATGTCCCAAAACCATTCAAACTAGTGGTTATTAAACCTCTTATTAAGAAACCACAGCTAGACCCTGGTGAATTGGCATTCTAGAAAAAGTTGTGTCTGCTCAATTGTGCTCCTTCTTGCAAAATAATAATATCTTTGAAGAATTTCAGTCAGGTTTCAGGCCCCATCATAGCACAGAAACTGCACTTGTAAAAATCACAAACGACTTGCTACTTGCGTCAGATCAAGGCTGCGTCTCATTGCTAGTTTTACTTGATCTTAGTGCTGCGTTCGACACTATAGATCATGAAATACTCATAAATCGATTACAAAACTATACAGGTATTCAAGGGCAGGCTTTAGGATGGTTCAGATCATACCTGTCCGATCGCTATCACTTTGTTTATTTAAACGGGGAGTCATCGCAGTTATCACCAGTAAAGTATGGAGTGCCACAAGGATCTGTCCTAGGTCCTCTACTATTTTCAATTTATATGTTACCCCTCGGTAATATTATTAGGAAATATGGGATTAGTTTCCATTGTTATGCTGATGACACTCAACTATATATTTCAACAAGACCAGATGAAACTTCTAACTTAGCAAAATTAACAGAGTGTGTTAAAAATGTGAAAGACTGGATGACCAATAATTTTCTACTGTTAAATTCAGATAAGACTGAAATATTACTTATTGGACCAAAAAACAGTACACAGAATCTCTTAAACTGCAACTTGCAACTAGATGGATGTACTGTTATTTCCTCTACAGTCAAAAATTTGGGTGTTATATTAGACAGCAACCTGTCTTTTGAAAATCATATTTCCTATGTTACAAAAACAGCATTCTTTCATCTTAGAAACATTGCTAAGCTACGGAACATGTTACCTGTTTCTGATGCAGAAAAGTTAGTTCATGCATTCATGACGTCTAGACTGGACTATTGTAATGCACTACTAGGTGGTTGTCCTGCTTCTTCAATAAATAAGCTACAGGTAGTCCAAAATGCAGCTGCTAGAGTCCTTACCAGATCAAGAAAATATGATCATATTACCCCAATTTTACGGTCTCTACACTGGCTGCCTATTAGGTTCTGTATCACTTACAAAATATTACTTCTTACCTATAAGGCCCTTAATGGTTTAGCTCCTGCATACCTAACTAGTCTCCTACTACGCTACAATCCCTCACGCTCCCTAAGGTCGCAAAACTCTGGACTTTTAGTAGTACCTAGGATAGCAAAGTCCACTAAAGGAGGGAGAGCCTTTTCTCATTTGGCTCCCAAACCCTGGAATAGCCTTCCTCATAACGTTCGGGGTTCAGACACACTCTCTATGTTTAAATCTAGATTAAAGACTCATCTCTTTAGCCAAGCATTCACATAATGTAATCTCATAACCTTGTACTTCAGTTACATCTGATCAAATGCACATTAATATTCTTCAGCTTGAGCTAAACACATCATTTTTGTTTGGTTGGAAGTTGGAACAGCAGCTACGCTAATTATTTCTCTATTTGTTTCTCTCTCTCTGCCACGGGATTTCCATCCCGTGGTAACTAGGAATTACACCAGATTCAGTCTGGATTCAGAAGAAGAGATGATGCCAACCCCTCAGAGGACCGCAGATGATGCCAGCCTTGAAACAACATACAGTACTACATAATTTTCCTACAAGTTTGATTACTGCACATAATCATTGCAATTAGTGTTCATGATCTGTTTGATTACACAGTTACTGATTTTAACATTTAATTATATCATATGTACATCGACTTAACATACAGTATTCACCACTAATAAGCTACTAAATATATTGTAGTAGCCTAAACTTTTGTACAGCTGCTTTGCAACGATTTGTATTCTGAAAAGCGCTATACAAATAAACTTGAATTGAATTGAATTAACGGCCACATGCACTGTAAAGGTCAGATCAAAAAGTTAAGTTTGTTACAAACGGGATGACTGAGAGTGGGGATCCAAATGCAAGGCTTTATTATGACGATCGTAGACAGGCAGACAGGGTCAATCACCAGCGAACAACAACAGCAGAGATAATCCAGGAGCGTAATCCAACAAGACAGGCGTGGGTCAAAGCCAGGTGGGCAGTCCAAAGGAAACAATAAAATGAAAACAAGAAACTAGAAAACTATGGCTAAGACTGGGAAAACAAAAACAGAACTATGGCTAGGGAAAACAACAAGGAGACTAGGAGAACCTGGGAGCAAGGAAAACGCTTGGTAATGTCCGCAACAGCAAATCAATACTTCGCAGTGTGTAAGTGTGTTGGGCTGGCTTTTATGGCAGATAGACAGGAAGCTACCATAGAGGCAGCAGAGGGAGCAGCAACAGTCAGTGGGGGTAAGGGCTCCCTCTGCTGGCCTGGCATAACAAAGTTGATCAAAATGGTTGGATGCATTCAAAAGCTGAATTCTAAGCTTTAAAATGATACCTAATTATTAAAAAAAAATATATATATACAGAAACTAGCAATACCCAATAAAACATTGTATAGGTCAAAATTATACATTTTTGTTTTATGTCAAAAATCATTAGGATAATAAAGATCATGTTCCATGTTCCTACTGTAAATATAAACACTTAATTTTTGATTACTAATATGTATTGCTAAGAACTTCATTTGGACCATTTTGCAAATTTTTCAAATAGTTGTCTCTCAGCCAAGTATTGTGCAACAATGAAAAGTTTAAATCTCAGTTAAAAAAAAATTGACCCTTATGACTGGTTTTATGGTCCAGGGTCACATATGCCATTACAAGCTGCTTTTAATAAAATGAATGACCATTAATGCACACACATTATATATAAATAATCAGGGCTGCAACTAACGATTATTTTGATAATCGATTAGTTCGCCGATTAATTTTTCGATTAATCGATTCGTTGGCTTAAAAATTCCAATTATTTATTTATTTTTTAAATCACACTATTCCACATTCTGAATGCTATGAAAACACAGTGCTTAACCATTTACAACAATTCACCTGTTGTAATAAAGAGAAAGGACAAATATCTGAAGAAAAACACACTAACAAGCATAAAATACAGTGTTTCTGCTATTTATTCTGCCATGGCGGTGTTTAGTGTCCCACCAACAGCAGCGAGCGCAAGAGTTCCGCGTTCAAATGCACGCAGTAAGCTGAAGCTGGCCCAAAGCCCCAGCTAAAGTAATTAGGCCTACCATGAATGTTGAGGGGAAAAGTAAGGAGATATTCATATTATTTATTAATAAACTAGTATTTTCTGAGTGCATCTTTATGGATTAGGCCTATAGCTAATAAAAGAGTTTTGTTTTCGATTTGAATTATTTCGTTTTATAGTAGTGAAGTATTAATTTAAAGTAAATTTATTACTCTTACATTTATGAGCAAAAATGAAGTTTCACATAGCACTTGCACCTCCATGTCCTACAAAGCTTTCACTCTCTGCACAAACGATTGGATATGCGCCTATTAGTAGCCTACACATTTATCTACGTCAAACGATTAAACTAATATTGTGATATGCTTAATTTTTTTTTTTTTTAAATCTAAGGATTTTAATTTAAATTGTGATGATTTGAGAACTTGGGCTAAAATGATCTATCTGCCGCCGGCCGCTTTGTCGTTACTTTAAAAAACAAAAACTTGAATTTCACAAATAAAACATGTTCCAAATATATTTCTAAATTAACTTTATAAACTAAAGAAACGAAAATAAATGTAATTACTTTGCTATTAAAAACAGCAGCTGTGCAATGGGGAAGAGAAAGAGAACTCGGACAGTAATTCTGATGCGCTGTTGAGGTTGTTAGGAATTATTGCAACGAATGTTTGTTTAATAGCCTATTTAACACTTATTTAGGCTACTTTCTTATTTAAATGTATTATTTCGTTGATTTATTTTAGTGTTTTGTAGACTGCTTGTTCACCGACAGAAATTGCAAAACACGCACGTTCGTGAATAGCCTAATGTTTGAGCCTCATTTATTTATATATAAAACACCGCACCACCGGCGGTGGTTAAAATCTGCCACCGTCACAGCCCTACTGTTCATACCCTCCATAAATACGCGCACTACATGTTGTATTTAAACCTAAATTTAACATTCAACGACAGATGTTTCAGCACAATGAATGTTTTTGCGCTGAGTTGAGTATCAATTGTCTCCCGTTCTGTGTTCCGACTGTCTGACGCTCATTCAGTAAAGATTTAAACTTACAGACTGCCAGAATGGATTTTTAAATGGAAATTCTCAAATGAATTTGTGACATTTACAGATAAGCATATGACCGCAAACTGAAAGTTTTCATACTGAGGATGCAAATGGATCTCAAAGCGCCTCACAGGGCAAGCCATAACTCTATTAGTTTTAAATAAGGAATTGTCATGTTTTGAGCAGCTTGGATCACGTAACTCTCCTGCAGCATCTCAGTCTGTTTCCTCCACTATTTTTAGATGCATTTTGTCTATAAAAATGCGTCATTCAATGCTGTTATCTGACGTGATCCTCTGAAGTGCACGTACACTGTGGGCGGACCCGATTCATCGATAATGAGAATCGTTGTCGACAAATTTCGATAATAATCGATT
Organism: Garra rufa; assembly: GCF_049309525.1. Classification (NCBI taxonomy): domain Eukaryota; kingdom Metazoa; phylum Chordata; class Actinopteri; order Cypriniformes; family Cyprinidae; genus Garra; species Garra rufa. The sequence goes on from NC_133379.1 coordinate 39,586,097, forward strand.
TTATCGATTAGTTGTTGCAGCCCTATAAATAATATAGCCAGGGACAATAAAATACCTGGAATTTAATATATTTTGAGCTTTGAGAAAAAAATTAAATCACCATTTTAATTCAGTGCATTTATGTTGTGTTGGTCATTTGTTCCCTGTATAATGTGACAGGGAAGATGGATAACTTTACCAAATGGGACGAATAACAGTTCAAGGAATGAAAACAATGTTTTTGACAGATCATATTAGAATAGTGGAACAAAATCACTTTCAATGGAGTGCCTTATCCATATTGCTTGTGTGTACATGCTCCACCATGCTTGCTTATTTCTCTATTGAAACTTGCCAACATTGCGTGTTGCAAGCTCATCCCACAACCCTCAGTGACATCATTAAATCGGAGCTTGATTTTTGAGGATTATGTATCAGAAGAATTCAGTTCACTCACCATCAAGTACCAATATTTGTTTTCTAATTGTTGTTGTCCTAACTAGGTTGGTGATTAAAATATCATTAAGATGTTTTTGCTTGTTTGTTTCTTCATTTGATCTCTTAATTGATGGACAGGAATAAAGGGAAGGTGCTCATTTAATCAATAATTAATACAGCTACATAGAATTAATTAATAATTAAATTATTAAAGCTTATCACTAAAGTGAAAATATCAAAAAAGCAGTTAACTGAGACTGTTAGAATTAACTGTTAGAATAAGAGCAGCCTTTTCTTCTCTTTTGAAGCCTGTTTTGGGGAAGTTTGGCTCCTTGAAATGTGTCTTTGAGTCTCAAGTCTCAAGTCTCAAGTTTTTTAAATAAGTCTCATTTTTATTTTATTCATTCTCTACAGTATGGTGTGGGGTGGCAAAAGAGATGGAGGTCAGTAACTTTATAAACTCTCTTTTATCTTTAGACAGTGATTTATTGGTTCAGTGGCCTTGCTTTTGTCAATGCACAACCTAGTTTACATAACCTGCCTGTTTTGTGTATTACAGCATATTGTGATGATATCGAATTGGGTAAGTATAAATACTTAAGGTAATTTAATCATGGGTGTAAATGTACAGAAAAAAAGAGTATGGACTATGAAAAAAGGAAAATATGAAAAAATCTTCACATTTAGATATATTTAGAAATGTATTGATGGAATTGAATCAAGATTCATTGGTAGAAGATTCTGAGTTTTTCATATTAACGTAACTCAATGTTGAAATGGAATGAAGTGTGATTTAACTTAATACCATTTAATAAGGTAAACATGGTTATGAAATGTGATCTAGGCTTTTAGTCTTAATGAAAAAAAAAGATTCTAAAAAATAATACATATTTTTGTAACAGTCTGTTAAACACACTCGATTTAGGAAGTCACTTTAATAATCCAATAGAAATAACCAAGGCAAATCCAATGTTCAGCTAAATGTCAAACGAGACCAGACAAAGAAAAGAAAAAAGAGAATAAATATACAGACTAAATGAGGGAGCTAAACAGAAAAATATGAACAGAATAATTAACTAAAGAATGCGCCCAAAAAGACTAACTAAGAAATCAGGCAGGCAAACAGGAACAGAAAACTAACCACAACAGGACATACACGACATGTATATGACACTACAAAAAATAAATGGCAAAAATATAAATAAATTGTTTTAAAACAAAGTCCCTTTTAAGTATTTCCATAGTCTTTTTTAAAATAATTTTACAATAAACACTTACTAAAAATATTAAATATTTGTATTTACTTTGCCATGTGACCATTAATCAACATAAAACACACTGTAAACATGCAAATGTGATGCTTAATTATTAAAATATTTATTTTAAAATCTCAAGGGTATTTCAAGTAAATATATTTGGTGAATAAGGTTAAAAGACAAAAAGTTTTGTAATGCCTACATTACATGTAAAAAAGAAATAACGTGAATATGTGCATTTTAGTTTGAAAGACAATAGCCTTCCAAAGACACAATAATACATGGTTTAAAAAAACTTAGAGTGATAATTCAAGTAAAAATGTATGTGTTCATCAGCAGTTGATGCAATGTTGAAACCATTCTTAAACCTGAAATGATTTTTGTAAATCCAGTGGTCAAATGCTATGTCGCCACCAGATTAATGACTAGTCTGAATATTCACAAAACTGGACTTTCAGAAAGTATACAGTTATGTACTCATGGAATCCATAAAAAATTTAACTTTTTATGAGAAAGCACTCAACTTAGGGTGCTATGCACTGCATGAGAAAACGGACATGTGGAGTGAGAGCTTGAGAAAAGTGTCAATTGCGAGAGTTTCACACAATTTCTCCTTTTGATTCAGATGTCAGATGTCCCCACCACATGTTCAAGACATGCTTATGGCCTTGCTTTAGCTGTTTATATGGGCAAAATGAAATTTGCTGACCGGCCATGATGGTGTCTGACACTCTGTGGTCAGAATTCTGTTTTCTTTTGAAACATATTTGCGCAATTTCGTCTTTTGTGTATCTTGAGTCTGTTTTCAAATAACTTTCACTCTCTTTTTAATCCATATTTTATTCATTCTCTACAGTATGGCGTGGGGTGGCAACGGTAGAGATGGCGGTCAGTATCTTTGTAAAGTTTCTTTTATCTTTGTAGATTGTGATTCATTGGTTCAGAGCTATTGCTTTTGTTAACACATATGAAATTAATTTAGATAACCTGTCTGTTTTGTGTATTGCAGCACATAGTGATTTTATTGTAATTGTAAGTTAATTAAGGATGTAAAAAAAAAGAAAGTATGAAAAAAATGTTGTGTCCCACTCTTTGTCTCTTGTGATTACAGGTTATCTAACTCCACGCTTAGGTAGTTACTACAGTAAGAAATTTGACTCTGCATTTTTTTATCTGAATAAATTCATTGGGTTCTTATTCTATTCAGTAAATTGTATTAAACTTGTAATACTTCATTGTGATAAATAGCACAGAAATTTGCACTTTGATTGAACTCTGTGGTGTTGAAAGTGCTTTATAAATAGAATTGGTTTAAGTTGAGGAATTATACAACTTGTTTGTGCTTGGGTAAAAGTAAGAGTTCTGTATGAATGAGTGATAAATCTGTTCATAGTTTGTGTGTAAAACTATGGTCAGTTGTTACAGGGTTTAAATATACAGGAGGTAACAAGGGGAAGGAGCTAATGGATTACTACGGTGATTAATAGGGGTGTGTGTGTGTGTGTGTGTGTGTGTGTGTATATATATATATATATATATTAAGATTCAATAACATCCTGTGACAGATCATGGGACTGTCTGCTTCCTTATAAGAATGTCTTGTACCCTTTTCATCTTTCTGCTGAGAGCCAGTATTTCACTTCTCTATATTTACTAATAAATACGAACTACCTTTCCCCAATAAACCAGCATTGAATGAAATGCACTACTGCTGTGTGTGTCATTCTTGGTTCCAGGTACCTGTATCCTGTGCCGTGTTGCTCAACTCAGATCGAATTTTAAATCTCAGGAATCAGAGAAAACTCTTTATTCTAACAGTTGGGGGCTCGTCCGGGATAGAGGGGAATTTCCCAACTAACCAGGAAACAGTCCCGAAAAATTGTGAGGAAAAAGGTGAATCAATATGAGGACGGACCTACAATAGAGGGGTAAGTGTTTTTGAATTACTCTGTAGGATCCCAATAATCTTGTATAGAGGCGAGATTCATAGGGCTTAATTGCTAGTCGTTGGTAGAATGTTAAGTCGTTCCATTGTTGTGTGCGGCTGACAACGGTAATTTTCATTAATTACTAATGGGTTGGGCGATTAAGTAATCAGTAGTCGCTAGTGGAACATTTTTTCAACTGTTACTGCATGTTAAAAGATTTGTGACCTATAAAAGATGGTGCTTTAGGGGCGACACAAATGCAGTTTGGCGAGATCCCAGAACATAGGTAGCACCCAAATAAAGATGGTGGTTAGTGGCAATCAGGACTGAAAAGTTTTGTGTAAGCCAAACATAGGGACACCACCCACGGTCACAAATAAAATACATGTACTACAACTGAAGTTGAGCAATACAGTACAGGAAATTTGTGCACAAAATTACTAACTACTAACCCTTTTCTAAAAAGTGGAGGATGGGGGTTTAAGTATCGAGGCCGTAACCAGGGGAAACACCAACTTTTATGTATCGTAATAATGAGGAATTTTATATTGAACCATTCACCAGTAATTTGGTGGGTTGGTCTGAGCAAATGAAACCACAAATGAAACATCGTATCCGTAAGAGGGTTCATTCACAGCTGATGGCATGTCGTTGGCCAGAAGTCTTGTCAAGGAGGGATGGGAGACCCAAATTGGGATTATAATTATATGACTAAGAGTTATAGTGTTTGGCAAGAGAGAAAACAAGTGGTTAACTTGTATGGCTAGACTAGCAAAACCCCCCACCTTATTGCATGATTGAACCCTCTACATTGTCTGAGGCTAAAGTTTAAATGTTGCAAAAAAATTGCATGGTATAAGTGTCTGACTCAAATCAACCTAAATCCAGTCAAAAACGCAATGATTTGATTAAGAGCGGGTAACGCTATTTCAACTAGGCCGATAAAAATTGAAGCAATATGCAAAAGCTTGCCTTCTCCTCAGAATCCCAGCAAATGTGTTACTATTTTGCAAACACACTCAAGATATATTCACTTGATCAGAATTTCAACTCCAAGTTTGCTTGATATGAACACAGAGGAATTGGGGAAGAGCATTAGGGAACTAGATTCATCTGGCAGATTTGTAGTTAAAACAGAGACAACAATGTTCACTGGCCAGAAGCCTCAGAAAAACCAACATGAACAGAAAGCAGAAGTGAAACCACGCTTCACATGCAACATTCGACCGCTTCAGACACTTTGACATGTCCGCCACCTTGGAACGGACACTTGGAGTGTCGTCAGTTAATTTCAGCAAAATTAACACTTTTTTTTTTTTTGTAATTAATTATGATTGACACCTGTTGGCGTTAACTTCCATCATTCAATGTGTGTATAAAAAATGATATGTAAAATGTTCTCTTGGGCAGTATTTTATGCATTTGTTCCCTGAATGTGATTTATGGTGCTTGGAGGTGATGATGATCATATTGATATAGCATGTGGGACAGTCCTTAGAGAAAAAAGGAAAGAAGGGATGCATCTGAAGAACAATATCTTAGGATGGTTAAAGTTAGTAGACAGGTTTCTGTTTTTAAAAAAATCAATTCAGCTAGCTGAAAACCTTGAAATGATCTCAGTTTATAACTAAGGATGTCAAATCTATCACAAATAAATAAATGAAATGACACAGCAGATGAGAACAGTTCATATTGCCTTGTTTTTATTTGAGCTCCAAGTATGTTAGCAACAACCTAGCAACAATCTCTTGTTAAAAACTACATGTCTGGAGGTGTCCAGTGACTGCTGAGAAAGATCAGCTGATGACAAGGGAAAGTCCCTGTAGCAGCATGGAAAGACAGCTGACAGGAGGGAATAGACCCCTTTGGGACAGTCATGGGCTGGCTAACCATGGCAAGCCAAGAGAGCATCACAGGTGTTGTTGCAATTACATCTGCAGCAAAGGGCCATAAACTGCAGACATGTGCTTGTGGATGGAGCAAAGTTATCTCACATCTAAGATTGAGAATTCACCAAGGAAGGAAGAAGTGCTAGAGGGAGAAGAGATAGGGGCTTCGCATTGACTGCTTTTTACAAAAAATATTATATATCAGTATGAGCCAGAACGTTTTGGAGTACAAGAAAGTAAGGGGAAAAAAGGCTCCATTGCCAGTAATATCAAGGAGGCAACAGGAAATCAAGTCCCTCAATCAGCAAAGGTGACAACCTAAAGGAGACAAAGTAGAAAAAGGGTACTGAAAGGGATAAAGACTGGCATCCCTTCGTAGAGCAAAGAACTTGAGAAAATGAAGAACTCAGTTATTTAATGATCCCTTCAAAATTCTAACAAGTATTTTCACCAGGGAGAAAAGTTGCACTCTGAAAGTATCAAAGAAAGACCAACTGCAACTGTCAGTTCCATAAGACATTCCACTGATCAACTCTCCAGAAGACCAGATGCCAGATTGGAAAGAGGAGGAAAGCGTAGTCCATCATGCAAAATCGGCATCAGCCCCAGGGCCAAATGGAGTCCAATACAAAGTGTACAAGAATGCACCGGATGTCCGGAGGCTTATGAGGATAGTGTAGCAGGACAAGAATGTACCTAAAGTATGGCATAGGGCAGGAGGGGTTCTGATCCCAAAGGATAAGGACTCAGAGAATATCAACCAGTTTCAAACAATATGCTAAATGTGGAGGGCAAAATCTTTTTCAAAATCATTGCCAAGAGGTTGTCCAGATACTTGAAAAGTAATAGCTACTTTGACACCAACAGTTCAAAAGGCAGGTATATCAGGGTTTCTGGGTGTCTAGAACATTCCAGTATGATATGGCACCAGATCCAGATGGCAAAAGTGGGCAAAAAGAACCTCCATGTTGTCTTTTTGGACCTTGCTAATGCCTTTGGGCCAGTGCCCCATAATCTCCTGTGGACTGCCTTCAACTTCTTTTACATCCCGGACACCATTACAACTTTGGTGAAATCATATTTTCAAGATTTGCAGATTTTCTTTACCACCTTGTGGCAACCCTTGGAAATTGGCATTATGGCAGGACGCACCATCTCACCCTTGGCATTTACAATCGCCATGGAGGTCATTATTCAAGCCTCAAGGTGGGTGGTGGATGGACAACGGCTGAACTCGGACTTGCGCCTCCCTCCCTCCCCTCAGAGCCTATATGGATGGCATTACTACACTAACCACCACGGTGCCATCTACCAGAAGACTGCTAGGAAAACTAGAGGAGAATATCAGCTGGGTCCGAATGAAGATAAAACCGTCTAAATCACGTAGCATCTGTATTGTCAAGGGACTGCTTATTGATATTAAGTTCTACATCGGAAATGATCCTATCCCAACAGTATCTGAGCAGAATGTGAAAAGCCTTGAAAGGTGGTAAGACGCAAGCCTGGAAGATAAAGAACCGGTACAATAATTGCGGAAGGAGGTCAGCAGTGGACTGCAGGCCATTGATGGCACTTAACTACCTGGAAGACTGAAGACTTGGTGTCTGCAATTTGGCCTTCTACTACGGGTTCTGTGGCGCCTTACAGTTTATGAAGTTGCAATCTCAACAGTGGAGAAACTGGATAGAGTGATCACAGGTTACATCAAAAAATGACTTGGAGTACCACGGTGTCTTAGCAACATAGGCCTCTATGGAATTTCTGTTCTTAAACTGCCCTTCACTTGTCTCACAGAAGAGTTCAAGTGTGCTAAAGTGAGACTTCAGATGTCTCTGAATAATTTGCAAGACATAGTGCTGAGAAAAAATGCACCAGCCTTGGTAGCAGGCTGCAAATGGAGACCAGCCAGTGCAGTGGAGGACGCAATATCACCGAATTAAACATGCAGACATTGAGGGGCATGTTCAGCAAGGAAGAGGTGGCCTTGAAATGATAACGAAACGGCCAGAGTGGAACAAACCCAAAGCACCAGAGCGGAGGAAGTTACTGGTAGATGAAGTACGTAGATGGGAGGAGACAGTAAGGTGGGCCAGGGCTGTCTCCCTTGGTAAACAGGGACAGTGGACATGGTGGGATAGGGTGGAGAAGAGGAGGATTATTTGGAAGGACATGTGGAACATGGAAGCGAAGCAGCTCAGTTTCATAATCAAAGCAACTTAGGACATTCTTCCAACACCAACCAATCTCCATCAGTGGTAGGGTGAAGATCCCGAGTGTGCACTCTACTCCAGGCCAGCTTCCCTTAAGCATATACTGACAGGGTGTAAGGTAAGTCGTACAGGGTGTTACACGTGACGTCACAACAAAGTCCTTAAGAGCCTTGCCTCTACCCTTTAAGAAAAACACATTGCCACCAATACTTTACCACCAGAGATTGACTCCCCGCAAGCACTCTTTGTTCAGGAGGGGGCAAAAGTACCCAGGAGGAGACCAACAATACTGGAGCATGACCAACTTGTGAATGGAAGATGCAGGTGGATACTGGGCGACAGCTTGTTTTTCCTCCAGAGATCATAACCACCACCCTTAGACCTGATATTGTTCTCTGGTCCCCCTCTGCAAAGAAGTTCTTCATTATTGAACTTACAGTACCATGGGAAGGCTCATTGGATGTGGCTTATGAATGTAAGCACTTAAGATATGCAGAGCTATCTTCTGAAATACAATTGCGTGGATGGAATGCTGAAATCCGCCCAGTGGAAGTAGGATGCAGATAATTTGTGGCAATGTCTACTATAAACCTGTTAAGACACCTGGGAATCAGAGGCCAGAGGTTATGCCAGACTATTAAAACTGTATCGGAGGCAGCTGAGAGAAGCAGCCGGTGGCTCTGGATGAAAAGGCAAGAATCTAATTGGGCTCAATATAGCAAGGAGGGGAAATGAAGCTGAGGGGGGTGTACCCTGGGCCGCCAGGTATTACAGTTGAGCCCTCTGGAGATGTTGTGGGCTCATCAGCAAAACATCAACTGATGACCCCGATGACGTACCTACCCCCCCCCCCATTTTTTTATTAATTACCTGGCTCCCATATCTGCAGTTTTATTTATCAAAGTGCCTGTAATGTTAAGAACAAGGCTCAATTAGTTTGTGCTTGCACATAAACGATGTTTACATCTCATCTTGTGTTCAAAAATTTGACATATACTGTCACTGTCAGTAACTATTCTTATAGTGAAAGAAAAGCATTTAATGAATTAACTTTAAAAAAGAAACATAACATAAAACATATAGAAAGGAAGTGACCCATACTTGGAATTTGTGCTCTGCATTTAACTCATCCAAATGCACACACACAGTAGTGAACACACACACACACCGGAGCAGTTGGCAGCCATATTGCTATTGCTGCGGAGCCCAGGGAGCAAATGGGCATTCAGTGCCTTGCTCAAGGGACTTAACTTAGTCATGGTATTGAGGGTGGAGAGAGCGTTGGTGATTCACTCCCCCCAATCCCTGCTGGACCTGAGATTAGAACTTGCAACCTTTGGGTTACAAGTTAGACTCTCTAACCATTAGGTCATGGCTGTCCACTAGTGGAATAGACTGATTTTTTTATATTTTGGATTTATTATTATTCATTATGTGTTGAATTTCAATTTTTCAAAAAGACGCTGCAGAGTTTAATGTCAAATCACATTCATTGCAGTTTCCTTCAAAATGTTGCATGCTCAAAATCTAGTGTGACCGTGACTTAACAACCCCCTTCAGCCATGATTTATTCACAATATAGCATGACCTTATTGCTACACACACTCACACACACACGTACAGGTCCTTTTCAAAAAATTTGCATATTGTGATAAAGTTCATTATTTTCTGTAATAAAAATTTCTGTTAGACTTTCTAGCCTTTTATTGTTTTAATATTGATGATTGTGGCAAACAGCTCATAAAAACCCAAAATTCCTATCTCAAAAAATTAGCATATTTCATCCGACTAATAAAAGAAAAGAAAAGTGCTTTTAATACAAAAAAAGTCAACCTTCAAATAATTATGTTCAGGGCAGGGGCAATGCAGCTAGCTATCAGGAGATTTTGGAGCACTTCATGCTTCCATCTGCTGAAAAGCTTTATGGAGATGAAGATTTCATTTTTCAGCACGACCTGGCACCTGCTCACAGTGCCAAAACCACTGGTAAATGGTTTACTGACCGTGGTATTACTGTGCTCAATTGGCCTGCCAACTCTCCTGACCTGAACCCCATAGAGAATCTGCTCGATATCGTGAAGAGAAAGTTGAGAGACGCAAGACCCAACACTCTGGATGAGCTTAAGGCCGCTATCGAAGCATCCTGGGCCTCCATAACACCTCAGCAGTGCCACAGGCTGATTGCCTCCATGCCACGCCGCATTGAAGCAGTCATTTCTGCAAAAGGATTCCCGACCAAGTATCGAGTGCATTACTGAACATAATTATTTGAAGGTTGACTTTTTTGTATTAAAAACACTTTTCTTTTATTGGTCGGATGAAATATGCTAATTTTGGGTTTTCATGAGCTGTATGCCAAAATCATCAATATTAAAACAATAAAAGGCTAGAACTACTTTCAAATGTGTGTAATGAATCTAAAATATATGAAGGTCTAATGTTTATCAGTACATTACAGAAAATAATGAACTTTATCACAATATGCTAATTTTTTGAAAAGGACCTGTATGTGTGTATATAAAATGGTATGTAAAATGTTTTCTTGGGCAGTATTTTATGCATTTGTTCTCTGACTGCTTTCTTTCAGATGAAACATTGACAGATGAAGCTGGACTGTCCACTGCATCTATTCAAAAGTTGAGATTTATGGTGCCTCGTGGTGATGTTGCTCTTATTAATATAGCATGTGGCACAATCCTTAGAGAAAGAAAGAGAATGGATGCATTTGAAGAACTAAATTCTAGGATGGCTCAAGTTTTGGGACAACAGGTTTCTGTATTAAAAACTTCATTCCGCTTATTGGAAACCCTGAAATTATGTAGGTTTATTAGCTGTGGAGTCAAAACTATCAGAAATGAAATGGAGTCATATGAACCACTGTTGTTTCCTGGGCCTCACACCTTTCTGCATGGAGAGGTGGAAAGCTCTGGTAGAGAGTATTATCTTTTACATGCTCTCAGTGATGTTTTTGGGAAGAAGGGCTTGGACTATTGCATGGTATTATTTATAGATGATGCAAGGCACAATGATCTAACCAAGAATTACTGCTTGAAGATGTGTGGAGGCAGATTACACATTTTACAGAACACGGACAAAAGTGTTTATGAATTATTTACAAAAATAGAGGCAATGACACAGAGTAAAGACAGTGATTTTTTCACAAATCATTTGGAGTGTTTCAGACAAGCTACACATCATTTGCAGAAAGAATTTTCTGCTGAGTATGAGGAACAGGAAAATAAATTAAGAAAAGAGTTGAATGATTCTAAAGGCAGAGAGAATCAATTAAACAAAGAGTTGAATGATTCCAAAGACAGAGAGAATCAGTTAAACAAAGAGTTGAAAGATTCCAGAGACAGAGAGATTCAGTTAAACAAAGAGTTGAAAGATTCCAGAGACAAAGAGTTGGACATACAATTGAATTATTTAGACAGAGAGACTCAGTTAAGCGCAGAGTTGAATTATTTTAAAGGCAGAGAGACTCAGTTAAGCTCAGAATTGAATTATTGTAAAGGTAGAGAGACTTACTTAAGCACAGAGTTGAATTATTTTAAAGGCAGAGAGACTCAATTAAGCTCAGAGTTGAATTACTGTAAAGGTAGGGAGACTTACTTAAGCACAGAGTTGAATTATTTTAAAGGCAGAGAGATTCACTTAGCTGCAGAGTTGAATCATGTAACAAACAGACAGGATCAGTTAAAACAAGAGTTGAAAAATTCCAAAGATAGGGAGATTCAGTTAAGTACAGAATTGAATTACTATAAAAGTAGAGAGAATCAGTTAAGCAAAGAGTTGAATGATTCAAAAGGCAGGGAGAATCAGTTAAAGAAAGAGCTGAATTATTGTAAATGCATAGAGAACCAGTTAAACAAGGAATTGGATGTTTCCAAAGACAGAGAGATTAATTTAAACAGAGAGCTGAAAGATTTCAAAAGCAGAGAGAGTCAGTTAAACAAAGAGTTGAATGATTCCAAAAGCACAGAGAATCAGTTAAAGAAAGACCTGAATGATTCCAGGGACAGAGAGAATCAGTTAAACAAAAAACTGAATGATTCCAAAAGCAGAGAGAGTTGTTTTAGCAAAGAGTTGAATTATTCTAAATGTGGAGAGAATCAGTTAAACAAAAAGGACAGAGATACCCAGTTAAGTAAGGAACTGAACTACTTGTATAGCAAAGAGAGTCAGTTAAACAAACAGCTGAATGATTTCAAAAGCAGAGAGATTGAATTAAGGAAAGAGTTAAATGCTTACAAAGACAGGGAGAATCAGTTAAACAAAGAGGACAGAAATACTCAGTTTAGTAAAGAACTGAACTATTTGTATAGCAAAGAGAGTCAGTTAAACAAAGAGTTGAATGATTCCAAAAGCAGAGAGAATCAATTAAAGAAAGAGTTGAATGATTCCAAAAGCAGAGAGAATCAGTTACAGAAATACATAAATGATTACAAAGATAGGCAGAATCAGTTAAAAGAAGAGCTGAATTATTGTTATGTCAGAGAGAATCAGTTAAACATTAAGTTGAATGATTCCAAATGCACAGAGAGTAAGTTAAGAAAAGAGTTAAATGATTTAAAAGACAGAGAAAATCAGTTAAACAGAGAATCTGATGATTCCAAAGGTACAGAGATTCAGTTAAACAATGATTTAAATGAATCCAAACACGGAGAAAAGCAGTTAAACAAAGAGTTGAATGATTCCAAACTCGGAGAGAATCAGTTAAACAAAGAGTTGGATGATTCCAGAGACAGGCAGAATCAGTTAAACAAAGAACTGGATGAATCAAAATGCAGAGAGAATCAGTTAAACAAAGAGTTGAATGAATCAAAAGGCAGGGAGAGTCAGTTAAACAAAGAGTTAAATGAATCCAAAGGCAGAGAGAATCAGTTAAACAAAGAGTTGGACGAATCAAACAGCAGAGAGAATCAGTTAAACAAAGAGTTGGACGAATCAAACAGCAGAGAGAATCAGTTAAAAAAAGAGTTGAATGAATCAAAAGGCAGGGAGAGTCAGTTAAACAAAGAGTTGAATGAGTCCAAAGGCAGGGAGAATCAGTTAAACAAAGAGTTGAATGAATCAAAAGGCAGGGAGAATCAGTTAAACAAAGAGTTGAATGAGTCCAAAGGCAGGGAGAATCAGTTAAACAAAGAGTTGAATGAATCAAAAGGCAGGGAGAGTCAGTTAAACAAAGAGTTGAATGAGTCCAAAGGCAGGGAGAATAAGTTAAACAAAGAGTTGAATGAATCAAACAGCAGAGAGAGTCAGTTAAACAAAGAACTGGATGAATCAAAATGTAGAGAGAATCAGTTAAACAAAGAGTTGAATGAATCAAAAGGCAGGGAGAGTCAGTTAAACAAAGAGTTGAATGAGTCCAAAGGCAGGGAGAATAAGTTAAACAAAGAGTTGAATGAATCAAACAGCAGAGAGAGTCAGTTAAACAAAGACTTGAATGAATCCAAAGGCAGAGAGAATCAGTTAAACAAAGAGTTGAATGAATCAAAAGGCAGGGAGAGTCAGTTAAACAAAGAGTTAAATGAATCCAAAGGCAGAGAGAATCAGTTAAACAAAGAGTTGGACGAATCAAACAGCAGAGAGAATCAGTTAAACAAAGAGTTGGACGAATCAAACAGCAGAGAGAATCAGTTAAACAAAGAGTTGAATGAATCAAAAGGCAGGGAGAGTCAGTTAAACAAAGAGTTGAATGAGTCCAAAGGCAGGGAGAATCAGTTAAACAAAGAGTTGAATGAGTCCAAAGGCAGGGAGAATCAGTTAAACAAAGAGTTGAATGAATCAAAAGGCAGGGAGAGTCAGTTAAACAAAGAGTTGAATGAGTCCAAAGGCAGGGAGAATAAGTTAAACAAAGAGTTGAATGAATCAAACAGCAGAGAGAGTCAGTTAAACAAAGAACTGGATGAATCAAAATGTAGAGAGAATCAGTTAAACAAAGAGTTGAATGAATCAAAAGGCAGGGAGAGTCAGTTAAACAAAGAGTTGAATGAGTCCAAAGGCAGGGAGAATAAGTTAAACAAAGAGTTGAATGAATCAAACAGCAGAGAGAGTCAGTTAAACAAAGACTTGAATGAATCCAAAGGCAGAGAGAATCAGTTAAACAAAGAGTTGGACGAATCAAACAGCAGAGAGAATCAGTTAAACAAAGAGTTGAATGAATCAAACAGCAGAGAGAATCAGTTAAACAAAGAGTTGAATGAATCCAAAGGCAGAGAGAATCAGTTAAACAAAGAGTTGGATGAATCAAAAGGCAGAGAGAATCAGTTAAACAAAGAGTTGAATGAATCAAAAGGCAGAGAGAATCAGTTAAACAGAGAGTTGAATGAATCAAAAGGCAGAGAGAATCAGTTAAACAGAGAGTTGAATGAATCAAACAGCAGAGAGAGTCAGTTAAACAAAGAGTTGGATGAATCCAAAGGCAGAGAGAATCAGTTAAACAAAGAGTTGGATGAATCAAAAGGCAGAGAGAATCAGTTAAACAGAGAGTTGAATGAATCAAACAGCAGAGAGAATCAGTTAAACAAAGAGTTGAATGAATCCAAAGGCAGAGAGAATCAGTTAAACAAAGAGTTGAATGAATCAAACAGCAGAGAGAATCAGTTAAACAAAGAGTTGAATGAATCAAAAGGCAGAGAGAATCAGTTAAACAAAGAGTTGAATGAATCAAACAGCAGAGAGAATCAGTTAAACAAAGAGTTGAATGAATCAAACAGCAGAGAGAATCAGTTAAACAAAGAGTTGAATGAATCCAAAGGCAGAGAGAATCAGTTAAACAAAGAGTTGAATGAATCAAACAGCAGAGAGAATCAGTTAAACAAAGAGTTGAATGAATCAAAAGGCAGAGAGAATCAGTTAAACAAAGAGTTGAATGAATCAAACAGCAGAGAGAATCAGTTAAACAAAGAGTTGAATGAATCAAACAGCAGAGAGAATCAGTTAAACAAAGAGTTGAATGAATCCAAAGGCAGAGAGAATCAGTTAAACAAAGAGTTGAATGAATCAAACAGCAGAGAGAATCAGTTAAACAAAGAGTTGAATGAATCAAAAGGCAGAGAGAATCAGTTAAACAAAGAGTTGAATGAATCAAACAGCAGAGAGAATCAGTTAAACAAAGAGTTGAATGAATCCAAAGGCAGAGAGAATCAGTTAAACAAAGAGTTGAATGAATCAAAAGGCAGAGAGAATCAGTTAAACAGAGAGTTGAATGAATCAAACAGCAGAGAGAATCAGTTAAACAAAGAGTTGAATGAATCAAACAGCAGAGAGAATCAGTTAAACAAAGAGTTGAATGAATCCAAAGGCAGAGAGAATCGGTTAAAAAAAGAGTTGGATGAATCAAAAGGCAGAGAGAATCAGTTAAACAAAGAGTTGAATGAATCAAAAGGTAGAGAGAGTCAGTTAAACAAAGAGTTGGATGAATCAAAATGCATAGAGAATAAGTTAAACAAAGAGTTGAATGAATCAAAAGGTAGAGAGAATCGGTTAAACAAAGAGTTGGATGAATCAAAAGGCAGAGAGAATCAGTTAAAAAGAGAGTTGGATGAATCAAACAGCAGAGAGAATCAGTTAAACAAAGAGTTGGATGAATCAAACAGCAGAGAGAATCAGTTAAACAAAGAGTTGAATGAATCAAAAGGCAGAGAGAATCAGTTAAAAAGAGAGTTGGATGAATCAAACAGCAGAGAGAATCAGTTAAACAAAGAGTTGGATGAATCAAAAAGCAGAGAGAATCAGTTAAAAAGAGAGTTGGATGAATCAAACAGCAGAGAGAATCAGTTAAACAAAGAGTTGAATGAATCCAAAGGCAGAGAGAATCAGTTAAACAAAGAGTTGAATGAATCCAAAGGCAGAGAGAATCAGTTAAACAAAGAGTTGAATGAATCCAAAGGCAGAGAGAATCAGTTAAACAAAGAGTTGGATGAATCCAAAGGCAGAGAGAATCAGTTAAACAGAGAGTTGAATGAATCAAAAGGTAGAGAGAGTCAGTTAAACAAAGAGTTGAATGAATCAAAAGGTAGAGAGAGTCAGTTAAACAAAGAGTTGGATGATTCCAGAGACAGGGAGAATCAGTTAAACAATGACCTGGATGAATCAAAAGGCAGAGAGAATCAGTTAAACAAAGAGTTGGATGAATCAAAAGGCAGAGAGAATCAGTTAAACAAAGAGTTGGATGAATCAAAAGGAAGAGAGAATCAGTTAAACAGAGAGTTGAATGAATCAAACAGCAGAGAGAGTCAGTTAAACAAAGAGTTGGATGATTCCAGAGACAGGGAGAATCAGTTAAACAATGACCTGGATGAATCAAAAGGCAGAGAGAATCAGTTAAACAAAGAGTTGGATGAATCAAAAGGCAGAGAGAATCAGTTAAACAAAGAGTTGGATGAATCAAAAGGCAGAGAGAATCAGTTAAACAGAGAGTTGAATGAATCAAACAGCAGAGAGAGTCAGTTAAACAAAGAGTTGGATGAATCCAAAGGCAGAGAGAATCAGTTAAACAAAGAGTTGAATGAATCAAAAGGCAGAGAGAATCAGTTAAACAGAGAGTTGAATGAATCAAACAGCAGAGAGAGTCAGTTAAACAAAGAGTTGGATGAATCCAAAGGCAGAGAGAATCAGTTAAACAAAGAGTTGGATGAATCAAAAGGCAGAGAGAATCAGTTAAACAAAGAGTTGAATGAATCAAAAGGCAGAGAGAACCAGTTAAACAGAGAGCTGAATGAATCAAAAGGCAGAGAGAATCAGTTAAACAGAGAGTTGAATGAATCAAACAGCAGAGAGAGTCAGTTAAACAAAGAGTTGGATGAATCAAAAGGCAGAGAGAATCAGTTAAACAGAGAGTTGAATGAATCAAACAGCAGAGAGAATCAGTTAAACAAAGAGTTGAATGAATCCAAAGGCAGAGAGAATCAGTTAAACAAAGAGTTGAATGAATCAAACAGCAGAGAGAATCAGTTAAACAAAGAGTTGAATGAATCCAAAGGCAGAGAGAATCAGTTAAACAAAGAGTTGAATGAATCCAAAGGCAGAGAGAATCAGTTAAACAAAGAGTTGAATGAATCAAACAGCAGAGAGAATCAGTTAAACAAAGAGTTGAATGAATCAAAAGGCAGAGAGAATCAGTTAAACAAAGAGTTGAATGAATCAAACAGCAGAGAGAATCAGTTAAACAAAGAGTTGAATGAATCCAAAGGCAGAGAGAATCAGTTAAACAAAGAGTTGAATGAATCAAAAGGCAGAGAGAATCAGTTAAACAGAGAGTTGAATGAATCAAACAGCAGAGAGAATCAGTTAAACAAAGAGTTGAATGAATCCAAAGGCAGAGAGAATCAGTTAAACAAAGACTTGAATGAATCAAAAGGCAGAGAGAGTCAGTTAAACAAAGACTTGAATGAATCCAAAGGCAGAGAGAATCAGTTAAACAGAGAGTTGAATGAATCAAACAGCAGAGAGAATCAGATAAACAAAGAGTTGAATGAATCCAAAGGCAGAGAGAATCAGTTAAACAGAGAGTTGAATGAATCAAACAGCAGAGAGAATCAGTTAAACAAAGACTTGAATGAATCCAAAGGCAGAGAGAATCAGTTAAACAAAGAGTTGGATGAATCAAAAGGCAGAGAGAATCGGTTAAACAGAGAGTTGGATGAATCCAAAGGCAGAGAGAGTCAGTTAAACAAAGAGTTGAATGAATCAAAAGGCAGAGAGAATCAGTTAAACAGAGAGTTGGATGAATCAAACAGCAGAGAGAATCAGTTAAACAAAGAGTTGAATGATTCCAGAGACAGGGAGAATCAGTTTAACAAAGACCTGGATGAATCAAAATGCATAGAGAATAAGTTAAACAAAGAGTTGGATGAATCCAAAGGCAGAGAGAATCAGATAAACAAAGAGTTGAATGAATCCAAAGGCAGAGAGAATCAGTTAAACAGAGAGTTGAATGAATCAAACAGCAGAGAGAATCAGTTAAACAAAGACTTGAATGAATCCAAAGGCAGAGAGAATCAGTTAAACAGAGAGTTGAATGAATCAAACAGCAGAGAGAATCAGTTAAACAAAGACTTGAATGAATCAAAAGGCAGAGAGAATCGGTTAAACAGAGAGTTGGATGAATCCAAAGGCAGAGAGAGTCAGTTAAACAAAGAGTTGAATGAATCAAAAGGCAGAGAGAATCAGTTAAACAGAGAGTTGGATGAATCAAACAGCAGAGAGAATCAGTTAAACAAAGAGTTGAATGATTCCAGAGACAGGGAGAATCAGTTTAACAAAGACCTGGATGAATCAAAATGCATAGAGAATAAGTTAAACAGAGAGTTGAATGAATCAAACAGCAGAGAGTATCAATTAAACAAAGAGTTGAATGAATCAAAAGGCAGAGAGAATCAGGTAAACAAAGAGTTGAATGAATCAAAAGGCAGAGAGAATCAGTTAAACAAAGAGTTGAATGAATCAAAAGGCAGAGAGAATCAGTTAAACAAAGAGTTGAATGAATCAAAAGGCAGAGAGAATCAGTTAAACAGAGAGTTGAATGAATCAAAAGGCAGAGAGAATCAGTTAAAAAAAGAGTTGGATGATTCCAGAGACAGGGAGAATCACTTAAACAAAGAGTTGAATGAATCAAAAGGCAGAGAGAACAAGTTAAACAGAGAGTTGGATGAATCCAAAGGCAGAGAGAATCAGTTAAACAAAGAGTTGAATGAATCCAAAGGAAGAGAGAATCAGTTAAACAATGACCTGGATGAATCAAAATGCATAGAGAATAAGTTAAACAAAGAGTTGAATGAATCAAAAGGTAGAGAGAGTCAGTTAAACAAAGAGTTGGATGATTCCAGAGACAGGGAGAATCAGTTAAACAATGACCTGGATGAATCAAAATGCATAGAGAATAAGTTAAACAAAGAGTTGAATGAATCAAAAGGTAGAGAGAGTCAGTTAAACAAAGAGTTGGATGATTCCAGAGACAGGGAGAATCAGTTAAACAATGACCTGGATGAATCAAAAGGCAGAGAGAATCAGTTAAACAAAGAGTTGGATGAATCAAAAGGCAGAGAGAATCAGTTAAACAAAGAGTTGGATGAATCAAAAGGCAGAGAGAATCAGTTAAACAAAGAGTTGGATGAATCAAAAGGCAGAGAGAATCAGTTAAACAGAGAGTTGGATGAATCAAAAGGCAGAGAGAATCAGTTAAACAAAGAGTTGGATGAATCAAAAGGCAGAGAGAATCAGTTAAACAAAGAGTTGAATGAATCAAAAGGCAGAGAGAACCAGTTAAACAAAGAGTTGAATGAATCAAAAGGCAGAGAGAATCAGTTAAACAGAGAGTTGGATGAATCAAAAGGCAGAGAGAATCAGTTAAACAAAGAGTTGGATGAATCAAAAGGCAGAGAGAATCAGTTAAACAAAGAGTTGAATGAATCAAAAGGCAGAGAGAATCAGTTAAACAAAGAGTTGGATGAATCAAAAGGCAGAGAGAATCAGTTAAACAGAGAGTTGGATGAATCAAAAGGCAGAGAGAATCAGTTAAACAAAGAGTTGGATGAATCAAAAGGCAGAGAGAATCAGTTAAACAAAGAGTTGAATGAATCAAAAGGCAGAGAGAACCAGTTAAACAAAGAGTTGAATGAATCAAAAGGCAGAGAGAATCAGTTAAACAAAGAGTTGAATGAATCAAACAGCAGAGAGAATCAGTTAAACAAAGAGTTGAATGAATCCAAAGGCAGAGAGAATCAGTTAAACAAAGAGTTGAATGAATCAAAAGGCAGAGAGAATCAGTTAAACAGAGAGTTGAATGAATCAAACAGCAGAGAGAATCAGTTAAACAAAGAGTTGAATGAATCCAAAGGCAGAGAGAATCAGTTAAACAAAGACTTGAATGAATCAAAAGGCAGAGAGAGTCAGTTAAACAAAGACTTGAATGAATCCAAAGGCAGAGAGAATCAGTTAAACAGAGAGTTGAATGAATCAAACAGCAGAGAGAATCAGATAAACAAAGAGTTGAATGAATTCAAAGGCAGAGAGAATCAGTTAAACAAAGACTTGAATGAATCCAAAGGCAGAGAGAATCAGTTAAACAAAGAGTTGGATGAATCAAAAGGCAGAGAGAATCGGTTAAACAGAGAGTTGGATGAATCCAAAGGCAGAGAGAGTCAGTTAAACAAAGAGTTGAATGAATCAAAAGGCAGAGAGAATCAGTTAAACAGAGAGTTGGATGAATCAAACAGCAGAGAGAATCAGTTAAACAAAGAGTTGAATGAATCAAAAGGTAGAGAGAATCAGTTAAACAAAGAGTTGGATGAATCAAAAGGCAGAGAGAATCAGTTAAAAAGAGAGTTGGATGAATCAAACAGCAGAGAGAATCAGTTAAACAAAGAGTTGAATGAATCCAAAGGCAGAGAGAATCAGTTAAACAAAGAGTTGAATGAATCAAAAGGTAGAGAGAGTCAGTTAAACAAAGAGTTGAATGAATCAAAAGGTAGAGAGAGTCAGTTAAACAAAGAGTTGGATGAATCAAACAGCAGAGAGAATCAGTTAAACAAAGAGTTGGATGAATCCAAAGGCAGAGAGAATCAGTTAAACAGAGAGTTGAATGAATCAAAAGGTAGAGAGAGTCAGTTAAACAAAGAGTTGGATGAATCCAAAGGCAGAGAGAATCAGTTAAACAGAGAGTTGAATGAATCAAAAGGTAGAGAGAGTCAGTTAAACAAAGAGTTGGATGAATCCAAAGGCAGAGAGAATCAGTTAAACAAAGAGTTGAATGAATCCAAAGGAAGAGAGAATCGGTTAAACAAAGAGTTGGATGATTCCAGAGACAGGGAGAATCAGTTAAACAATGACCTGGATGAATCAAAATGCATAGAGAATAAGTTAAACAAAGAGTTGAATGAATCAAAAGGCAGAGAGAATCAGTTAAACAAAGAGTTGGATGATTCCAGAGACAGGGAGAATCAGTTAAACAATGACCTGGATGAATCAAAAGGCAGAGAGAATCAGTTAAACAAAGAGTTGAATGAATCAAAAGGCAGAGAGAATCAGTTAAACAGAGAGTTGGATGAATCAAACAGCAGAGAGAATCAGTTAAACAGAGAGTTGGATGAATCAAACAGCAGAGAGAATCAGTTAAACAGAGAGTTGGATGAATCAAACAGCAGAGAGAATCAGTTAAACAAAGAGTTGAATGAATCCAAAGGCAGAGAGAATCAGTTAAACAGAGAGTTGAATGAATCAAACAGCAGAGAGAATCAGTTAAACAAAGAGTTGAATGAATCCAAAGGCAGAGAGAATCAGTTAAACAAAGAGTTGAATGAATCCAAAGGCAGAGAGAATCAGTTAAACAAAGAGTTGAATGAATCCAAAGGCAGAGAGAATCAGTTAAACAAAGACCTGGATAAATCAAAATGCATAGAGAATATGTTAAACAAAGAGTTGAATGAATCAAAAGGCAGAGAGAATCAGTTAAACAGAGAGTTGGATGAATCAAAATGCATAGAGAATATGTTAAACAAAGAGTTGAATGAATCAAAAGGCAGAGAGAGTCAGTTAAACAAAGAGTTGGATGAATCAAAATGCATAGAGAATAAGTTAAACAAAGAGTTGAATGAATCAAAAGGCAGAGAGAGTCAGTTAAACAAAGAGTTGAATGAATCAAAATGCAGAGAGTATCAGTTAAACAAAGAGTTGAATGAATCAAAAGGCAGGGAGAGTCAGTTAAACAAAGAGTTGAATGAATCAAACAGCAGAGAGAATCAGTTAAACAAAGAGTTGAATGAATCAAAATGCAGAGAGAATCAGTTAAACAAAGAGTTGAATGAATCAAAATGCAGAGAGAATCAGTTAAACAAAGAGTTGAATGAATCAAACAGCAGAGAGATTAATTTAAACAAAGAGTTGGATGATTCCAGAGACAGGGAGAATCAGTTAAACAAAGACCTGGATAAATCAAAATGCATAGAGAATATGTTAAACAAAGAGTTGAATGAATCAAAAGGCAGAGAGAGTCAGTTAAACAAAGAGTTGGATGAATCAAAATGCATAGAGAATAAGTTAAACAAAGAGTTGAATGAATCAAAAGGCAGGGAGAGTCAGTTAAACAAAGAGTTGAATGAATCAAAATGCAGAGAGAGTCAGTTAAACAAAGAGTTGAATGAATCAAAATGCAGAGAGTATCAGTTAAACAAAGAGTTGAATGAATCAAAAGGCAGGGAGAGTCAGTTAAACAAAGAGTTGAATGAATCCAAAGGCAGAGAGAATCAGTTAAACAAAGAGTTGAATGAATCAAACAGCAGAGAGAATCAGTTAAACAAAGAGTTGAATGAATCAAAATGCAGAGAGAATCAGTTAAACAAAGAGTTGGATGATTCCAGAGACAGAGAGAATCAGTTAAACAAAGAGTTGAATGAATCCAAAGGCAGAGAGAATCAGTTAAACAAAGAGTTGAATGAATCAAACAGCAGAGAGAATCAGTTAAACAAAGAGTTGAATGAATCCAAAGGCAGAGAGAATAATTTAAACAAAGAGTTGGATGATTCAAGAGACAGAGAGAATCAGTTAAACAGAGAGTTGAATGAATCAAAAGGCAGACAGAATCAGTTAAACAAAGAGTTTACTGAATCAAACGGCAGAGATAATCAGTTAAACAAAGAGTTGAAGGATTCCAGAGACAGAGAGAATCAGTTAAACAAAGAACTGGAAGATTCAAAAGGCAGAAAGAAACCGTTAAACGGAGATCTGGATGAATCAAAACATGCAATGCAATGCAGTGTGATACAGAGAGAGGAAGAAGTCCAAGCCAAAGAAAAAGAGCTGCATGAGAGAGAGAAAGAAGTGGACAGAAGAGTGAAGAAACTCGATGACAGACAGAGAAATCAATATGAAAGACAGAAGGAGATGGAGATCAGAGAGAGAGAAGTCTCACAAAGACTTAGCTCATCCGGAAAGCACCATCAGAGCACAGCAGATACTCCCTCTGGTCAGTATTTTCAACACTGGTTATCTTTACTTCTCACTGGACAGATACTATCATTGCTAATATAGATTATTACTAGTTGCCCAATGACCTGATTTTGCTACAGAAAAGCCCAAGAGTAAAAACGCTGTTTTTAATAGAGTCTGAGCACAAAGACCGGCCACTGGATGAATGTGAAGGAGAACCGAAGAGCAGAGATGATTCACAAACCAGTGGATCACATGGGTGTGGAGAAAGGAAACCTGTGAGACAAAACAGCATCCAATTAGAACATCCTTATAGTAAGAATTTTATTTAAATATACTGTTGAATAAACTATTTTTATTAAATATTTTTTAAATCTTAACTTTGGCCCTAAAAAAAGTTATTTTTCTTTAGTGTCTGAAAGTGAGCAAAGAGACAAGGAACTGGAATCCCTGAGAGAGAGAAGAGACACAGAGAGCTGCTCAATCCAGTGAATATCATCAGACCACAGCAGGTGACTATTTTCACTGTCCATTATCTGTACTTTCAGAGGATAATGTTATGATCTTAAAATATTGTGTGCATTTATATTTACTATTCTTGTGTGTATTTGATTTCTCTGCCCATGTGTATAGACATGTTTGTGTTCCAGATGAGTGTGGCCTGTTAACCAGTTGGAGAAAGTGATTGGTTCTGCTAAGCATCTTATCCTGATATAAGGACTGCCCCAAACACTTATTCTCTGCCTTTGTGCCTTACTGACTTTGTTCCATTGTGTTTACCTTGTGTTCTGATAAGTCTGTTTTTCCTTTACCATCGTTTGTTTCATCATCATTGTGAAAGTGTTGTGCCAAAGAGATATTTTGAGTGTAGTGAAACTGTGTGTTTGTTATTGTAAGCCCAACTTCTGACTCTTCTGTTTATCTAATTTGCCTATTTGCCTGTTAAGATTTTGATTCTGATTCTGATTTGTGTACGCCCTGAAACTTGTAAATTTATTTGGCATGTATCTGGGGTCGAGACTCTGTTCTCACTTTCTGTTATGGCTAACCCCTAGAGGTTGTAACAACAGTTATTATTGTTAAATATAGCAGCAAGCAGTGATTACTGTAGTTCAAGCGCTTTAAGTCATTTAAGCACATTTGAAAAAACATGTCAGATAATGTCAATTAGATTGACAGCAGTGGACCCAATGGCAAAGTTGTTCAGAATGAGGAGATCGGTCGTACTATTGGAAGATCTAGGGTATGTGTCACCACCAGCGGGAGCCGTCTCCCCAGTTTTGACATGATTTCGGACTCCGTTTCCCATAATCCCCGTGCCTGGGACTGATCACCTGCACAGGTGTCGGCCATCTTACCTAGACTATTAAAGCCAGCTTCTCAGGCTTCACTTTGTGAAGTCTTGTTTTGCCGTGGCTAACATTTCTGAGCGTTTTCCCCATGTTCTGCCTTTCTGTTACAACCTGGACTGTTTACCCTGTTGATTCTCTGCTGCCTGCCTTTTGATCTTGTGCTCCGTTTCCTGGATTTACGCTCTGATCTGCCTGCTGCCTGCCCAGACCTCTCTACTGATTTATGGTTACGATTTATGCTCTGCCTACATTGTGATTATTGCTGTTGTTTGACAGCAACCACGCCTGTCTGACCATTCTTTTGAAATTATTAATAAAGTTGCATATGGATCCCAATCAGCCAGAGTCTCAGTTACAGTATGTGTGAATGTATGCATTATTTCTGCAAATCGAGGTCATTTACCATAGAAATAGTGTTTTTGAAGCCTTTTTAACTGTTACAGCGCCACCTGTGATCCGATCTCCATTAAACCTTGAATGCTTGTTTAGAATGGGACGCTTGAATGCCTGTCTCATGTGCTGTTCTAGTTTCGTTCTGTTCTGAGTTTTTGTTTAGGCTTTATAGTCTTTTGGGTATATTTGGACCGTTTCCAAATGACCCAATTCCTAAAGGGTACATTTCAAAATTTTTACATAATTATTGACCTAGTTCAGAGAATTGTACAGCACTGTGTTTTTTTAGATTAAGTGAAAAACCTAGGACTAGTTTGAAAAAGAATGTTTTTTTTTTATCTTTACAATCATTTAACAAACAGTTTGATTGACAGCAGTGGTTCTAAGGCAAAGCTGTTCAAAATGAGGTGCGTATGTGTTAAAAACTGTGCAATATACAGCGTTTACATCATTTAAATGCGATATTTTGTAGTAAGAATTTATTTGGAGATATCTTCATTTAAACAGATCATCACATAAACATGAGTTCCTATCCACCGTCCAAACAGAGTCCACATGGTAATACAATACATGTATATGCTGAATTAATTTGATTGTTAGCCTACTTTGCTAACTGGTTACCATGAAAACAAAAGGAAAGATACCAAATCTTTTGCCCAACAAAAGTATTTTGACATGTTTTTGCTCCAAATCCACTTCATAACATCAGTCAGGCGTTGGAAATAACTTCCTTTTGTGATCTGATATGGCTTTATTAAACAGAATGAGGCAAAAAGCATTTCACCTTATAACAGTGTTAAAGTCTATGTCGATTAGCATCGTCTTATTTATATATATATATATATATATATATATATATATATATATAATTTATTCTCATAAAAATACCAGAGATGGCTTGAAGAACACAGATAGAACCATAGGTTTTATCTTTCCAAAAAGGTACTACTACTATCTATTTATAATCTATTTACTAAGTACTAGTATCTAAAGAATAAGTACTAGTATCTAATGATTAAGTACTAGTATCTAATGAATAAGTACTAGTATGGCAAGCCGTTTTGACTTTTATTCCATCTCAGGATATGACTTCTTGATATCAACAATTCAGTTTTCACTAGTGAAAATGTTCATTCTTGATTTCAGCAATTACATTTCCACTAGTAAAAATGAAAATTTTTGATATCAATAATATATTTTCACTAGTAACAATGTTAATTCTTGATATCAAGAATTATATTTTCACTAGTTAAAATGGAATTGTTGATATCAGCAATTTAATTTCTACTAGTAAAAACTTTTATTTTTGATATCAAGAATTTTTGTACTAGTAATACCAATAGGAAAGCCTTTTTGACTTTTATTAATTTGCATTAAATGACTTCTTGATATCAACAATTCATTTTTCACTAGTTAAAATATTAATTCTTGATATCAGGAATTAGATTTCCACTAGTAACAATGCTAATTTTTGATATCAGCAATTATATTTCCACTAGTAAAAATGTTCATTCTTGATATCAACAATTCAATTTTCACTAGTTAAAATGGTAATTGTTGATATCAAGAATTATATTTTCACTAGTTAAAATGGTAATTGTTGATATCAAGAATTGTATTTTCACTAGTGAAATGTCTCCATAGACTGCCATTCAAAATCAATTGTTGATATCAACAATTCAGTTTCCACTAGTGAAAATGTTCATTCTTGATATCAGCAATTAGATTTCCACTAGTGACAATTGCTATTTTTGATATCAATAATTCAATTTTCACTAGTAAAAATGTTCATTCTTGATATCAACAATTCATTTTTACTAGTTGAAATGTTAATTGTTGATATCAACAATGTAATTGTCACTAGTAACAATGTTCATTTATGTTATCAAGAATTACATTTTTGATATCAAGAATTAAATTGTTGATATCACAAATTATATTGATATCAGAAATGAACATTGTCACTAGTGACAATTACATTGTTAATATCAGAAATGCAATTCTTGATATCAAAAATAGAAGTCTGCACTAGTAACAAAGTAATTACTGATATCAACAAAAGCAGTTGCAACTAGTGAAAATAGAATTACTGATATCTTAAATAATATTTTAACTAGTAAAAATTATTTTAAAGATATCATGAAATGGAATTTTTACTAGTAAGAAAGCTATGGTAATTATTTCATACATATTAATGAGTTCGGGTTTTCTCTTAGCCAATTACCGCGGGAAGTAGTGCTGAGGGTGCTGCAGCACCCCCTGGTGTCTGTACAATGTTTATCAATCTTTTCAATAAAGAAAGGCTATGCAGCGTCTGTGTTCACATTGCTCATGGTAAAGCACCGTTGAAGCGCATAATTAAATTCACATGTTATCTCTCAAACATAATGTTCCTTTAGTAGGCTATGTTGCAAGTTATAATTTTTTTTTAAATATATATTTATATATACAGTCAGGTCCATATATACTTGGACACTGACACACTGTTCATAATTTCGGCTCTGTATGCCACAATAGTTTTAAAATGGTACAATCAAGATGAAATTGAAGTGTAGACTTTAAGCTTTAATGCAAGGGGTTGAACAAAAATATAACATAAAATGCTAAGGAATTACAACCATTTTTATACACAGACCCCCCATTATCAGGGGCTCAAAAGTAACTGGACAAATAAATATAATCATAAATAAAATGTTCATTTTTAATATTTTGTTGAGAATCCTTTGCAGGCAATGACTGTCTTAAGTCTGGAACTCATGGACATCACCATAGACTGGGTTTCTTCCTTTGTGGTGCTTTGCCATGCAGGCCTTTACTGCAGCTGACTTCAGTTGTTGTTGGTTTGTGGGTCTTTCTGTCTATAGTTTTGTCTTCAGCAAGTGAAATGCATGCTCAATCAATTTGAAATCAGAAGACTGACTTGGTCATTGCAGAATATTCCACTTTTTTACCTTTAAAAACTCCTGGGTTGCTTTTGCTGTATGTTTTAGGTCATCGTCCATTTGTACTATGAAGAGCCGCCCAAACAACTTTGCTCCATTTAACTGAATCTGGGCAGACAGTATATCCTTATACACTTCAGAATTCTTCCGGCTGCTTCTGTCTTCTGTCACATCATCACTAAATACCGGTAACCCAGTGCCACTGGAAGCCATGCTCATGCCATTACACTGCTCCACCATGTTCACAGATGATGATGTAGGCTTTGGATCATGAGCTGTTCCAAGCCTTCTCCATACTTTTTTCTTCCCGTCATTCTGGTACACGTTGATTTTAATTTCAGCAGTCCAAAAAATGCTTTTCCAGAAGTGGTCTGGCTTTTTTAAATGTTTTTTTTTTGACAAAGTCTAATATGGCCTTGTTTGCACCTTGTGGTAAACCCTCTCTATTTTGCTCTGGTGAAGTCTTCTCTTGATTGTAGAATTTGACAGTGATAGCCTACCTCCTGGAAAGTGTTCTTCACTTGGCTGGATGTTGTAAAATGTCTTTTGTGAACATCCAGGCCTTTTTATGTTGCTGAGCTCACCAGTGTGTTCTTTTTCTTCTCAGAATTCACCAAACTGTTGATTTGGCCACTCCTAATGTCTGATGCATTTCTTTTGTTTTTTGAAGCCTTTTACTTGCATGCAGAGCTCCTTTGACTACATGATGGGTTCAGTGCAACAGCTTCCAAATGCAAATGGGACACTTAGAATCAGCTCCAAACCTTTTACCTGGTTAATTGATGTAGAAAAAATGAAGGAATAGCCTACTACTGTCCATGAAACAGCTTTTGAGTCAACTGTCCAATTACTTATGGTCCCTTGAAAAAGGGGGGAGGTACATATTAAAGAGCTGTAATTCCTTAACCTTTCTTCCAATTTGATGAGACTGCCCTAAAAATTAAAGCTCAGAGTGTGCACTTTAAGACCATATTCATTGTATAACTGTGACTTGAATATGTTTTGGTCAACAGCTAAATGAATAAAAATGGTGTCCACGATGATGCCTCTTGTACATCGTCTTATTATCTTCTGGGAGATGTCGGTGTCATTTCTAATAAAAAAAACCTTGCTGGTTGAATAAAAGTAACTTTAGGGTTGCGCTAAGCAAAAATGAGTTGATGACTGTACACATTGTATTACTGTGATACTTTGAGCTCGAACATATTAAAATAACATGACTAATGATAAAAGCGAAGTAAAAAGCAGCTGATTGGGCGGCTTTTCATTTTTTTAAAGCAGCCCAAATTTTGTCTACCCGCCCACTGTCATGATCGGGGCTGTGGGGTTTCCCTCAGCCACCTGAGGTCGTTTTCCTGCACTGCACTCCCTTGATTGTCACATGTCCTTGTCATCAGCACTAATCACCCACATCTGTTCACCATTAGGTCTATAAGTATCTTTTCCGCTCATTCTGATTTATGTCTGCATTGTCTCGTGTCTTGTTTGGTGAATTTGTGTTTCTGATATCCTGGCCTTTTTGATCTTGTTCTTGGTTGTGTTATTTTGTGTTTTAGTTATTAGTTTTGTGCCGTGTTGGCCTTTTTGTTTGTTTACTTTGTTATATTCATTAAAAATCACTTACCTGCATTTTGGACCCAGACCTCCTGTTATTCCCCGTGACAGAATGCAGACATCACTGATGGGTCCAGCGGGGAGATTTTTTTTTGAGGAGGCGGCGTCCACCTGCCTGGGGGCAGTGACCACCAGCTCTGTTCCCGACACGGCGGGGATGTCGTTAGAGGCGGCGTCGGCCAAGAGATTTGAGTTCATCTACGCCTGCTTGGCGGCGATGGACATCCGCAGTGCTGAGGCCGCGCGGAAGCGCCCCTGCTTTGCGGAGGGGGTGGAGACGCTCTTTCGCGGGGAGGTGGCGACAACCGCCATCTCTGTTCCTGATACGAAGGGGGCTGCGCACTCTGTTCCTGACACGGAGGCGGCTGAGCGCTCTATTCCTGACACGGAGGCGGCTGCGCGCTCTGTTCCTGACACGGAGGCGGCTGAGCGCTCTGTTCCTGACACGGAGGCGGCTGCGCGCTCTGTTCCTGATACGAAGGCGGCTGAGCGCTCTGTTCCTGATACGAAGGCGGCTGCGCGCTCTGTTCCTGACACGGAGGCGGCTGAGCGCTCTGTTCCTGACACGGAGGCGGCTGAGCGCTCTGTTCCTGACACGGAGGCGGCTGCGCGCTCTGTTCCTGATACGAAGGTGGCTGCACGCTCTGTTCCTGACACGGAGGCGGCTGCGCATCCTGTCCCTGACGCTGAGGCGGCTGCGCGTCCTGTCCCTGACGCTGAGGCGGCTGCGCGTCCTGTCCCTGGCGCTGAGGCGGCTGCGCGTCTTGTTCCTGGCGCTGAGTCGGCTGCGCGTCCTGTTCCTGGCGCTGAGGCGGCTGCGCGTCCTGTCCCTGACGCTGAGGTGGCTGCGCGTCCTGTCCCTGACGCTGAGGCGGCTGCGCGTCCTGTCCCTGACGTGGCTGCGCGTCCTGTCCCTGACGCTGAGGCGGCTGTGCGTCTTGTTCCTGACGCTGAGGCGGCTGCGCGTCCTGTCCCTGGCGCTGAGGCGGCTGCGCGTCTTGTTCCTGGCGCTGAGTCGGCTGCGCGTCCAGTTCCTGGCGCTGAGGCGGCTGCGCGTCCTGTCCCTGACGCTGAGGTGGCTGCGCGTCCTGTCCCTGACGCTGAGGCGGCTGCGCGTCTTGTTCCTGGCGCTGAGGCGGCTGCGCGTCCTGTCCCTGACGCTGAGGCGGCTGCGCATCTTGTTCCTGGCGCGGCTGCGCGTCCTGTCCCTGACGCTGAGGCGGCTGCGCGTCCTGTCCCTGACGCGGCTGCGCGTCCTGTCCCTGACGCTGAGGCGGCTGTGCGTCTTGTTCCTGACGCTGAGGCGGCTGCGCGTCCTGTTCCTGGCGCTGAGGCGGCTGTGCGTCCTGTTCCTGGCGCTGAGGCGGCTGCGCGTCCTGTTCCTGGCGCTGAGGCGGCTGCGCGTCCTGTCCCTGACGCTGAGGCGGCTGCGCGTCCTGTCCCTGACGCTGAGGCGGCTGCGCGTCTTGTTCCTGGCGCTGAGGCGGCTGTGCGTCCTGTTCCTGGCGCTGAGGCGGCTGCGCGTCCTGTCCCTGACGCTGAGGCAGCTGCGCGTCCTGTCCCTGACGCTGAGGCGGCTGCGCGTCCTGTCCCTGACGCTGAGGCGGCTGCGCGTCCTGTCCCTGACGCGGCTGCGCGTCCTGTCCCTGACGCTGAGGCGGCTGTGCGTCTTGTTCCTGACGCTGAGGCGGCTGCGCGTCCTGTTCCTGGCGCTGAGGTGGCTGTGCGTCCTGTTCCTGGCGCTGAGGCGGCTGCGCGTCCTGTTCCTGGCGCTGAGGCGGCTGCGCGTCCTGTCCCTGACGCTGAGGCGGCTGCGCGTCCTGTCCCTGACGCTGAGGCGGCTGCGCGTCTTGTTCCTGGCGCTGAGGCGGCTGTGCGTCCTGTTCCTGGCGCTGAGGCGGCTGCGCGTCCTGTCCCTGACGCTGAGGCAGCTGCGCGTCCTGTCCCTGACGCTGAGGCGGCTGCGCGTCCTGTCCCTGACGCTGAGGCGGCTGCGCGTCTTGTTCCTGGCGCTGAGGCGGCTGTGCGTCCTGTTCCTGGCGCTGAGGCGGCTGCGCGTCCTGTTCCTGGCGCTGAGGCGGCTGCGCGTCCTGTTCCTGGCGCTGAAGCGGCCGCGCGCTCTGTTCCCAGCGCGGAGACGGCTGCGCGTCCTGTTGCTGCCGCGGCGGGGACTGCGTTGCTCGGCCCTGGCCCGCCATCCCTCCCCCTGACTTGCCTTCCTCCGTACCTCCTCCCTCCAGACTTTGGGAACGTCTGGAAGCCGTTCCGTAGGGAGGGGGTACTGTCATGATCGGGGCTGTGGGGTTTCCCTCAGCCACCTGAGGTCGTTTTTCTGCACCGCACTCCCTTGATTGTCACATGTCCTTGTCATCAGCACTAATCACCCACATCTGTTCTCCATTAGGTCTATAAGTACTGTAGGATTACAAATTTATAAAAGGTTAAACATAGATTCCAATAATGCATATTGTGATTTCTAAGAGCAGACAAACCAGACCCTGAGACAGGAACCTTATGTCTTTAAGCAGTTCCTGAACATCTGGCAGGTTTCTCTTATTAAGTGTGAAATCTAAGCTCAAAGTACAACTGTGTCCTTTTGTTTATTCCCTTTGCATTTGAATGCTAAATAGATCAAAGCCGGGAAAATCCTACTAGGCTGACTATCTGTACTGCATTTGCATGCTTTGTTTAGATTGACTCCACCTCTATGTTTTCCTCTCCCCCTGGAAAGGTATATAAACTGTAATGTATATGCCTTAGTAGACGACTTTTGAAGAACTGCAGCAACGAACAGCTAGGATCTCAATAAAGAGAAACTTCTGCTTCAAGATATCAAAACGTCTCCTGGTCTCTGAGAAAAGTTCACAACAGTTTTGGTGCCGTGACCCGGGTAGAGTTCCAGCTCCTTCACCTGAATCCAGATTGAAACAGCAAGCTCAACAGAAGATCTGCTTTCAAGACTGCATCTTTTGGAATCCAGAGCGAAACTTCCAGCTGAACAAAGATTTCCCTGAATCTTCCTTTACAACCAAGGGTTGGTGAGTGCTACTCTATCCAAAAGAACCGCTAAAGACCAGTACATATAGTTATCCTCTGCGCCGTCAGAGAAGAGTTAACAGACAGCTGAAGGGTTTAGTTAACTAAGTTATCCTCTAAAGGTGTTCTTTTAGAGATGAAAAGTTACCCTCTGTTAATTCAGGGAAGTTTAGCATTACGTGCTAAAGTTGTTTATCCTCTGTTCACTCAGGGAAGGTTAACATTATGTTAATATTTGTTCACCCTCTGTTTTTTTGGCAGGGAAGAATTGGTTATCCTCTGTTCACCCAGGGAAGTTTAGCATTACGTGCTAAAATTGTTTATCCTCTGTTTCAGGGCAGGGAAGATTAGCATTACGTGCTAATATCTGTTATCCTCTGTTTTAAGCAATGAAGTTTAGCATTAAAGTGCTAAAATTTGTTATCCTCTGTTTTGGCAGAGAAGATTAGCGTTAAGTGCTAGTAGTTTGTGTTGTCCTCTGTTAATTCAGGGAAGGTTAACAATAGTTGATATGTGTTAACAAGCATACCCTCTGTTGATCAGAGAAGTTTTAGTGTTGTGATTGTGTGGTAACAAAGAAACTTGAAAAATGGTTAGAAAGAATACTAGGCTAATTCCAAAAACAGAGAAAGGTGGACTAGCTACGCCATTATGGACAGACGATGAGTTTAAATCATTGTTAGGAGAGCATATGGACTCAATAGTGACTGAGTCAGTAAAATTGGATTTGACAAAGAAATTTGGTATTGAATCAGATAAAGTTTGGTCAATTGAAGAATGCAAAAAGGTACTTGGGGCATGTATCCGAAAGAAAAACCTAAAAGGCATTATCTGCTGCCACAGAGAATTGACTTTATCCTTAGCACAAGAACAGGCTCAGTGTATCACTAAGTTGAAAGAACAAAATCAACAGCTGCACACTCGATTGTCTTGTTTCACTGAAAAGGTGGGTCATAACCAGGCCTTAACCAAAAGTGATTCAAAAGACCAACAGTCAGATGAAAGCTATCCTGACTTACAGTCTTCATGTAGACAAGACAGTAGCAATACTATAACGATGGAGGAAAATGCAGTAAATTCAGTGAAGGTATGTGGCGCTAGGAGAAGATCTCAGGGAATTGAAAGTGTTTCTCCAAAGTCTGCTGTTGTCCCAGTACAAATGGTTGCCAAAGCGCTAAGACCTAAAGATATAGAGAGACTTTCTCAGAGCTTACCTTCAGCATGCACACATTTTTCAGAATTTAGAAGAACATTGAACAGCAAAATGCATCTCTATGACATGTCGTTAGCAGAAGTCACACAGCTAATGTCACAAATTCTGACTGAATCTGAATTCAACAGTTTTGAGTCTGCTGTTACTTCTGAACTACAACATGTCAGTAAAGGCGATTTGAGAAAAGGTGTTTTGAAAATTCTAAAGAATATATAGGACCCAAAACAGACTGGTCCAGAATCACTAACTGTGTGCAGAAGAAGGATGAAACTGTAAGTGAGTACACTGAAAGGTTTTGTAAGTCAGCTGCAACATACAGTGGAATAGCTGACACTCCAGAGAAGGTGCTAGATGATAAAGGACCACTAGCTCGTACATGGTTTGATGGCCTTTTAACAGAATATAGAAATGCACTGCCTTTCTTAGATCTCACATGGTCGAATAGAACCCTGCAAAGCAACTTGGACAGGTTAGCTACTTGGGAAAGAAACTCTGATGTTAAAGCCAGAGTAAAGATTGCAGCAGCTTCCTTTAAGTTGAAAACAGAGAACCGACAGGAAAGCACAGTTCCCAAGAGAGAGGGTAGTTGTCATTACTGTGGTAAACCTGGACACAGGATGAAAGAATGCAGGAAAAACAAAAAATATGTAAAAGAAATGAACAATGTAAATCAGCTTTTACACAGTCTGCAATGCTAAAACAGCACCTCCCCACTACACCAAACTCACTGGGCAGCTTGCTGAGGTGCTAACTGCTAAGGCTGTGAGTTCTTAATTACCCCAGTAATTTACAACAAAGATGAAAGACTCTTTGTTAACAGAACAAAGGGAAGTTGAATATTACTCCCCCCAAACTTGGGGACATTTGGTTAAGAACACTCACAGCCATACCAGAATTTTCTATTCAGTCACCCATCCTTTGTTATGATGTCTACCAGGACTGATGTTTAATTAGAGGACAGAAATGTAGTTTTGTAGCATTGTTTTGGAAATACATGTATTTTGGTTCTACATTAGGAACTCATGTCTCACACTATTCAGTGTGCACAACACCTACAGGGATAGGATAGGACACACAGACCAGTGAGGAGCCCAGGGAAGAACCGAATGCAACAGGCGTCGGGGGTTAACCCTGAAGGTGAACATTTCCTCATAGGCTTTCCCCATTCACTAGTCCATCCTCACCTCACTGTTTCTTTAGGTGTCTCGGGAATTAAGAACTAGGGAAAGAAGCAAGAACAAGACTAGACTCAGATTGAACAGAGGATAAAACTCTAGTGTTTGAAGTCTTTTACAGCAAATACTGCTCTGTCGTCTTTTGTTTTCTTTCTTAATCTGTGCAGATACCCCTGGATGGCGCTCCTGAGACCTATACACGTCGACTCCCTCACCTGTGTATAAAGCTACAAAGACCTACTGCCGAGCCAACTGTCACGGAAGACAGAACATAAAAAAAAAAAAAACACAACGCAGAGAATCACATGAGAGAACTTCAGTCATCCATCAACATGATCAAGATTGCCATTCTAGTAATCACCATGAACATCGCAACAAAATCCAACAAGACATTCTTGATCTTTCAGCAAAATTACACCAGATGACTGAAGATAGTTCTTCATGGTTTGGAAACTTGTTAGGGAAACCCTGGCTGTGGATCAAGGAAATAGCAGTTCTGCTATTGATTCTCCTACTGGTGTACTATCTATGCGTCCACAGTATCAAGTGTTTCATTCAGCAAATGACCCACGACCATCACAAGGAAATGACTGGTCCAACCAGAAAAGACTATTACCCGTAAGAACTTAACGGGCCCTAGCTGCATGTTGGTTTCTGTGTCAACATGCCGTTACAAACAATCACCACAGAGCAAGTACTATGTGCCTGTATCAATCAAAGGTTACAAGAACGAACTTTTAAATGTTTAAATTTGTATTATGTGAGAGTTATTAGAACTCTCAAAGAGGGGATTGTAGGATTACACATTTATAAAAGGTTAAACATAGATTCCAATATAACTGCCTAAACAGAAAAGTAATGCATATTGTGATTTCTAAGAGCAGACAAACCAGACCCTGAGACAGGAACCTTATGTCTTTAAGCAGTTCCTGAACATCTGGCAGGTTTCTCTTATTAAGTGTGAAATCTAAGCTCAAAGTACAACTGTGTCCTTTTGTTTATTCCCTTTGCATTTGAATGCTAAATAGATCAAAGCCGGGAAAATCCTACTAGGCTGACTATCTGTACTGCATTTGCATGCTTTGTTTAGATTGACTCCACCTCTATGTTTTCCTCTCCCCCTGGAAAGGTATATAAACTGTAATGTATATGCCTTAGTAGACGACTTTTGAAGAACTGCAGCAACGAACAGCTAGGATCTCAATAAAGAGAAACTTCTGCTTCAAGATATCAAAACGTCTCCTGGTCTCTGAGAAAAGTTCACAACAGTATCTTCTCCGCTCATTCTGATTTATGTCTGCATTGTCTCGTGTCTTGTTTGGTGAATTTGTGTTTCTGATATCCTGGCCTTTTTGATCTTGTTCTTGGTTGTGTTATTTTGTGTTTTAGTTATTAGTTTTGTGCCGTGTTGGCCTTTTTGTTTGTTTACTTTGTTATATTCATTAAAAATCACTTACCTGCATTTTGGACCCAGACCTCCTGTTATTCCCCGTGACACCCAATGCCTTATTCTCCGGTCCAAGCCGATCAAAAGAAGCCCAATTGGACAGAAACCCGCCCAATCTGGCAACACTGACTGTGGGCGATGCTGAGGAAACGTAGTTTCACGTCACGCAACAGGAGATTCGACTAGGAGTAAATACAATGCAGATATCTTCAAATATATTTGGGACTAGTCGAAACGGAATTAGAGATATCTCTAACTTTTGCGGATATATGACGCGTCTTTTAAAGATATCTACAACATCATTACAGATATCTTAAATTGAGTTTTGACTAGTCAAAATATGTTTACAGATATCTCAAATCCGATTTCTTACTAGTGCAATTATATTTGCAGATATCTCTAATTGTCATTCTGACTAGTCAAATTATAATTATCACTCGTCAAAATACAATTTGTCCTATCTTTAAATATATTTATGGATAGTCTGAACAAAAGTTTAAATGCTAAAACGGCTTGCGATAGCCCGACTGCTTAATCCGACACAGCCGCCTCGCCATCGCGAGAGTTTTTTGGCACACGTCAGCACGATGTCAGAGCAAGTCGGACGTAACTCGGACACTTTTCTAACCGGCATGCATCTTGCGTTGATCACCGGTGATCGATTCTGCGCAGATTTTGCTCATCTCAGAGCCATAGAGAAAGAGAGTTGCGACACGCTTTGATCTCGCCGCCGCGCGGTCACGTGGTTCATGGAGCGCTCAATAGTTCCAAACAACTCCGCGCTGTCATTAGGTGCGTTCGACTTCATGCAGACCGATCGGCAGCTGACTTGAAGTAGTGCATGCCGGTTAGAAATTTTGTCCGACTTGAACCGGCGCCGACACCACGTGACGTTCACGTGTGGCATCAAAGTAACGCGAGAGCGTTTCGAGAACAGCCGGCTTGCTCAGCCAGCACAACATTTCAGAAGGGACTGCGCCAGGCTGTGATGACGTCACAGCTTCTCATGATTGGCCACATTCACCACATGACGATGATCACGCGTGTTTCGTGCATAACAAATCAATTTGCATGCCATTTCGTAAATAGTTTACGATCTTTTGACTGCAGTACATTTTATTCCCTTAAATTCTTTATATTGGATTTGTGCATAAGTTTATTATTGTACTTTTTTCATACAGACCACTTATAGTATTCAGCTGCATATTTAAGTAATATTTTTTATGGAATAACTAAAATGTCACAGACATTTAATGTAAATGTGGTCAACATTGATTGATGCTGAAATCTGTAGTTGCTGCTTCACTTGCATGTGCTGCATTTCTTCCAACAAAAAAGGTATTTCTATAGCTTCCAATTCATCTGCAATAAAGTAGGCAAACGCCACGTGATCTGCCATGTTTGAGGGAGCAACGAGATCTCCAACTTGTCCGATTTGACGGCTCCGTTTTCAGCTCCTCCCCGACTGCTTTCAGCTAATCTCGCCGATCGGTCTGCGCAGCGCAGCATGAGCTCGAACACACCTAATGTGTTTGAATGGGTTTAAGTAGGATAGACAGCAGTTTCACTATATTTGCAGCAATTTCAAGTAATTATTAACACATAATGTGCATTGATTGTGTATTGATAACTTCTCTG
The DNA here is from genome assembly GCF_049309525.1 of Garra rufa. Lineage (NCBI taxonomy): Eukaryota > Metazoa > Chordata > Actinopteri > Cypriniformes > Cyprinidae > Garra > Garra rufa. Next base: position 39,623,535 of record NC_133379.1, read on the forward strand.
AATACGCTTTACAATCGCATTTTATTCTGGGGAGTGATAAAGAGACATAATTAATATACTTTTTGGCAGTCAAATGTGACCAAACACCTTAAGTGTTTTTTGTACTAAATAATATGTGCAATAATGATCCTGAAAAGATAATATAGTATTTATATTATAGTTAGTGTGATATTTAAGGTACATTTGAATGTGTATTTGGACATGATCAAACACTTATTTTTTTATATATGTTTCGATTTAACGATTTAATGTTAAATAAAAAAGTAATTTACTCGTGTTATTTTATGATATTCAAATATACAACATAACTGAATATTATAAAAGGCAAGCAAAAATGGCATTTGACATAATAGAAAAGATGAAAATAGTGTTTAAAAAAACACAAGGCAACGAATTGCATTCAGCATACATTTTTATCGTGTTTCTTGAATGCAGTCTTTACTGAAACTCATTCAACCTCCTACAGGGAGAGAAAGATTGCAGAAAGACTAAAAACGTAAAAATAAGACAACTAGTATCTGGTTATGGTCGCTATTATGGCGTTTCTCACGTTTTTCTAACTGCATTTACAGTATAACTGTTTATTTTTTAACGATAAACATTAACTATAACACGCTTCATAAAATACCACTACTGGCCAGTTTTCCGAGAGGTCAACTGATGTGTTAAAATGTAAAAAATTCAGTAATTTCTTCAATTTACCGGCGACTGTGCTTGAGAAGCGCTGAAATGAATGGACTTCTATGGAGGAACTATTGGTTGTTTGGAACTATTGGCCGCTCCATGACATGCTTTACTTCCGCATTCCTCAGTTCCTATGGAAGCCTATGGGAGTGTCGCAACTCTGTTTCTCTATGGCTCTGGCTCATCTCAAACGAGCCTAATACTAAAATGTGACGTGAAAACAAAGCAGACTGCTGATTGGTCAGAGAGAATCGTCACTATTCACTGTGTCATCATAGCACTTGAAAAGGAAAGTCTGCACCTCCTCGTTTGACCACGGCGTATTCTTCCGAGTTGCCATAATATGTAATGGATTGGATATGTCACGCAATCTCTGGCCAAACTTTTTAAAAATGGCGGGGTTATTCTGGATACTATTGCTGGCGCGTGCAATGATGACGCAGTGAATAGTGACGATTCTCTCTGACCAATCAGCAGTCTGCTGTGTTTTCACGTCACATTTTAGTATCGCCTCAGCTGAGTCAGTCCTCGCTGCAGCCTGTAGCGTGATGACGTAGCTGGATCAGGTCCAATACGTACTGGACGTTGTTACGCGCATGCGCGGTAGTTTGTTTTGCTGATATCTCAATATAAACAGTCACAGGAGTGAAAACAGCTTGATCTGACAGCTATGATCAGTTTGTATATTGAGTCAAATGTTTAATGTGTTTTTTTCCCCCCCATATATGTACATGCCCTGCTGACACTGGGTTCTGCTTCAATTTGTTGATCAATGTAGATCACTGTAGAAAAATGTGTATAGCCATTAAAGAAGGAACTCTTACCAATCAAAATATCATTAAGCACATTCTTTTTTTTTCTTTTTTTTTTGGATATTTGACAAGATTTTTTTTTTTTTTTTTTTTTTTTGTGCTGTTATTATTTTTCCATTTCCCTAGGTATTTAAAATATTTTACATACCTTATTGTATTGTAACTTTAGGATTAAAATGACAGAGACATATTTTTAAAATGACACATAAAATGACAAAATTTTGCTTCCACTCAACAATAAATATGTTGTATATATACACTCACTGAAAATAATACTTGACAAAGATATTATGCTTTTAATCCATTAGATTTAAATTAAAAAGCTCTAAAGTTATGCAATTTAAAACTTTACAATTTTAACATTTTGCATGTGTGTAGAGAGCATCACATCACAACTTAAGCATCACATTTGTGTAAATTATTATTAATCAATTATTACTTATTAATATTCTTCACTACTACTGTACAGGTTAGAATATCATCACAATACAATATTGTCCCTTTAAACCAACGCTACTGCTCACGTGTCTATGACGTCGGTAAACAAACCACCGTGCACGCGCCTAACTACGTCCATTATCAAAAAAGATGAAATTAACGAATATTTCATCATTAACCTTCTATTACTACTTGCAAAATTTCATATTCACCGCTGCAAATTCACTCAACAAAATCCTTTGTTTATTATTTTTTTAAAAAGAGGTTTAACAGTATATTCAAACTATTTCATCATCCAAAAATCTTAAGGCTTTTAAAACTATCAATTTGTTTCATCTTTTTAATTTATATTGTTTAAGGTTTTGTTTTGTATTAAATTTTTTTTAAATTTAATTATATACTTGTATAATGCTGACATTTTTGTACTTTTGTGCTTTGTACCCTGGCAATAAAAATAAAAATAAATAAATAAACGTCCAGTACGTATTGGACCTGATCCAACTACGTCATCGCGCTACAGCCGGCAGCCAGTGTTGCCAGATTGGGTGGGTTTCCGCCCAATTGGGCTTCTTTTGATCGGCTTGGACCGGAGAATAAGGCATTGGGCGGGTAGACAAAATTTGGGCTGCTTTAAAAAATTAAAAGACGCCCAATCAGCTGGTTTTTTTTCTTCACTTTCATCATTAGTCATGTTATTTTAGTACGTTCGAGCTCAAAGTATCACAGTAATATAATGTGTAGTGCAGTCATCAACTCATTTTTGCTTAACGTAACCCTTACTGGTTTAGTTTAACAGAGACCTGTCCATCAATTTACGTCTTTTACGTTAGTGAGACGTGATGACTTGTGAGTGACGGGGTTTTACATTACATTTGTTTCTCATCACTTTATTGTGCACTTTTTGCACAGAAATTAGCATATTTTTTACTGTGGACATTGAAAATGATGCATGCGTTTTTCCCAGGGTTAAAGTCATCGGTTAATTTCCACTTTGAAAAGATATCTGAACATTTTACACATATTTTCGGACTGTTTTGATCCATATTCCTGTGAAATTGATTTATCTTTATTTTATTTTGTCATTATTCTTTTTTTAAAGAGATAAAAATGGTCCTTATCAACCTTGACATGGCAATAAAATTCTCATTATTTTGGCAGTTAAAATTTGGGCTGGTTTTTGTTGAAGTGGGCGGGATTTGGTGAGCTTTTGGGCTGGAAATCCTCAACCTGATCTGGCAACACTGCCTGCAGCGAGGAGTCCTCGCCGAGGACCTCTTGCCTCAGCTCGCTTGGAACCTCGCCGGAGGTGGTACGAAAAAAAGTACCTGGAAGCCGGTACAGCAGGTACAACTTTTACACAGTGGAAAACCAAACAGAGCCGAGTCGAGTCGGGATGCACTTTTTTCCAGGGGTTTCAGTACAGCGTAATCGATACTGCGTCACCAGGCAGGCGTGGCCTATTTGAGAATTTGCATAGGTCACCGATCATGCGCAGTTAGGGAAAAGCAATTTGCTTCAAATACCTCCACTATTGCAGGGGTTTCGTGCACTTCATAATTATATTCATATACGGTATCTTGAAATACCTGTCCAGGATCGTTTATATTCATATACAGTATCTTGAAATACCTGTCCACGATCGCAGGGGTTTCGTTCACTTCATAATTATATTCATACAGTGTCTTGAAATACCTGTCCAAGATCGCAGGGGTTTCGTGCACTTCATAATTATATTCATATACAGTATTTTGAAATACCTGTCCACGATCACAGGGGTTTCGTGCACTTCATAATTATATTCATACAGTGTCTTGAAATACCTGTCCACGATCGCAGGGGTTTCGTGCACTTCATATATTCATATACAATATCTTGAAATACCTGTCCAAGATCGCAGGGGTTTCGTGCACTTCATAATCATATTCATATACAATATCTTGAAATACCTGGCAACGATCGCAGGGGTTTCGTGCACTTCATAATCATATTCATATACAATATCTTGAAATACCTGGCCACAATCGCAGGGGATTCGTGCACTTCATAATTATAGTCATATACAGTATTTTGAAATACCTGTCCACGATCACAGGGGTTTCGTGCCCTTCATAATTATATTCATATAACGTTACAGTGTCTTGAAATAACGTTACCTGGCCACGATACCGTTGTAAACCATGATTTATTTTCGTTAATAGACGCTACACGTTTTACATTTCTATAACGGCTGATTATTTGTTTTCGAAAATCGTTTTGATTTAAGATTTTAAAACATAAAAATAAGCTGTATGACTGTGTTGTCCTTCATTATCCATCAGTGCTGATCCTAGGTTTTGAAATGCCCGCGCAAAAAACCTGACTTACTGCGCATGATCTCTTAATAATTTTTTTTTAGAAAGGGGCGTTTTCCCAACGCCCCCAGGGACGCCCATTTTACGTCGTGGTAATGAAACCCCTGGAATTTAGTGAGCGAGCTGGTACTGTGTAGATCGGGGCTGCTCAGGATCCTGCGTCAAAATAGGCAAGAACAGCTTTTGCTTTCACTTTCGAAACAAAAAGGATGCTGACGGTTGTTTCGGGTTTGTAACGGGCTGGTTTATTGATTCTTGTCGAAGGTTTGTTCACAGCAAGCGACAGATTATTGATTATTGATTATTTTATTGTCTGTAAATAACTGTCATTTATGTTTGGCGCCATTTGGTGTTCTAGGTTATACTAGACGCCCTAGTAAACACGTACAGATTTGTTGCCACAACATCAAAAACAAAACTGTTCATAAAAATTTGCAATGTGCTAACGATGGCTGTGGAAATTGGCAGAAAAATAATCCGAAGCTCAGTGTTGCCCCATCTTGCTAGAGTGATTGAGAAGAGAGAGTAATGGACTAGAGAAAGAATAATTGCTTAGTCATCTATGAACATAGACTGCAGCAATTTAGCAAGACCAAATGGTGTATTTTATTATAGTGTGTCAATAATTACGAGTGTATTAAGGCAAGACACAGCAAAACCTTTGTTTATTCACGCACTGATCAGTTTTGTTATTTGGGTCTATTTGGTGTTGTTTCAGTCTAAGTGTTTCATAAAGTGTTGTTTCAGAAAACGTGTTTATTTTATTACACTATTAGCGCTGTATATTTTGAATTTAAATGCATATCTTTAAAGGCATGTTTTTTTGTTTTTGTTTTTGTTTTTTGCACAAAAATCATTTGAAAAGCTAAACATAACATTTCAGAAAACGTGTTTGCAGTTGTTAATGTAATCAATCATCTGGGGAAGCATATTGATAAATATTTGTTAAATTTTACCTTGTCTGGGATGTCTCACCTTAACTGTCCTATAATTATTTATACACATCTACAAAAATAATTAAATATTTCACCATACAAGTTGTCATGTAATTTTTAAATCATGCCTCCATGCTAGAACTATCATGTTCAGTTCTGGATGCCAAATCCTGTCAGAAAATATATGTTTTGTCTGGTAAAGTAATAACTAGTCATCAGAGTTGTCTAATACCCAAAACCTATAAACAGCAAGTCTTGTCTGCTACCCAAAACAGTATTAACAGTCTTCTAAACACCATGAAAATACATTATATCTTACTCATGAAGACACATATCGCTTGAATCAATTAATTGAAATTAGTATAAATGGTTTAAACAGTTATTATACATGATTATATGATTAAATGAAATAATAAAATAATTAAATTACAATTAAAAATGAATGGATAAATAAATGAATAAAAGAAAGTAAAACACAACACAAATGTACAGAATCCTTAGGTCTGGAGCCCCCAGCAGTACACATTTGGATGTGCCTTATATTATTTGGGTGTAATCTGCAAAACAAATTAAACATTTAAATGCAAAAACAGTTATTTTTTTCAGAAAGTCTTTTTTTTTTTTTTTTTTTTTTCTCAAAAACTGAGGATCTTTTGATTATACTGTACAGCTGAATGGACTTAAAATGTCATGCAAAATTACTGATCATTGTGACTTGACTGTATTTTTCCCTGCAGGTGGAAATGGGCGCAACAAAGGTGAGTCATGTTGATTATATTTATTTATTTATTTATTTATTTATTTATACATACATACATTTCAATGTCAAAAAGTCATCCTTCAATGCTGCTGACAAAATGGGTACATTTGAGATTTTGTTTTATACTTAATGAAGAATGCAATACTTATACACAGATCAGAGACTTGTATCAGAGATCTCTGACAGCTGAGCTCAGTTAACTAATCATTAAAGATTTAAAGATTTTAAAGCATTAGACTTTTTCACAAAACATTTGGAATGTTTAGAACAGGGGTCCCCAAACTTTTTTCTGAGCGGGCCACATAATTTTCTTTTCTTTAATGGGGGGCCGGGTCGGTTTATAAAAGAAAATTCCATGGGCTGGACTGACTACTTTTATTATTATTATTTTATTATGATTTTACCTGTATTTATTATACCTTTTAATGCTAGAATAGTTTTTTTTTTTTTTTTTTTTATGCACCAGACAGACAAATTATCATTTCTTTTCAAAAGATATACAGGTGCTTCTCAATAAATTAGAATGTCATGGAAAAGTTCATTTATTTCAGTAATTCGACTCAAATTGTGAAACTTGTCTATTAAATACATTTAATGCACACAGAGTGAAGTAGTTTAAGTCTTTGGTTCTTTTAATTGTGATGATTTGGCTCACATTTAACAAAAATATATCTCTGGCATTGTTCAGAGGGGCCGGTCCAAATGTGGGGGCGGGCCGCATTCGGCCCCCGGGCCTTAGTTTGGGGACCCCTGGTTTAGAACTTTGAAAACATTTTAAGAATCTGATGCTGATCTCACAGGAGAATCTTACTGTTTCATGAGATGGTGATTTCATATGAATTTGATGTGAATCAAACATTTTTTAGAAAAAATGTGAGCATGAAGGCCTGCCCTTAAACTCACTGCTAAACATAATCGTTACAGCAGTATGAGCAAACTGTACGAAAACTTGTTAATGACATCATATAAATTCATACAAATTAGCCACTAATTCACCAGAATGTAAAACAGTTATGAATTGCCTTGAGATTGTGTTAGAATGTGAGGAAAATAATAAACTGAGGAAAAAAATTGACAGAATTTAGAAGATATAAAAACAAAGCTGTATAATTTCCAAGTTACAGAGATGACAGGATGAGTAACGTTCCTTTAGCTCAGCTAAACAAATAAGAATGTATTGAATTCACTCTAAGTCACTTTGGATACAAGAAAGATTTGCCCAATGAATGAATGAGTGTGAATGTAAAATAATCTGTGAGAAGCAAAGTATAATAAAATTGTAATGTCTCATAATTTAGTCACGTCCATCAGCGCCTCCACCTGTGAAGACGGAGATAGAACCGGAAAGAAGAGAGCAAGAAATGGATAGAAGAGAGAGAGAACCAGATAAAGAACCTGATAAGGAAGTACGTTATGAATTACCAGCGAAAGTGAGAGCAGCAGCAGCAGCAGTAGCAGCAGGAGCGGTAGACCGACCAGGTAGAAGCACAGGTGTGATGGCACAGTGCACTGAAAAAAAAATGTGTTTACATCAAGTACATTGGTTTACATAAATCACAAACATATTATGTTCAATTAGTTTCAACATGTTGAGATTTGACTTTACTGTAATGGTATCCTGCCAAAATTAATTCATTTTGTTTCATATACAGTATGTATAAAGTAGCTAACAAGCTATCAGGTAACAATAACACATTTCAGCATACTAAATGCTAAGCATTAAATGCTTCTTGAGCAGAAATAACATGCACTGTATCAGCCCACAGCCTAAGCACATGCTCCATTTTTTTTCCCACAATCCTTACCCAGTGTAATTTAAACAGTTCTAATAATGCCAGCATTGAACATTAAACACTATCAAGTCTCCTCCTCTTTTCATTTGGCTCAAACAAATAAAACAACACTTAATTCCATCAGTTTTCCTCTCCTCATGAAGTCTCAAGCAATGCATGCTGGGAACTACAGTTTCAGCAGAAAGAATTTTTTTAGTACTTGATTGGGTCACATTCGTTCTAAATAATTTACATTAAGCACATTTTAGAGAATTGTATTAATCAAAAGCAAAGAAATAATGTTCAGAAGAAACACAATTTTGTTTGATTGCCTTGATTGCTAGTAATATGATTGATTTAATTGGTTATGTTTTCCTGTTTTTCCATGTGGACACAACAAATAGAACATGTGATGCTGCCACAAAAAGAGACTCAACAACAGATGAAAGAGCAGCTAAAGGCAGAGTATCACCCAGAATTTGATGCACCAGAGATGCCGACTGAAGTACTGAATCCTGTGAGACGTGACAGCAAAGAATTCCCCCCTCCAAACAGTAAGAATTACTTTATTAATGCACATTTCATTGAACGTGATTACAGAGGATAATGAAGTAATTGTAATTTCATAGGATACACCAAAATTTCACTTTTGATACCAGACCACACATTGGGCCTCCAGTGATAAGATATTGAATAATGTTATCAAATCACAACTCTGCACAATGGATTAACATAAATCCAACATACATTTAACGTACACCTATAATAGACCTATTACTCATTGTTGGAAGCAACATATTACACTTTATCATCAAATTACTTTTGTTTTATTTATTTTTTACTGATAAAATCAATTGAAAACCTCTCTATTCCCAACAGAGTTGTCACATAGACCTATGCAGTGCATAGTTGGGCAAATATCTGCATGAGATCCATTGTTTGCTACTAAATCTAAAGGTTTTCCCCTCTCCTAAACCACTTTGCTTTCAATTCTTCACTCTTTAATAATGTCAAGCTAGTGTAAACACATTTCAGTATTATAAATACATTTGAATGCAAAGTAATAGTAACAGAATAATGTAACATTACATTTGCAAGTAATGTTTCCTAATGCTGCTGCTACTACTAATGTTCCTGGGGGGGAAATGTCATCTTAATAGTCTGTTTTGTCTGCCTGTCTGTTTTCTTCAGTGCCTGAAAGTGAGCCCAAACCTCCAGCTACTCCCTAAATGGACCACGATTGCACTGAAGCAAATTTAATTTTTTTTTTAGATTTCCAGTGATGGTTGAGTACAAATGATCAACTGATTAATCAGTTGATCAGTGAAAGATATGATATACAATATATAACTTTAATGTTAGACAAAGGAAGATTTTTTTTTAATGCAGTACTTTTTCACAGTTTTAGTGTGATTTCTGTATTTTACTGTTTTTGTATAGTAGTGTTTTGATGCTGCTTCTGCTTCACATATTTTTGTTCAAAATGTAGTCTTTTTAGCGATCTCTTTAGGCAAACAGAGATTACAAGTTGTTGTCTGCTTTCAAAATGCTTAGCATGCAGCCAAAAAGAAAAGCACTTTATGAACCAAAAAGCTGTAAAACTACTTTCACATTACAAATGCTGCTATAACCTTTCAAAGGGTATAGATGCCATTTAGGTACCATTATGCACCATTTAGAGCCAAGGTCATCAAGGTCTTTAGGATCACTAAAAGTTACAGGGAGGTGAGTTTGATCAAGGTTGGAGCTAAACTCTGCAAGAAAATGGATCTTGTGGGCCAGAGTTGAGAACCCGTGATTTAGAGGTAAATGCTGTTTTTTGTAATGTTTTAAAGCATTTAACAGTGTTATGACCCAATTTTTAATGTTGCTTGATGTTATTTGAGCTGTTGTTCTTTCCAGTAAGATGAGATCATTTCCTGTTGAAAGATGTAATTAAAGCAACACTTAAGCCAAAAATCATGTCTGTAGACAGGCCTCAGGTTTTGCAAGTTCAACTCAAGTGACAAATATAAGAGGCCAAATATACAAAGCACCTATATATGTAAAACCAGAGATCAAACTGTTATTGGTTTTGACAATAAACCATGATTTAAAAAAAAAAACATTTGATTATCATGATTTATAAAAACTCATGGTAAATACTGCTCAGCATTAAGCAATATTTGTAAAAGATGCAAGTATGAATTGATTCTTTGTAAAAGATTTGATAGCATTTGATTTTCATTTTCTCTTCCTGTAATGCCCAGTAAAATGAAACTAATTCTAATTTCAAATACTATTTAGGAAATAGTGGTTCTATCAGACAGTGGATTTACATTTTCATTCAGCCTGTCTGCAATTTTTGTTTAGATGAATGCATAAAATTTGACCAATTTTTATTGCAAATCTTAATCGAGGAAAACAAGCTATGGTGCATTAAAAAAACTCAGTACTTTGGCAGCCAGAATGTTATAAGTTGTGTGCTGGACGGACGAGAGACAAGATACACAATAAACACTATATTTAATATAATCTTCAGATGAACAGGCAGGAATATCCACACACGTAAACATCCACAACGAATAAAGACCGACAGAGAACTCAACTCAAAGACAGACTAATGAATGGTGACTAGAAGATGACTGGGAGACATAGGGAAATACCAAGTGCAGACAGACATAAATGTAACGGAATTGTTTATGGAGCAGATAAAATGTATTTATCATTTGTCTCATCCTTAAAAATTACTTAAAGGCTAATAAGTTTTTTTTTTTTTTTATACATTTTTGTTGTTGTTGATAAAATTTTATTTGAACATGTACTTGTTAGATAACATGTTATGTGTAAGTCAACCAGCCAATATATTTTGTTTGTTTAAAATCTGGCCATCATTTTAAAGCAACACCAAGGAACTTTTTTATCCCTACAGGTTAGAAGCGGAATTGTCTATTACCGCTGTCGTAAATAATTTAGCCTACCGTCGCGGCACGTTATTTGTTTGGAGGCTATCCAGGACCGGCTTTAGAAATAACGATGTCCAGTGACAAGGTAGAGTATGTTGCATGACTTTATGAAAGTGTGAAAACGAAATAAAACATAATAATGACATTGTTTACTATTTATTTTTGCCGTTAAGCAAGTCGCATTTGTAGTCTCATTTGAACTACAAAACCGCGACCCGACGACCCAAACTTACATAGTGCTGTTATGGCCGATAGAAGGGTCGCAAAGCGAATAGGAAAGTGCCGTTTCACCCTGTTATGAGTTGATGAACCACTGACACGAGTTCGGGAACATTATTTTAAGGCAAAATAAAACTCCTTAGTGTTGCTTTAATGTCATTATTTTAAATGTTTATGAAAACAAAAGTGCAGAGTTGGTAATTTATTTGTTTTGTTAATTGATTTTCAACATAAAACTTGGTGACATTATTTCAGCGTATGAAGTTTTTTTTTTTTTTTAAACATGTCCAGCTTATTTTAATGATACTGTGATAATATTCATAACCGTGATCATTTTGGTCAGTATAATCGACTTTTCACAAGTCTGTGAATCACAACAGGTCGATGAATTTCAATATGTGAGGCGGGAAACAGCATGAAATCAGATCCACCCAGTTCTATGATCTATGATTTTTTTCACTTGCAGCTTTAATAAGCTTACAAATTGTTTAAATTAAAGAATTTATTTGTCAACAACTTATTAAATAATCAATAATAAAAGGTTTTATAGGCCTAACAAAGCGTCTTTTCTAAAGTGTCAAATTAACTTTCCCTCAAAATAATAAAGTACTGGCAGATTTGTACACACTTATTCTTTGCATTAAAGTATGTTAGTTATTTAGCAGCATTAATAAATTGGATGACAAATACCTTGGTATTTTCTTCGTTTATTTTGAAAGCTTGCTTAAATAAAATGTCTTTATACTTTTGTTTTGTTTTCTGTTTTGTTTATGAGTAGATCTTTTTCTTTCAAATAATGTATGTTCATTGGATCAGAACACCTTTAGTGTGTCTAGAATCTATAGAGTGACAATGTCATATAACAGTCAGATAATAGTATTAATGGAAATACACTCTTAAAACTAAGGGTGCTTTATGATGTCATAGAAGAATCTTTTTTGTCTAAATGCTTCTATTTCGCAAAAGGTGGAAAGAAAAGAAAGAAGGTTCTTTGGATTATAAAAAGGTAAGAAAGAGATGCTTCTTTAAAGAACCTTTGACTGAATGGTTCTTTTTGGAACCAAAAAATGGTTCTTCTATGGCATCACTGTGAAGAACTTTTTAAAAAACCTTTATTGTTAAGAGTGTAAGTCAGTGGGGTATGTAATTGTAGTTTGATTATAATAATGTAGTCAGATAGGAGAGTAAAATACCTGTGATACAAGCTAGGATGGTGAATATCAAGTAACGTTATATGGTCTAATAGCACCATCTAGAGAGAGTGAGTGATAGTAAGAGCCAATATTCTGTACTGTCGTCATTTAGCCTACTCACCCTTATGACTTCCGTGGAACATGTGATGATGTGACTGTGCAATTTTATTTATACCCACATAAGCATGCAATAACTACATAAAAATAAATTCAATAAATTAAAATAAAAGTTGATCACAAACATAGGCTATATTAAATTTATTTAGCCGCATGTTATTAACTGAGGTCATGCACGAGCACGCGGATGAGGATGCTGGTGTGCGGCAACAACTGACAGGCAAGAACAGCTTTTCCTTTCAATTTCGACATAAAAGGATGCTGATGTTTGTTTTGGGTTGTTATGGTCGTGTATACGCTATTTTACCTATAGTGTTTTTTTTTTCTTTCTTCTAAATAACCATTTTTGTTGATTCGTGTCCAGATTTTGTTCACAGCAAGGCAGTGTTGCCAGATCTTGCATGAGTTTTGAATTATAGAGGAAGAATTGTCAAGTCATTCATCATCATCGGAAACATAACTGCAACACAGACTGCATCAATTTAGTCAACTATAAATAAGGTAAGACACACTACATGCAAAAAAAAAAAAAGAAAGAAAAACACAGCTTGTTTTATATATTGGTAAATGTATGAAATTTTGGTAATTTGTCTTTTAATAATGTATTGTTTAAGACTGGTGTATTAAAGTGTTTATTATTTACATCTGTAGATTTCACTTTCACTTTATTCACTTCACAACAATTGCATCATTCACACTGATTGATGTGACATTTTATACCTGTAAACATGGTGATAGTATTGTGATTAAGGGATTGATAAAAAGAGATATAGTGTATCTGCTCATGTTTTTGTTCTTGTTCTCAGTGTTTCTAGTTTTTTGTTCACTTTGCCACATAATTAAACTACCTGTAAATAGATCCTCGCCGTAGTCCTTTTTCTTCAATCCCTGTAACATAACAATTGTGACATGACTGTATTTTTCCTTGCAGGTCAAAATGGGGGCGTCAGAGGTGAGTCATATTTTTTATAGTCATTCTAATAATGTATTAATGTGTGTGTAATTAGTTTATAATAATTTTGATACAGCTTAACATATTCATTTCACATTAATAGATGATGCAGTTTTTTATAATAAAAAAGTTGTATTGCATTTGTTCATAGCAGATGCTTTGATTCAGTGTGACTTACAAATGAGCAATATGCGTAAATATATTAATTAGCTTTCAAAGTTACTTATGTACGATGAAATTAGGCAAATGGAGATGCTTTTTGACACACAGAGAGAATAACACACAAACTGAGAAGAATATATACATTGAAAGTGTATATATTTTACACGTTGGATCTAAGCATGATTTTTTCCAGTGAATGAATGAATGTAAATCATAAACATTACAATAAACTGTAATGTCACATCATACAGTCGCATACAAGAAAAAGGGACCAAGAGAGAAAAGAGAGAGAACCTCATGAAACCATACAGGAAAGAGCAAAGGAACTGAATGAAGGTACAATGAAACCGTGTACAAGCACAATGGAACTGGATAAAAGTGCAATAAATCCAGATCTGGAGAGAGATCTAGAGAGAAGAGAAAAAGAACTGGAGAGAAAAGAAGCAGAATTGGAGAAAAGTCTGAATAACCAACAAAGACCACAGATGTGCTGGTTTTTAAGTGAGACAATACTGGGAAGAAGAGAGATAGAACTAGATATTAAGAAGACAGAGCAGGAGAAAAGTGCAATGGATCCAGATATTAGAGTGAGACAACCAGAGAAGAGAGCGATGGAACTGGATAATAGAGAGAGAGAACTGGGGAAAAGAGCAATGGAACTGGATAGAAGAGCGATGGAACTGGATGGAAGACTGATGGACCTGCATGTGGAACTGAATAGAAGAGCGGCAGAAATGGATATTAGACAGAGAGAAATAGAGAAAAGAGTGGAGAGAAGACAGAACGAACTGGATGAAAGACTGATGGACCTGCATGAAACGTATAGGCTGTATATAAGAGACAGAGAAGCAATGGAAATGGATGGAAGAGAGATAGACCTGAAGAAAAGTGAGATGGAACCAGATAATAGAGAGATACAAATGGAGAGAAAAAAGATGGAACTCTATTTTAAAGAGAGAGAACTGGACAGAAGAGAGGGCATAATGGAGAGAAGAGAGAGCAAAATGGACAGAAGAGAGAGTGAAATGGATAGAAGAAAAAGCGAAATGGATAGAAGGGAAACTGAACTGTATGGAAGAGAGAGAGAGCTGGAGAGAAGAGAGAGAGAACTTGATAGCAGCAATGAATTAGATCATCCTAACAGTAAGATTTTTATTTATGCACATTTACATTGATGTATTTGATGATATAGGATCATGAAATGATTAGAATTTCATGTAATACACCAAACTTGACTTTCATTTTGAGGCCAGACCATATTCTGGACCTCCTAAGATAAGATAAAGAATAGTTTTATACTCTGCACAATGGTGACTTCATCTTAATGGAGTAGTTCACTTCCAGAACAAATATGTACAAATAACGTCCTTATCCCCTTGTCATCTATTTTTTTTTTTTTTTTTTTTTAAGGAAAACATTTCAGGATTTTCTCCATGTAGTGGACTTCTATGGTGCCCCTGGGTTTGAACTTTCAAAATGCAGTTTAAATGCAGCTTCAAAGGGCTCTAAATGATCCCAGCCGAGCAAGAAGGGTCTTGTCTAGTGAAACGATCGATTGTTTTCTTACAATAATAACAAAGTAGAGGAGAAAGTAAGATGGGAGTTTGTCGACACACCCTCACTGTCGGAACCAGAATACACATGAGTTCATGCAGAGACAAATATGAGCGTTTGAGGTTAAAAAGTATATAAATAGTAAAAAGAATTTTAGAAAATTGCTTCACTAGATAAGACCCTTCTTCTGGCTGGGATCGTTTAGACCCATTTGAAACTGTATTTAAACTGCATTTTGGAAGTTCAAACTTGGGGGGCACCATAGGAGTTGACTATATGGAGAGAAATCCTGAAATGTTTTCCTCAAAAAACAATTTAATTTTTTTTTTTCCACAAATGAAGAAAGAAAGATATGTACATCTATAGGATGACAAGTGGGTAAGTACATTATCTGTAAAGTATATTATCCGGAAGTCAACTACTTTAAGTAGACCTACAATAGATCTATATTGTTACACATTTTGGGAGTAGCACACATTAGGTCATCAGATTGCTGTTTTGAAGTAAAATGTTCCCCTATTTTAAATTTACACCATAATATCTAATAATTTAAAATGCATACATTCATTACCTTATTTACTGATAATATTAATTGATCCGTTGTTCCCACAGCATATGCAATGCATGCTTTGAGTCTTAATCCAATTTGCTTTCAAATCTACACTGATGTCTTCTAATGACAAAATAGTCAATGTAACCACTTTACGGTGTTAAAAACACATTTGAATTAATAGTAATACTAACAATAATGCATTAATTAATAACCCTAACATTAAAGTTCCTTTAAACCAATGTTTGTTGTATTTGTATCCAAGAAAGGATATACTAAGCTTAATAAGATATGACACTTAAATTGTCTGTTTGTCTGTTTTTATTAGTGTCTGAAAGTGAGAACAACACTCCAATCTACCTGAATGGACAATGAACCAAGTTGAAGGATTTTCCATGGTGAGAACAACTGATCAATTGATTCATTGTGAACAAAGATTATATATATATATATATTATGTCTCTTTGATTAAAATCAGCTGCTAGCTAAATATAAAATGTGAATTAAATGTATGTTAAAAGTAACCTTGAACTTGAACTTAAACTAAAAGCTTGTTTGTTTTTTTTCTTTTCTAATTCCAAAGTTGGTGAAATCGTCAGCATATATCCTGGTATTAGTATTTTATTTTAAATGTATTACTTTGTTTATATGCATCTAACCTTTTATTTATTTATTTATTTATGAAACTAAACAAATCAATGGACATGTCACTACAATACTATTGAACTGTAAAGTATGTATTACCATAGACTGTCTTATGGAAAAGAAAAAAAAAAAGATAATGTAATATTATAAAGAAATTTAAAGCTGTATTTTCATGTTTGTGTATTTATTTATTTGTAAATACTTTGAGACAAACCAACTAATAGCACAAACATCAAAGAAATCATCAAGTCCGCTGCTAATAATTACTGAGGTTTGTGTCGCTGTTTTTCAACCAAAATGATGTTGGCATTTAAATGGCTCAGGAATAGTCCTGTAAAAATGAAATTCAACATTCTTTTTATTATCATTTATTAACCTATTATGACAGACCTGTTTGAGGTTTTTACAGGTTGACAGTGAAGCCTAGCTGTTAAAAGTGACAGTCACTGTGGTTTATAAGCAGCTGAATATATGTTTAAACATTCGAAATTGTTATTTACATTCACTTCATGTAAATATGAAGGAAATGTAAATAACATTTTGAATATTTAAACATATATTTACACACACACACACACACACGCATATATATATATATATATATATATATATATATATATATACACACACTTGCAATCAGAAATATTCAACCCCCTCACCTCAATAGACAATATAGTGATGTTGATGAAAGATAATGAAAATAACTGAGAAAAAAAACTTGTGATATATATATATATATATTCTTTAAACGTGAATCTTGCGTGAATATATATATCTTTGGTCTTTCCGGGACCTCATGCATTTTTATTAGTGGTCAACAATAGGGAAGTGACTGAGGTGAAGCAAATTTCAAAAGAAATAGCCATCGTGCTTGGCAAAGAAGCCTTAGACTATGCTGTGGTTTTGATCATTGAAAGAACTGAGAACCAAAGAGATCAATAGCATGAGCAAGCATGCGAAAATGTGTTATATATTAGAGGACACTGAGCAAAGCGTTCAGGATCTATTTGTAGAAACCAAAAAAAATGACACAAAACAAGGAATTCACATTTTTTATTCAGCCACCACCTCAAAACCTCATAAAAGCATTTTTATCACGGGAAAAGGAAAGATATGCTGAAATACAAAAACAGCATGCACAAGAGATGATGGCTTTAAAAGAACTTACTGAAAGTAATTACAAGAAAGAAATTGACTCTTTGAGACAGTTAATGGTGGCTACTTTGACACAGTTAAAGAAATATCGTCAGGAGCAGAACCAGCAAGGGGCTTCAAGTGCTCAAGAAGATCTGCTGTTCAAAGAATGTAGCAACACCGCCTTGAAAAACATGCTTCCATCCATCATTGATGATTTTACTGAACGTGAGAAAACACTTAAAGAACAGCTTGTGGGTTGTAAAGACACTGTGAACACCTTGAAGAACATGTATTCATCCATGGTTGATGATTACATTTCTCATGAGAGTCAGATGCAGAGTGAAAATGAAAAGCTCCAAAGAGAACTGCAGCAACTCAAAGAAAAAGAGCTGGAACAGAAACTAAGGGAAGCAGAGGACAGATTGAGGCTGGAGACAGACCTGAAGAGGAGAGAGAAAGAACTGGAGTCCAGAGAGAGAGGAACGGCAAAGAAAGAGCAAGAAATCCAAACCACTGGAGTAGAGCATAATCTACACAGCAATGTGGAGCTAACTTCTCCTGGGTGTAAGTACTGCTGAAGTCAACCAGTATTTGAATCTTGTATAGGTTTACCATTTAAGCTCTCTTGATTACCCAGTTACAATAATGCACTTCCAACTAAATCAAAAGTACAAGTCTAAATATTTTACTGCTCACATGATTGACTATATTACACAGATGCTGTTGATAGAGTGTTGAAATGTATTGAATTCGTATTTCAGGCCTATATCTTATATTTTGTTTTAAAATTATTTTTCAGTGACCTTCAAACCAAAGAAGACTTTTTTGTTGCTATTGTTTGATATTACTTTGTTCTTCCATATTCTTAGTATCTCAAGCACAATGCGGATCTCTAGAAGAAGATTTGAGGAGAAAAGATGATGATTCACATGACAGTAAATCACTTGAGTCTGGAAAACCTGTGAGACGCAACAGCAACCCATTTGAGCTACCTAATAGTAAGAATTCATTCATTAATCTACAAAAGAAAAGATTTGCACATTTGGTTTAGAAGCATATGAATTTAGGTTATTGTATTATAGTGTCTTTGGGACTTCTACTTTTAAATGGAATTCACTGTCATTGCTGCCATAAAACAGTCCACCCAAACTTAAGTACTCTTAGAACAGAACTTTGGGAAAGAAACCATTTGCCTTATTAGGAAAAAGTGTACCATCAGAATGACCATGAAACTGATATTTCAAGGCTAAAAACATACAGTTGCTAAAAACAACCAGCTCCTCGTGAGATTGAAGGATTGCAAGCCCTGCTGGCTGTAGATCATAATTAATGTGTGGAAGCTGCTCAGAAAAAGTTAAAAGGTTACTTGTTGAAAAAAGCTAATTGGTGCAGCAAATATTAAATATATGACTTCTTATTCCAGTTCATTTAGTACACTCCTAAAAATAAAGATTTTTTTTTTATTGCCATTGATGTTTTCAGGAAGAACATCCATAGAACCTTTTCATCACACAAACATAGTACAACAAGGTTCTGATTAAAAATGTAGGAGTTACATAATTGTCCGAAACAAGATACTAACAAAAAGATAACTAAAATCGATTTATTGCAACATTCAGTTGGGTTGTCTACTCTGTAAAAATCTATGCACAATAACAGATTACATTCATCAGCCACAATGTAATTAGTTCTTACCTAAATCATTTAAGCACTGTTTCGTTGATACATCAGGGGGAAAAAATGTTACAATAATAAAGAAGAACTGCTTTAAACTTATGTCTCTAAAATTGTGCCCTCTAGTGACTGGAAGTGAACATGGACCTCTAGACACACTCTGAATGGACAGAATTCAATTGGAGGACTTTCAATTTCCACTTATAGCTAACTGTACTTCATCAATATTCAACAGATGGCTCAAAATGTGCCAGAGGTCAAATATCAAAAATACATGCATGTGTGAAACACAACCCTGATTCCAAGCTGGACAAAAACAACTGTGGTTTCTGTGCATGTTGTGATGTTATCAAAGGAAAACATGGTTGATCAGAGAATAATCAGAATGTCATGTTGAGATACTCATCTAAATCATTCACAGTATATTTCTGTATATATGCACATTTTGGAAATCTTTTTAATTTCTGTATAAACATTTAAGAATATCAAAATCTTCAATAAAATGTTTCCATAGTATTTCAGAGTAGAGATGAGTAAGAATAAAAAAAGCATCCGCTTTATAAGTAAATGTAGGAGAAAAAGACATGTGTTCCTTAGATGTTTAAACAGCCTTCCTCAAAAGATTAATTTACTGACAACTAGAATTGTAAAATGTCTTGCATTTCCTGTCTCCACTGATACACATCTGGATAATACAAATGCTGTGATTTGTGCTGTTTCTGCTCATTTTGAGCTTTTATGTTGTACAAGTGTTGCTAAAAACATTCAAATGACTAGTAGGTCTAGATTCTGATATAATATCTAAATTAATTGTTTTGTCTCTCATGAATGCTGGTCCTGGAGGGTTAAAAACTTATGTAATGTAGTGTTGCCATCTTTTGAAAAATATGCCATATTACATCAACAAAACAAACCAAAACTACAGTCTTTAAATATTGAATAATGGTCTAACAACAGTTAAAGGGATATATCACTCAAAAATTTAAGTTCTGTCATCATTTACAAACCTAAGTTTCTTTTCTTCTGCAAAAAAACATGATTTAGGAGATATTGTTTAGGCCTCAGTGGTCTTTAAAATGTATTTTGTTTCACAGAAGAAAAGTCTGGAATATCATGAGGCAGACAAATAATGATAGAAGCTTCATTTTGGGGTGAACTATCCATTTAAAATAAAATATTTTCAATAAAGGTACTTTTTATTACAAAATAAAGAAATACATACACAATTACACATTTTCCTGCAGTTTCACTTCTCTAGTTGTACACTATTCTGGCTTATTCTATAATGTATTGTGACACTGTTAAAATGGTTAGCTCCTTTAGGATAAATTACTACTGTTTTTCATCATATGCAAGACTGGTCAGTCAAATACATGTCAAATGTAATGTTCTTGTTTTTGTTTGTCCACTTCTTCTGTATCTTTCTTTGCCTACTAAACGTGTATTTGGCTTGTTTCTCAAATTCTGTCAAGAAAGAACTTTTACATTTAAAGGGGTCCTATTATGTAGTTCTGGGTTCCACCTTCTGAAAAACCAAATAGTGAGTCATTCGTTGTAGTTCTTGAAAAGGGATTATTATTATTATTTTTTTTTTTTTACTAAGTATCTCCCTTTGGAGTGGACTTTGAGATTTGTAACTTTGTAATGTTTTTTATGCCCAAACTTACACACCACACACTGGCTAAAGTTCAAAAAGCAAAAAAAGCATAATAGGACCCCTTTAAATTAAAGTGCTCCATCTAGTGGTCATGATTATGTGTAAACACTTATGAAACTGATTAAAAAAATGAGTCAAATAAGTTCTGAGTTGACTGAAAACACAGAAAGAGAAATGATTATCAGTTACCATGAAAACTAAACGGCTTCATCAACAGGATCAACTGACAGAGTCAAACAAACTTCAAACCAAACATCTTGACCATGACCAAACTAACACAGCAGTCATTCAGTTCTTCGATACACCGTTTGTCATTCTGTCTTTTTTAAGAGGGAGAAACTCTTCATTCTTAACAGTAAATCTTAGTCACCACATCAGTGTAATATATAGAACTTCCTTTTTTTATTGTCATCACATCTCTAAGAATCGGACACCAAAACCTCTCGGGTTTCTCAAACCAATTGGCTTTACTGGACCCTGGTGAAACCAAAGATTGCAACATAACGTTTTTGTCCTGGAAAT
>NC_133379.1:39645113-39672155 GCF_049309525.1 Garra rufa
GAGGAAATTCCTATAAATATAAATATAACCTATGAATATGAACTAAACAAGTCCCCGGATAAAAATGGGAAACCCAGAATATCTCATTCATGCGATGATGATGCCATTCAATTGCTCTAATACCAGAAGGAAGATGATCAACCAAAATTTTCCATACGTGGCATCCAGAATGCCTTGGGGTTACGTGAGCACCTTCAGTGCTATTGAAATGACATATGCTTTTTAATTTTTTCACCTCCAGCCTTGTAAACAAAATCCCCTGATATTACTTCCTGTCACAAGATGCATCATCCAAGTCAAAAACATAGGTACAGGAATGCACTATCAAGCCACAGATCATCAGAAATAGATCTTTCTTACACTTAGTTATTGAACTTTATATGAATTAAAATGTCATAACAGATTTCAGTCTGTTCCTCACACGTGGGAAAACTTACTTTATTGTGCATGAGTTATAGACTGTTGTAATGTTTTATAGAGATGTTTTTGGCAAGTTCTCATTCAAGAATGACAGGAAGGAAGAAGATGTGAGTAAATGGTGACAGGTTTTTCATTTCTGCTCAAGAGCAGGATGTTGAACATCTTTTCAGATGTTTTATCAGAGAAGAATTCTTGCAAAATGACACCAAATTCTTCTAAATCCCTCTCAAGTCTTTGCTTGTCAAAATGAAACTGTTGAACATCTTGTGAAACACCCAGAAGACTAAAATTGGGAAGGAAGACTTGTAGTGTTCAGGAGAAACAGACGAAACTGAAAACTTTCTTTGGACAAAGTAAGAATATCTATCTATCTATCTATCTATCTATCTATCTATCTATCTATCTATCTATCTATCTATCTATCTATCTATCTATCTATCTATCTGTCTGTCTGTCTGTCTGTCTGTCTATCATCTATCTATCTATCATCTATCTATCTATCTATCTATCTATCTATCTATCTATCTATCTGTCTGTCTGTCTGTCTGTCTGTCTGTCTGTCTGTCTATCATCTATCTATCTATCATCTATCTATCTATCTATCTATCTATCTATCTATCTATCTATCTGTCTGTCTGTCTGTCTGTCTGTCTATCATCTATCTATCTATCATCTATCTATCTATCTATCTATCTATCTATCTATCTATCTATCTATCTATCTATCTATCTGTCTGTCTGTCTGTCTGTCTGTCTGTCTATCATCTATCTATCTATCATCATCTATCTATCTATCTATCTATCTATCTATCTATCTATCTATCTATCTATCTATCTGTCTGTCTGTCTGTCTGTCTGTCTGTCTATCTGTCTGTCCGTAATGTAATTTTTAATCCCCTAAAAGCGCTCCTTTCTCACCTGGGTTTAGAGTTCGTAAATAAATTCGCTGATTTATCCCTAAATTCCGTTTTTTAGATTTGATTCACATCAGAAACGAAACTTTCTGGTGTCAGCTGACTTGTTCATTCCAGTGATGGTTTACCGGATTGTGTGATGATTTAACGGTTCTGTCATTAAGTTCTCGGTATCTGTATTTGAAAAGAAGTTTGAGGATTCAGGATTTTCTCTCGTGAGACTTGTGAGCTTTTCTTGACAAGCGCTTATCAACTTCCTCGATGCGATAGCCAATGAACAGTGAGCACTGAAGAGCCCGCAGTTGAAAAGTGTTTTACAGCTGCTCCTGTCTTCATAATCAAAACAAAGCGCAACAGGTTACAGCATCTGCTCATGTGCGACATTCATCTATAAGTAAGTGAATATATCGTGTATAATCTCAGCTTTACTAGTAGGTATAGAGTAAATGAAATAGGCTAAACATTATTTGGGAAGTAGAGGTTGTTTATTTTTTCATTTACAAGTTTCACATTTTAAGCCTGGTAGCTGCTGTTGTTGATATTGTGTGATAACACCCATGGTTTGACATCCTGTTAACATCCTGTGTTTGCTGCATACTTTGATGTGTTTTTGCAAAAAAAAAAAAAAAAAAAGGTCTCTGATAGAGAAAAGTGTGATGTCATAGATGTTAACAGTAATAGAAATTTCAATAGTGAATATATAATGCCTTTTTGTTGTTATGCTGTATCTGGAGGTTCGGAAAGCCAAAATTCACAGTCATGTTACTTTTTTTAAATTTTCTTACAAATTTTCGTATATATATATATGGGCTGAGTTCTTTGTTGTCAGATAGCAAGATGCCACTTACAAAAAGTATTTAGTATTTCAGTTAGTATTTCTAATTGTATTTACAGTTGAGGTCAAAAGTTTACACCCCCTTTCAGAATCTGCAAAGTGTTAATTATTTGACCAAATAAGATCATACAAAACACATGCTATTGTTTATTTAGTATTGACCACACATATTCCACAAGAGAAAATAATAGTTGAATTTATAAAAATTACCCTGTTCAAAAGTTTACATATATTTGATTCTTAATACTGTGTTCTTACCTTAATGAGTTGTGTTTTTTGTTTAGTGATAGTTGTTCATGAGTCCCTTGTTTGTCCTGAACAGTTAAACTGCCTGCCGTTCTTCAGAAAAATCCATTAGATCCCACAAATGATTTGGTTTTCCAGCATTTTTGTGTATTTGAACTATTTTCAACAATGACTGCATGATTTTGAGATCCATCTTTTCACACTGAGGACAACTGAGAGACTCATATGCAACTATTACAGAAGGTTCAAATGCTCACTGATGCTCCAGAAGGAAAAACCATGCATTAAGAGCCGGGGGGTGAAAACTATTTGAATTTGAAGATCAGGATAAATTTTTCTTATTTTGTCTTCTGGGAAACATGTACTATCTTCTGTAGCCTCTGGAGGGCAGTACTAAATGAAAAAAAATGAGATATTTTGGCAAAATAAGAAAATGCACAAATCTACATTCTGTTCAAAAGTTTTCACCCCCTGCTATTAATGCATTTTTTTCCTTCTGGAGCATCAGTGAGCGTTTGAACCTTCTGTGATAGTTGCATATAAGTCTCTCAGTTGTCCTCAGTGTGAAAAGATAGATCTCAAAATCATACAGTCATTGTTGGAAAGGGTTTAAATACACAAAAATGCTAAAAAAAAAAAGAAAAAAGAAAAGTGGGACCTGAAGGATTTTTCTGAAGAACAGCAGACAGTTTAACTTTTCAGGACAAACAAGGGACTCATAAACAACTATCACTAAATAAAAAAACACAGCTGTGGATCATTCAGGTAACAACACAGTCTTATGAATCAAGAGAATGTAAACTTTTGAACAGGGTCATTTTTTAATACAAATTCAGCTATTTATGTAAACATCTCTTATGTGAAATATCTTATTTAGTTCAGTACAACGTGAATTTTGTATGATCCCTCTTATTTTGGTAAAATAGTTAACATTTCACAGATTCAGAAAGGGAGATGTATACTTTAGACCTCTACCGTATGTCTTTATTCATTCATTCACTCATTACTTCTTTATTTATTTATTTATATGGTAAACCCATGTTTTTGAAATGGTATTCTTTGCAGTACCTTGTAGTACCACAGTTGTTTTATAATGGACAGTGATATATTCTATTCAGATTCCACTATGTAGATCTTTAATAGCCATATAATGCTGTTCAGATATAGACATACAGTAACCTACAGAGTATTAGTTAGATGGTTTATACTTCTCCTTAAGATCTACCCCCTCGGAAAACGGGGCAGTACTGTTTCAAAAGGTAATAATATGTGCTTTTAAAGTGCTATGTACCTTTACACTACTAATATCTACCATTCAGGGATGAAAAGGTGCAAAGGTGCCTCAGTGACAAGTGTATGAGTATGAATTTCTTTAGAAAACCCTTCTGTGTGTTCTCACCTGGATATAACCCATTTGTGGTAGATTAGGGCTGATGTCCCAAAATTTTGTTGGTTGAAACCTAAAAAAATCAAAGGTGAAGTACCTTAGGTGAGGTTTGCTTGCCAACCACCTAACCATGGGTTGCCCAATGTCGTGCTATTTTTACGAGTGAGTTTATGTGATAACGTGGGTGTTTTTTTTTTTTTTTACCTCAATAACTCCCTTTGACTTTTTTTTTCCTGTAATGTGAACTATGGTAACCTGGGGAAATCAACTTCAAAGTCACTAGTTTCCTGCTCCCACAGTATTGGTGAAAAATCAAGTGAAGATTTTCTGATAACATCCTCTCAGTCTCAGTATGACTGCTTGGATGAAGAAATAAATGTCAATTTGTGATCCACACGTGCTGTTTGGAAGGTACTTTTGCATACTACTCAAAAATGCAGTGACTCAATCACTGGTCATCTATTAGGGGTTATCAAACACTTTAGATAACTAACATTTCCTGTACTTAACGTATATGTCAGATACGGTTATAGTGCTCATTATGGAAATTGCTGTTGGTAATATCAGAAGGAAATATGAGTAATATGAGTAAGATTAATAGGATGAGCTTCGTTTAGAAAGAGATGGAGCTTTTTGAGGAAGAACTGTTTGTTTATTTCTCTTCCATGTGTGAAATTTTCTACCTGGGGCTCTTTAGGGTATATCCCACTTTGAGATGAATCATCTACAACGATGTCCCTGATCTGATGATTAAACAGCAAAAAACAACCAGCTTTGTAACTGTTATTAATGTGGACTTTGTTGGTCTGTAATTGTAAATCAAGAAGTAGCTCATTGCTGATTCATTGTGGTTCGTGACATCAGTCGCCAAACGATCAGCCGAAACACGCATGAGAACTTCATAACAGGCTCAGTTTGGGCTTTAGATCAGGAGGATTTTGGATGTGATATCAGACTGATGTGTTGTGTTTACCTCCAGGGGTCAATGAGGGGGACGCTGGTGGTCATATTTCAGGCTCTGCTGTGGCTTGTCGTCTCAGCATCAGGTATGGCTGATATGCATTACACTTATCTGTCTGTTTTCTCTTTTGGATGATAAAGAAAAATCTAGAAACTGCTATCCTAGACATTAGGATTAGATCAAATGAAGCAAATGATTTTTTTGGCTGCTTCAGAGTTTCAGAATAAATCTCAGTGTTGTCTCAAAATGAACTCAACTGCTCTCTACATTAATTTTACAGCTCTAGACTTTTACTGGATGTGACTAATGACTCATTTGAGACAAAATTGATATATAAAACATAACCAAGAACTCCTTAGGTCTAATGAGCTACGAAAGAGCAACATTTGAGCAATAAAAAAATTCCTTTGATCATTTCACTTCCAGTTTTGAATAAGTAATTCATACAGTGACCCTTAGAAAATGTACCATGGTAATCAGGGTTTCAGCCAAAATATATTGTTGAAATGATTTTAAATTCGATTTTAAATATAACAGTATTAAATTATATATTTATTTGAATGTATTTTCAATAAATATACCTTTTACTTAAATTTACTTCTATATAAAACCTATTCCAATAAGCTTTGCTTACAATTTCAAATAAATAAATAAATAAAATATATAAAAATACACGTTTTGTATTCAGATATTTTATTTATTATTTATTTATTTATTTGAAATTGTAAAGAAAGATTATTGGAATAGGTTTTACATTGTACTTTTCGCGCATAATTTCTTTTTTCAAAATAAATTTACAGTGTAAATTCTTGTCCCTTGTTTTATTACACAGTAAAAAGAAAGAAAAAATAAATATAAAATAAAATTGTGTGTTTAAATAAATAAATATATATATATATATTTATTTATTTATTTATATACAGAAATGTAAATTTTTATGAAATTGTAATATATATATATATATATATATATATTATTATTATTTATTTTTTTTCATTTATATATATTTGAATTTGTAAATGAAGATTATTGGAGTAGGTTTTACACAAAAAAAAAATAATTTAGTCTTCATACTTCTAATATTTAATTCATCGTTACTTAATTCTTTGTAATTATTTGTGAGATTTACTAGCATTTTTGAGTAAATCCCAGTTTTTTTAGCATTAAACCCCAACTTAATTATTATTTAATTTGTGTAAATTGTAAATATATGAATTTTAGTAAGAAGCCATTTTTGAGTTACTATAGTTTTACAAAATTGTATTTGGGTAACCCTAACTGTAGGTTACTGTAAAAAAGTTTTCTATTGGTAAAATAACAGTTGCAATAGTAAGGTTTAAGTCAAGTTTTTTTCAAAGCAATCATTGGTGATGACCGTAGTTTTTGGGTGGGAATGCAAAATGAAAGTTTTCTCATAAATCTCATGATATTGATATATATCTCAAAAATGATGATGATGATGTCTCATCTGTCTTCCTCCAGCCCTGTTTACAGTCAGTTTAGAGAAGAGCATTTATGAAGCAGAGCTACATGGGGACATCAAACTGGTGTGTATGTTCGCCAAGGTTAAAAGCCTT
The DNA here is from genome assembly GCF_049309525.1 of Garra rufa. Taxonomy (NCBI): domain Eukaryota; kingdom Metazoa; phylum Chordata; class Actinopteri; order Cypriniformes; family Cyprinidae; genus Garra; species Garra rufa. The sequence continues at coordinate 39,651,453 of NC_133379.1, forward strand.
TCCGACCTCACTGTCATATGGAGCCGCCTCGAGCCGAAGCCGGACGTGAACGTGTATTGGCTGGAGAGAGGCAAAGAGAACCACAATTACACAAGTGCTGCGTTCATAAAGCGTGCACATCTCATCCACGAACAGCTGAATGAAAACCGAGCGGTGCTGCACTTGAAAAAGCTCCGGATAAAAGATTCAGGCACATACCGGTGTATCGTGAAAGAGGGAGATGATGGAGACTACAAACAAGTCATGCTCAATGTTACAGGTATGTTTGATAGCTGCCAACATTTTTAAGATCCCATTTGATTGGTTTTGCATAGATTAATTAATGCTGCAATTTGATAATGTTATTAATATATATATTAGTATATTAAATTCAGTAAGTTGGTATTCAGTACTAAACATAGACAGTGTCATCAGCAGTAATAGCCACATAATGCATTGCAGAAGTTCATTAAATTGTCAACAAAAGCTACTATTTCTGTATTTTGCAATATTTCAATATTTAGCATTCTTCAAATTTTTGATAGAAGCAAAACTGAGCTTATTGCATTGTTTTGCACTGAATAAAGTATTCCACCTGGTTGTCCTACTTAGCTATATATCTTGTTCATGCTTCCAGCTCCTTATACTGCCATAAAGAAAACCATCATAAAGACGGGTCAAGATGAGGTCGAGCTCTCTTGTGAGTCTCAAGGATTCCCGTCAGCTCAGGTTATCTGGAGCGATGGTCAAAACACGAACCTCACGGAAATGTCCAACAGCACGACACGATCAACACACGAAGATCTCATCCAAGTCATCAGCAAGCTGACGGTGAAACGAGACCTTGTGAACAACTACAGCTGCTCTTTCCTCGTAAAAGGTGAAATCCAGCAGACTGCCACCTTCAAAATCCCAGGTGAGTCTGACTGATGTAGAAAAGGTTTAGAAGTTTTAACAAGAATTAGCCTAGTTATTGGAACAGATTTGGAGAATTGTAGCATTTCGTCACTTGCTCACCAGTGGATCCTCTGGAGTGAATTGGTGCCGTCAGAATGACAGTCCAAACAGCTGATAAAAACACCACAAGTAATCCACACCACTCCAGTCCATCATTTAATGTATTTTAAAGCTAAAAGCTGTGTGTTTGTAAGAAACAAATCTATCATTAAGGGGAGCTAAAAACACAGTTTTTTCATGCACCTGTCAAGTTTGAGATTTTGGTGTTTCATAAAGTGTTTTTTATTAGACTAGTGGAAAGAAAACACCCAAAAGACACTGTTAAGTGTTTCTTTTATAGCACTTTATCTATTTGTGTCAATAGATTTCAATTACAATACTTATTTTTAAAGGCCATTTTCTCAAAATTAGTTTTTTCTCCTACACTGAGCCATAAATCTCCAATTCAGTAGCACTTGCACACACCAAACTTTTTTATTCCTGTCTACATTCTGAAGGTTTTTACAGAGGGATTTGTTCATATATAATTTTATAAACATTTAAAATTGTAATAAATACATTACAATTTTTTTCTGTCTGTTCTGAAGTTTTTTCTCAATTATGGAGTGACAAAAACTACATACCCAAAATCCCCTCTGTAAAAACATTTGAGACTAATATTTTTGAAAAAAATGAATAAATAAATAAATAAATAAAAGTTTGAAACTGGCTTCATCCAAAGTTCAGATTTTTGTACTAGAAATGTATGCAAATTAGTGCATATTTCATTAAATAATGGCTCATTTGCATATGTAAACCTAACATTTTAGAAAACTTATAATGCAAAAAATGTTTGCAATTATCAATGTAATCAATCAAATGAGTAAGTAAGGAGATATCTATAAGTGGTTGTTTTTTTTTACCCTATTCACCTGCTGTGTCTCACCTTAAGTTTTACCTTCAAACCATTGCTTCTGGCTAAAATCCTCTATTCATAATAACGCTTCCTCTAGTGAAAAAATGGTCTAGTCTGAATCAGGAGAGAAATACAAGACAACAAGACTTGGGCTTTTTCACTGGTGGAAGCGTTATTATTGATTATGGACTTGGTTTGAAATTTAAAAAATGTCTTAATGATAGAGTTGCTTCGTACAAACATGAACCTTTAGCTTCTCAAGATGTTAACTGATGGGGTTGGAGTGGTGTGGATTATTGTGATGTTTTTATCAGCTGTTTGGACTCCCATTCTGACGGCACCCATTCACCGCAGAGGTTCCTTTGGTGAGCAAGTGATGCAATGTAACTCAAAACTGTCTGATCTAAATGAATTGACATTTTATATGCAACTATGTAGGCTTGTATGTAGTTAGCAGTTTCAGGAAATAATATTCATCAGTTCATCTCTGTAGGAACAAGTTTCAGTTTACAGCCTAGGTTGCCCTTGTTTTTCATCGCACTGTTTTAAGTGAGACAGATTTTCCTCGATGGTTTCCCCGGATGTGGGGGCATGTGATATGAAATGCGTAGGTAAAGATGTGAACAAAACAAAAAAAGCAGATATGGTTCAGATAAATACGTAGGAGTTCCATTGTTACTGTTTTTTTCCAGCAGACATTAGTCTCGTAATGATTCAGATTTTATTCATATGATGTTTCACTTTAAAGCAAATATATATCTTTCCTAGTGTAGAAGGAAATTTTTACGTAACAGTTTTGAATAATATGCGACATTTATTGTCTTTATAAAGCTGTAAAGCAATTAGTTTTAATTACAGTTTAGTTTTTTCATTTTCTGTTTCATGTTTGAAGCAGGGTTATTATCATAGAACTCTAATTACTTATTTTATTTCAGCTAATTTTTAAGGGGCAATATTTCCAATTTCCATTTAGTTTAAGTCAAAGTACTAAAATAACTCAAAATAAATAAACGGAACCAAAAAAATATAACTTAAACCATATAGACATATTTAAAAAAAATTATAAAATGTCAAATGTTGAAAATTTTAATCAAAACATAATATTAAATTAAATAAAATTATGCATTAGTGATCATATTCATATTTATATTTATAATTATTGATTAAAATAAAATCTAATTCAAAATATTTAAAAAACTTTAAAATGATTTCAATGACATTAAAATAACTCTGGTTCCAAAATAGCTTTAATATATATTTATATATATATATTCCAGCAGGAAAATACATTATGTGCATATTTTAAATGACAAATATGTAACAGCAATATTTTTCTCTTTTTACAGATGAAATCCTTACACAGTGTTCTGCTCAGTATGCATGGATTATCGCCGTGGTCGTGGTTCTTTTGGCCATTGTCCTCATCTCAGTCATTCTGCGTAGAAGAAAAAACGGTACTTCAACATTTACATTGCACATTTATTTGAAAAGCACTATTATATAGCTAGTTTTGTAAAAATATACCATAGTAATACCAATATTTTAATTGAGGTACCTTGGAGTACCATGCAATTGTGACATAGTAACATAGTAACATAACATTTGTTGTTTACATTACATCTGTCACTTGTTTACTCTTTGTTACAAGCCGTTAAAATACTTCATGGCGTCTCAATCAGATATGCTAAGCTGGTTTTAGGTGTCGCCAGTGTTGTTGTGCTTGATTGATTTGTTTATTATTTTAGACCTCAGTCATGTGAGTCAACATCATATGATATTAAGCAGCTTGTAAAGAAGGAATCCCCAGTTTGTTCAGTATTTGGAGGAAACAGAAACTGGGTTTTGTCAGCTGACACGGTTGAAATCCTAATCAGTCATTCACAAGCTATAGTGACTAGGCACTTTTTAAACTTAAAATTTTGGAGCTTAAAATTTGAATCTAAGATCTAAGTTTCTGTCTTTGTGGCATTATGAAACTAAAACGTGTAGAAACAGGAATAACCCTTTGAATTACCCTTATATAACCAACTATAATCCAAATATAGCCACTGTCATATTGTTAAGCCCAGAGCTATGTTCTGAAACACACTACTTTTATGGTTTCTGCAGTGTAAAGTATGTGTACCTGTAGGGAATATGGTCATGTGACAGCAATGTAGCATAGGAAACCTATTTATGGCAGAATAATGCCTACTATTTCACATACTATTTTTAAAGATAGTAGTCCATCCCAAAATAATATCACAGTTAAAAATTAAAACAATCTGAATATTTGAGATATGAATTAGCTTTAGCAAGAATAAAGTCTGATTTGTGAGATATAAACTTGCAGTTATGAACAGTTAAATTGCCTGCTGTTCGTCAGAAAAATCCTTTAGGTCCAACAAATTCTTTGGTTTTCCAGCATTTTTGTGTATTTGAACCCTTTCCGACAATGATTGCATGATTTTGAGATCCACGTTCACACACTGAGGACAACTGAGGGACTCATATGCATCTATTACAGAAGGTTCAAACACTCACTGATGCTCCAGAAGAAAAAAAAACATGCGTTAAGATCCGGGGGTGAAAACTTTTGGAATTTGAAAATTATGGGTAAATTTAACTGATTTTGTCTTCTGGGAAAGTATCTTCTGTAGCATCAGAATGCAGTACTAAATTAAATAATATAATATTTAAGGAAAATAAGAAAAATGTGCACATCTCCGTTCTCTCCAAATAGTTTTCACCCCCTGACTTTTAATGCATGTTTTTTCCTTCTGGAGCATCAGTGAGTGTTTGAACCTTCTGTAATAGTTGCATATGAGTCCCTCAGTTGTCCTCAGTGTGAAAAGCTGGATTGCAAAATCATACAGTTATTGTTGGAAAGGGTTCAAATACACAAAAATGTTGGAAAAACAAAGCATTTGTTGGACCTGATGGATTTTTCTGAAGAACAGCAGGCAGTTTAACTGTTCAGGACGAACAAGGGACTCATGAACAACTATCACTAAACAAAAAACACAACTGTGGATCATTCAGGTAGCAACACAGTATTAAGAATCAAGGGGGTGTTAACTTTTGAACGGGGTCATTTTTCTAAATTCAACTATTATTTTCTCTCGTGGACTATATGTAAACATCTTTTATGTGAAATGCCTTATTCAGGTGATTAATTTTGTATGATCCCTCTTATTTTGGTTAAATAATTAACATTTTGCAGATTCTAAAAGGAGGATGTAAACTTTTGACCTCAACTGTATATGTAAATACACACTCATATAGTATATATTTTGATAATAGTATATATTGAGATAAAAAATGCAAAATAAGAGAGATAAGAGATTTTTTTTTTGTGTGTAATCTGACTCTTAAAAAATACTTTTTGTGTGTGTGCAATTTAATGTTGCACCTTTTTATCACATTTTAATATGATTTTTTAATTTATGCATTGATGCCATATCCAGAGCTGATTGTTGAAAGAATTATTGTTTTGGCAACTAGCTGGAAAAAAAATATTGTTTTATGTTTTATTACAGTTAATCTTTATTATTTTCCAGATAACGAAAACATTAATTTTTATATTTGGTTAGGTTTTTTATTGAAATAGCAAGTTATAAACTTATGCAACTGTCAGAAAAAAATCGGAATTGTACATTTATAGCTTGCAATAGCAAGATATAAACCGCAAATGTAAATTTAAAACTTGCAATTGTGAGATGTATTATAAGCATTGCATTATGAGACAATCAGAACTGTGAGATAAAAAGTCGCAAATGAGCTTCTGTACAAAACAACCCACAATCGATTAGACAGCAGTTTTGTGAGCCGGCAGAAGCACGTGTCAATGCAAACCAGAAGTAAACATGCAAAGTAGTCCTCTGTTTGTCAATCTTCAGTATCTGCAGAAAAAAAGAACCAGGTTATGTCACAGGTAAATACCGCATTACTTATTCACGTGTGGAGTAAATTTAGTACCTATTACTCAACTTCCAAAACAAAACATACATTAAAAAGGGCTTTGGTTTTAGTTTTGTTTCTGATCTTTAATTAAAATCTATTCAGATGCTGGCTTCATGTAAACTGAACACGTGCTGACCACAAGATCTGACCTTTAATAAAAAGCTCATTTTCAGCTTTTCTGTCAACACATGTTTTACAGAAGTAATCCTGACAATAGCAAAAATATTGTCCATTGCATGATTATGATTATGAGCTGAATGCTTAGAAGAAACATTTAGTGGCTGTCAACAGTTGATAATCAGATTATAAAATCATTACTATGCAAAAAATGCTGTTTCATATCCTCTTTTTATGTGCAACCAAGGGTGAATTCCAATAAATAATCGTAATACATGTTTATGTGACCTCTATCTCTGTCTCTTCAAACTTTATCTATTCCAGGTCAGAAGAACAGACGAAATGAATCATCTAATTGTGCTTTCCTGTTCCCACACTCATCCTCTGGCAAAACTGATTGTGAGTTTTTCACATTGACACAATGTCCAGTATAGGAAGTGGTAATGCTTTTTATGATGGTGAAGTTACAGTAAAGGCACCATAAAAACTAAAATATATTTCCTGTGGATGTTGAAAGCATAAAGTACATGACGCAGAGAGATTAACTTGCATTTTATAAAATAAATTATTTTTTAAAATTTAAAAATTTATTTAGAATGTTTGATATTTTTATTTGCATTATTCATTTGTATTATATTTACTATTTATTTATTTATTTAAGTGTGGTTTAAACCCTCAATATTATATATATATATATATATATATATATATATATATATATATATACTAAGTGATACAAAAATAACACTGGTTGAGGTAATAAAATAATAAAATAAAAAAGGTAATAAAATGAAAAAAAAAAAATATATATATATATATATATATATATTTTTTTTTTTTTTTTCATTTTATTACCTTTTTTATTTTATATATATATATATATATATATATATATATATATTTTAATATATATATTTTTTTTTTCATTTTATTACCTTTTTAGTTAAAATAATAAAAAATAATAAAATAAAAAAGGTAATAAAATGAAAAAAAAAATATATATATATATATATATATATATATTATTATTTATTTTTTTTTTCATTTTATTACCTTTTTTATTTTATTATTTTATTACCTCAACCAGTGTTATTTTTGTATCACTTAGTATCAATTTTAATATTTTCTGTTTTCATTTCAATTTTAAAGTTTAAGTCATTTTATTTAGTGTTTTTATAGGTCTCTATAGTTTTTATTTCAGTTTTAGTTATTTTAGTACATCAAGTTAAACTGAATAAAAATGAGAATTATTACTAGTTTTTTATATATGTATTGTTTTATTTCAATGTTTGAATGTTAATTTTATACCATTGCATTAATTTTTTAAGTTTTAGTTACTGATAACCAACTCTATATTCATTGTATTGATCAGATTTCTCTTTCATTCACAGCTTTATTGACCGTGAACGAGAACAGCTTGAAAACATGTGACATAAATTCAGAAGGTAAAGCATGTTCTGAAATAATTATGATGACTAGTTAATAATTATAACATGCTGATGTTCACTTCAGTACAAACTGGAAATATGACTGTTACCCCTGAGGGCCTTTAACCCAGACTGCGACAGCACTGTAATACTGTAATGTGTCTTGTTTCCTGAACAGCGAATAAAAAAAGTGTCGATAACACGCTTTGAAGCACATCTGGAGGTTTCATGTGATTGTGAATCATTGAAGCCTGTTATGCATTTAGTTGATGTGAGCATTAGTCAAATGGAAATGCATGACTCTGTTTGACATTCATTTGTGCAGAAACTGCAGAAAAATCTCTGAGGAACGTGCTTATACGACAGTATTCACACCTCTACACAAATGCTGAGATGAAGAGCAGACTGGTCTCATATGAACTGCTCAGCAAGTAAGTGACAATAATTGATAATAGGGAATTATGAATCTGACACATACACTTAAACATGCAAAGAGTCACTCATGTGTCGAATCACACAAACTGACACATGACAGGAAGCTTCCTTAGAAAAATAGACTGATTACTGGAAGTAAAGACAATGAACACATAAACACACCCTTATGTATGAATTTACACTACAAAAAGATTTTTTTTCCTTTTTTTTCCAGTACAAATATCAAAACATTCCTAAATCCAGACACATTTACTTTTAAGATATTTTTATACTTTTATAAGATATTACTTTTAAGATATAAGTCTTGCTTTCCAAAAAAAAAAAAAAGGCGTTAATATATATATTTTTTTCACTTAATACATATATATATATATATATATATATGCTCACCAAGGCTGTATTTATTTGATCAAAAATACAGAAAAAAAAATATTTTGTGAAATATTATTGCAATTTAAAATAACAGTTTACTATTTTTATATACTTTAAATTTAATTTATTCCTGTGTAGCAAAGCTTAATTTTCAGCCTCATTACTCTTCAGTATCACATGATCCTTTAGAAATCATTAAAATATGCTGATTCATAATTAATTTTGGAAACAGTTTTGGGATTTTTTTTTTTTTTTTTGGGGGGGGGGACCTGTGATACTTTTTTAGGATTCTTTGAAAAATAACGAGTTAAAAAGAACAGTGTTTATTCAAAACATTTTTTTCTTTTTAATTCGTCATTAAAGAAATTAATACTTTTATTCAGCAATGATTTGTCAAATGCATAAAAAGTAATCATAAAGACTTATATGGTAAGAAAAGATTTCTATTTTGAATAAATGCTGTTCTTTTTAACAATTTATTCATCAAAAAATCCTGAAAAAGTATTACAGGTCCAAATAAGACTGATAATTCTAATAATAAATCAGCATATTAGAATAATTTCTGAAGGATCATGTGACACTGAAAACTGGAGTAATGGCTGATGAAAATTCAGCATTTATATATATTATATAACTATATTTTAAAGTATATTACAATAGGAAGCCAGAATTATAAACTGAAATAATATTTCACAAAATTACAATTTTTTCTGTATTTTTAATCTTATAAATACAGCCTTGAGCATAAGAGACTCCACTAAAAACATTAAACATCTTTCTGATCCCAAACATTTTAATGGCAGTGTATATATAGTGTATAATGTATATAAAGTGTAACTGTTTCCAGTGAACTGCTGATAAGCCAACCACAATAAACACACATTGCTCATTCATTTCCATGTTAAACCACATCATCTTTCCCTTTTGATTCCAGTGAAGGCCTATCTCTAAACATCAGCTCCATAGTGCCTGATAAGAAAGAAATTATCCTTCTGCTTGGAAAACCAGGCTGCGGGAAAACTAGCCTGGCCCAAATTCTATCATCCTGCTGGGCTGAAAGTACCACGACAGACCCCTTCAACATTCGCCAGCTCCGTCTGGTTTTCCAGGCGGACTGTAGCCGAGCAAAAGGAGACTTATTCCAGGTGGTAAAATCCAGCGTTTCTTATGAAAAACCACTGGATGTGTCTGAGCTCAGAGAGATGCTTCTGGGCCCGACGGACTGTTTGCTCATCCTGGATGGATATGAAGAAGGAAACAAGGACCTGGATGAAACACTCGAATGGTTTCTGCAAGAACGGCAGACGTGTCGGGTTTTATTGACGTCACATCCAGGAAAATGTCCAACTCTAGAGAAAAGCATCAGGACGGTATTACAACTTACTCAAAAACCAGAATCATGAAATCGGATACATTTCATATTTGCACAGACTATGATTATGCAATTTCGTGTTACAGCAATGTACAAATTGCTGGTGGACCCACCTTTCATTTCTTAGGAATTTTTATACTCTGACTTTTGAGAAAGAGGACTCATCTGGCAAGAGATCAAACCATTTCGCAATACTTGAATTCAGTTGTAATTTTTTAAAAGACCAAGTACAGGAAAAGAGAAATGAGATCATGGTTATTAAACCAAAATTGTGCCAACCCTGGAAAAAAAATTTGCACTATGAATTTGCTAGCAAATTAACTCCAAAAAGACTGTGATCGAAAACTGTAATACACAGTGTTGCAAAACGATTAATATAGAAAATCGTGTGCACTTCTTGTCAATCAATAATGCATGTGGTTTAACTGTTACAGGAACAAACGCAGGTCTGGTTTGCTTGTTTTCTCCGAAATATAGTTACAAACTAACAATAACTACCGTTTTATTAGATCTTTAACTCAACTGTGTGAAAAGCAACTTCTCTTTTAGATTGACTTTCTGTAACAACAGATGCACTTTCGTTTTGTTTATTAGTTTAAATGTGATGATTTTGATAAAAGACAAAAAAATGAAAGTGAAAACCTTAGTTTGGTCATTTTAGACTCTTTCAGAAGCGTACGAGCAGCTAGTTTTGACGTGTTTGATGGATGCACAAGCTTTGCACAAGTGTTGTTTGTTTCACTTTCACTTTGCTTAGGTTCTGAACTGGATTGACTTCCATTTCTGAGAAAGTACACGCTGCTTTAACTGGCAGTGAGGGGGGAAAAAAGGAAGTGTGTGGTTCCCGCAAAGCCAAAAAAAAATGCCTGAGCGTCATCTGAATGCACTTTGTCAGCTATTGCACTTGTGCAGGATGCCTTTTTAACTTTAATGAAAGCATTACAAAGGAATGAATGTTGGAGCTTAAACAGATTAAATGTTTGCAAGGTTTATGACTTTAACAGATAACTGTCTCTGAGGGGAAACGGAGTTACCAAAAATGAAACATTAAACATTATACTTATTGATTGTGAAAGTCACCAGCGTATATGCATTACTTTAACCCTTTGATGCATGTAATGTAAAATCTCAAAGTCATAAGATTTTTTATTAAGCTTTCTTTTAATGCTTTTTTTACCTAAATGATGAGTACATCTCTGTCCACTGACATAGAAGATAATAAATGCAAAATAAGAGAGATAAGAGATTTTTTTTTTGTCTAATTTGACTCTTAAAAATGACTTTTTGTGTGTGTGCAACTTAATATTGCACCTTTTTAATGACATTTCTCTATGATTTTTTTAATTTATGCAATTATGTAATATCCAGATCAGGTCCATTTTCTCCTTATGAGCTGATTGTTGAAAGTAATTTGATTTATTTAGTCATATAAAATAATATTTTGCCTCTGATTAAGCTCAGGTTACTCTTCAAACAGTGCAATGCAACCAGACTCGATTCATCAGGACAGAAGTGTGTAGGCATGAAGGGATTCCCCATGTCTCCTAACTGCTGATATTTCCTAATTCCTACCCCGACGAGGCTTAAAAACAAACCAACAAAAAAAAAAGGAACAAAAGGCTCTTTTGTTCTTTCTGATTCGAGCTGTGGTACTGAAACCACATATATTCTGCAATGGTTTGGGATGGATAACCCCCCCAAACTCCCGGTATTATTTTCTTAACTGAATAAAATTTTCAGCAGTAAATTTATCTAAATGCAACTGTCAATTGCATAAAAAATCACCCTCAGGGCATCCAAGATGTAAGTGAGTTTGTTTCTTTATCAGATTTGGAGTAATGTAGCATTGCATAGCTCAACAAAGGATTTGGAGTGAATGGGTGCCGTCAGAATGAGAGTCCAAACAGCTGATAAAAACATCACAAATAATCCTCAAGTAATCCACACCACTCCAGTCCATCAGTTAACATCTTGAGAAGCCAAAAGCTATGTGTTTATAAGAAACAAAACCATCATTAAGATGATTTTTACTTCAAATAAAGTCCATAATCCATAGTATCGCTTCCTCCAGTGAAAAAGTCTTCTACTGTTGTCTCTCACATCAAAATCCACTCAAATGTTTGTTTTTTTTGGTCTGTTTTGCCTTGAATTGTGCATTGTTTTGCATGCCCCAAACTTCCAGTATTAATTTTGTTACCTGAATACATTTTTCAGCAGTAAATTTATTTAAATGCAGCTGTCAATTGCATAAAAAATCACCCTCAGGGCATCCAAGATGTAAGTGAGTTTGTTTCTTTATCAGATTTGGAGTAATGTAGCATTACATAGCTCACCAAAGGATTTGGAATGAATGGGTGCCGTCAGAATGAAAGCCCAAACAGCTGATAAAAACATCACAATAATCCACAAGTAATCCACACCACTCCAGTCCTTCAGTTAACATCTTGAGAAGCCAAAAGCTATGTGTTTATAAGAAACAAAACCATCATTAAGATGATTTTTACTTCAAATCGAGTTCATAATCCATAGTATCACATCCTCCAGTGAAAAAGCCCATCTCCTGTAGTCTCTCACATCAAAATCCACTAAAATATTTGTTTGTTTGTTTGTTTTTTGGTCAGTTTTGCCTTGAATTGTGCATAGTTCTGCATGCCCCAAACTCACGGTATTATTTTGTTAACTGAATAAAATTTTCAGCAGTAAATTTATCTAAATACAACTCTCAATTGCATAAAAAAATCACCCTCAGGGCATCCAAGATGTGAGTTTGTTCCTTTATTATATTTGGAGTAATGTAACATTACATAGCTCACCAATGGATCTGGAGTGAATGGGTGCCGTCAGAATGACAGTCCAAACAGCTGATAAAAACATCACAAATAATCCACAAGTAATCCACACCACTCCAGTTCATCAGTTAACATCTTGAGAAGCCAAAAGCTATGTGTTTATAAGAAACAAACCCATCATTAAGATGATTTTTACTTCAAATCGGGTTCATAATCCATAGTATCGCTTCCTCCAGTGAAAAAGTCCATCTCCTGTCATCTCTCACATCAAAATCCACTCAGATATTTATTTTTTTGTCTGTTTTGCCTTGTAAATGGTGCTTGATTTGTGCATATTTCTAGCCTGATTCAAATGAGATGACTTAAAAGCAATATCATGGATAGAGAACTTGCATTTTGGCTGAAAGCAGCAACAAACCAAGTTAAAACATCTTAATAATAGATTTGTTTCTTACAAATATGCAGTTTTTGGCTTCTTGGATTGGAGTTGTGTGGATTATTGTGATGTTTTCATCGGCTATTTGGACTCTCATTCCGACGGCACCCATTCACTTGGTAAGCAAGTGACGTGATGCTAGATTTCTCCAAATCTATAAAGAAACAAACTCATTTTTATATCTTTGATGGCATATTCGTTTTTTTTTTTTCTGGTGAACTGTTCCTTTAATAGATGTGTTGAAGTTCAAAGCTTTCACTTTCATATCAAATGTTACTGAGTAAAATGATTCACTGTCGCTGATATATTTGCAGATATGAATATTCTATAAAGTTATTTCTGTACCATTTCCTTTTTTCTTGACTGTTCACATCTACACCTTAATTTAGATTAGCTGTCCTCACCACCAAAATGTCACTATAATAAGAATTATCTAGAAGTTCGTTCCTCCTTCTCAAGTGCCTGTTATAGTCACACATCAGTTATTTTGTAATCCAGTGTTGTCCATGAATTCTTAAATCTGTAATGAGTTTGAATTCCCCATTTGAAAATAATGCATTAGATTCAGCCAGCTGACTGTGAGAGCTAACGTCCGCGTTAGTCTTATAAAAGTGTGAAGTGGACAACACATGTACTGTAACCTCAGGCCTCAGTTTACGGTCAGACAGGACTCAATGGTGCTTTCCAGCCAACTCATTTCTGACCTCTCTTAACCTCTGGTGGACATGATGAAACACAGGCACTTCTAGCATGAGGAATATAAAATATGAATTGTTTCTGTGCTTTTAGAAAATATACATTTAAACAACTTTTCACACTAGTTTGCAAGTCAATGATTTTTATCTCACTTAAGACTCTTTTGAGTCTTATTGCGCTTGATAGAGTGTTCATATAGTCTACTATAACACTAGCAAAAGGATGCAGGAATAAAAGGGTTAAACTGGGGGGAAGCTCATACAGTTGAGGTCAAAAGTTTACACCCCCTTTCAGAATCTGCAAAATGTTAATTATTTTAACAAAATAAGAGGGATCATAGAAAATGCATGTTATTATTTAGTACCTACTTAACATAAAAGATGTTTACATATAGTCCACAAGAGAAAGTAATACGGTGTTGTTACCTAAATGATCCACAGTTGTGTATTTTGTATTTTGTTTAGTAATGACGTCAATAAGTCCCTTGTTTGTCCTGAACAGTCAAACTGCCTGCTGTTCTTTAGAAAACCCCCACAAATTCTTTGGTTTTTCGGCATTTTTGTGTATTTGACCTGTTTCTAACAATGATTGTATGGGGGTGGAAACTAATAAAGTCCATAATCCATAGTATCGCTTCCTCCAGTGAAAAAGTCTTCTACTGTTGTCTCTCACATCAAAATCCACTCAAATGTTTGTTTTTTTGTTCTGTTTTGCCTTGAATTGTGCATAGTTTTGCATGCCCCAAACTTCCAGTATTATTTTGTTAACTGAATAAATTTTTCAGCAGTAAATTTATCTAAATGCAACTGTCAGTTGCATAAAAAATCACCCTCAGGGCATCCAAGATGTAGGTGACTTAGTTCCTTTATCAGATTTGGAGTAATGTAGCATAGCATAGCTCACCAATGGATTTGGAATAAATGGGTGCCGTCAAAATGAAAGTCCAAACAGCTGATAAAAAACGTCACAATAATCCACAAGTAATCCACACCACTCCAGTTCATCAGTTAACATCTTGAAAAGCCAAAAGCTATGTGTTTATAAGAAACAAAACCACCATTAAGATGACTTTGACTTAAAATAAAGTCCATAATTCATAGTATCGCTTCCTCCAGTGAAAAAAGTCTTCTACTGTTGTCTCTCACATCAAAATCCACTCAAATGTTTGTTTGTTTGTTTTTTGGTCTGTTTTGCCTTGAATTGTGCATAGTTCTGCATGCCCCAAACTTCCAGTATTATTTTGTTAACTGAATAAAATTTCCAGCAGTAAATTTATCTAAATGCAACTGTCAATTGCATAAAAAATCACCCTCAGGGCATCCAAAATATAGGTGACTTAGTTTCTTTATCAGATTTGGAGTAATGTAGCATATAGCTCACCAAAGGATTTGGAAACAAACTTGAAAACTTTTTGAATTTGTAGATCAGGGTACATTTAACTTATTTTGTCTTTTGGGAAACACATAACTATCTTCTGTAGCCTCTTAAGGGCAGTACTTAATGAAAAAAATTTAATACTTAGGCATAATAAGAAAAATATACACATCTCCATTCTGTTCAAAAGTTTTCACCCCCAGTTCTTAATGCGTTGGAAAAAACATTAACAATTGTTTTTGTGCTTTTAGAAAATCTACTAGTCTACTATGATGCTAGCCAAAGGATGCCAGGATAAGCAACTATGTAAATAAATAATTAATGGTGCATTGTCCTGTTGATAAAGTAACTTATCACAGAATAGACTTCCCTTTTTTTAGTTGAATGTTAAACTGGATAAACTTTGCAGACAGCTTTTTACTGAAAGAAGAGTCTGTGATGTTCAACTCAATATTGATTTCTTCAAACAGCTCCTGAGTAGTTAAATGTGTCTCCCAGTTAGTTGGGGTTTGAATGTAAAACTAGAATTGTTCTTAAGTCACTTTTGGGACTGAAAAATAATATCTGATCTTTCCTCTTTGGATGTGTTTTCAGTTGTGGGAAGTGAGCCAATATTTATGCACACACACACACACACACACACACACACACACACACACACACACACACACACACACACACACACACACACACACACACACACACACACACACACACATATTGGGGTTGCATACAAACATTAAGTCATGATTGGGTATTTATCCAGAGCTCACTTTCTCTAAAAGAATTTCAAAACACATTGTCCTTATGAGGAAGATTACTGTCCTGTTTATGAGAAAGGTTTCCAAGTGAGCCTTTCTCATATAACCACAGTCAAATATGACCATGAGAATAAAACAGGTAAATAAGGAACAAGGAAACTAAACACAAATATAACATGAAGGTAATCTTTCACTAAAGATTTCATAATAACACTGGAAACTTCTTCCTGATTCCTTCCTGTTGGTGTCTCCCTCCTGTTAGCTTTCTACTTCCTGGTGACCTTTAAAACAGTTTGCAAATATATTTTGGGAAACACATCTTTCTGTTTATTGTTCTGTAGTTCTATTCAGTGTGCTCATGTTCTCTCCAGTTCTCTTGTTATAGTTTACTCAGTTATTATGAGTCACAAAGTGCAGTTTTGTTCTGCATGTTGACCAAAGAGGAAAAATATAATATGCAAAAATTATAAAAGTTGACAAAATTCATATTATTAGGGGTTCAAGAGCGTAGTGCTGAAACCCTGTTTTAATTGTTCTCCACGTAAACTGATCATGCAGATCAAACCGTAGTTCATGGAGACTTAAAAATTGGAGGGATGGTAGCACTTGCATTAATGATCTGTAATGTAATGTAATGTGTTTTTTAGTTGTTGTGCTCAAGTGTATTATGTCATTGGAATCCTTGGCTCATGCCGGACAAAACACATGCCTCAGATTTGATTACATTTTCAGGTATTTTGGATTTTTTTTCCCAATACATTCTTTTGCAAACTAGTCCTAGGTTTTTCGCCCGATCCGAACCAAATCAATGCAAAAAGATTCTCTGAAGACCGAATATCAATCATTTTCAAAAAAATTAAAGGGGCAGGGACACTTTTAGATAAATGTCTATAACTTCTGAATCGAATGAGATATCCTCACCAAATTCAGAATGCTTATGTCAAAAATGTCAAAAATTGCAGAGCTTGGCCACTTGGTGGTGCTACAAAAGGGGAAAAACACAAAAAAATGGATATTTAGGAAACTTATAAAAAAAAGACCGGCATTGAAGTTTAAGCACCTATTAGACATGGTTAACAGAGGCCGATTAAAATTGAGTCTTTTGTCATTGGAATTCTTGGCTCACGTCTGACAAAGCAAATGCCTCAGATCTGATTACATTTCAGGTATTTTGGATTTTTTTTTTCAATACATTCTTTTGCAAACTAGTCCTAGGTTTTTTGCCCGATCAAAACCAAATCTTAAAGATTCTCTGGAAAACGAATATCAATAATTATGAAGAAAAATTAAAGGGGCAGGGCCACTTTTAGATAAATGTCTATAACTCCTGAATGGAATGAGATATCTTCACCACATTCAGAACACTTATGTCAAAAATGTCAAAAATTGCTGAGCATGGCCGCTTGGTGGTGCTATAAAAGAGAAAAAAAATGGACATATACATATCTTTAAAAAAAACATGGCAGCCATTGGTCGATGAAGTTTAAGCATCTATTAGACATGGTTAACGGAGGCTGATTGAAACGAAACTCGAAGGGCCTGTTTGACTTACGGCCTCAAAGGTCTGTGAGAAATGTGAAAGAAATCGGCCCCTGGGAGGGGGCGTAAACGATTGTACAAGTTTTTCACACAAACACACGATATTCATGTCATCCCTGCTAAAAAATAAAACCAGCCTGCTGACTCAGCTAAAGCCAGCCAACCAGCCTAGGCTGATTTTAGCTGTTTGTTTCAGCAGGGTTATCTAAAAAATCAATCTACTTTCGAGGGCCACTTTTAGTATAATCCCTATAACTCCTGCACGGAACAAGATATCTTTGCCAAACTCAGAAAATTTATGTAAGAGCTCAATTAAAGCTGCTGAAAAAAAAACAAAACAGCTAAAACCAGTCTAAGCTGGTTGGCTGGTTTTAGCTGGTCATAGCTGGCCAGCAGGCTGGTTTTAGAGGGGTTTTGTCCACCAGCTACCAGCCTGGCCAGGTTGGGAAAC
This sequence comes from Garra rufa, assembly GCF_049309525.1. NCBI lineage: Eukaryota > Metazoa > Chordata > Actinopteri > Cypriniformes > Cyprinidae > Garra > Garra rufa. Next base: position 39,668,995 of record NC_133379.1, read on the forward strand.
CAGCTAAAAGCAGCTACTTCCAGCTAAGATCAGCCAACCAGCCTAGGCTGGTTTTAGCAGTTTTTTCAGCAGGGAGGGCAAAAATCACGGAGCTTGGCCAAATGGTGGAGCTATGATAGCCTATCAACATGAAAATCGCTGTGTATGGTCTTGGTCCAAAGTGCCACAAGTGTCTATATGGACATTTGCATATCTTAAAAAAAACATGGCCACTATTGGCAGATGAAGTTTAAGCACTTATTAACGGAGGCCAATTGGAACGAAACTTGATGGGCCTGTTTCACTCATGGTTTTTGAAAAATTTGAAAGAAATTGGCCCCTGGGTGGGCGATATCACTTTTTTTAATGGTGTAAAGGATTGTACATTGCATGTTTTTTCACACATACATGTGATATTCATGTCATCCCTACTGGAAAATAAAAACAGCTAATACTGTTTGGGTCTGAGCTGGTTTAAGCTGGAAGTAGCTGGTTTTAGCTGGTCTCCAGTGGGCCAAAACTACTCTAAAACCACCCTGCTGACCAGTTATGACCAGCTAAAACCAGTTGTCTTGTTCAGCAAGGATATGACAGAACTCCTAATTCAAGACAACTTTGCCTCTAGAACTACTGTCGTCAATCAAATTGTTTCTTAAATGATTGAGAAGATGTAAAAAAAATAAATAAATAAAAACTTTTGCAAACTAGGTTTTTCGCTAAATCTGGACAAAGACAATTGCATTACAATCGCTGGACTCTCTAGGTCGATAATTATTAAAAATGTTGAAATGTATGCTTTGGAAAGCTATAACAGGGTCACTTAGAAAAGGGGCCTGTCCGAATTTACTAGTTTACAAAATCCTATAAAGCCTAAAGAAAAACTCAAAACTTCACAAAACCTAGTGAGCACATGTGATTCTTAACAAGCATGCCAAGTTTTAAGGAGATTGGACCACACCTGCTGCTATAACATAATAAATGTAATCATAAATGTTGCAAAACATACTATTTTTATAGTTAATCACCTGTATTTAAAAAAGGGCTTGCTACATAATGTTTTCACATGTGCTTAAATGCCTTAAAGTGCTTGAATCACGGTAATCACTGCTTGCAGCAATATGTATTGTTGTTGTTGTTGTTGTTGTTGTTAAAAATGTGTAATAGAAGCATTTTGACTAATGGTCTCAGACTCCCACTGTATGTCTTTCCAATGAAATGATGGATATCCCCCATCTCTGATGCTGGACTGGTTTTTCATGTTCCTCCTTATACTGGATAATCATTAACAGGTTTGCAAAGCAGGTGAGTCAGAGAAGGATATTAATAAACAACAAGTAGAACATTCTCTAGACTAACAACAATGGAACTTTTATTCTTTACCATCATAGACGCCCAAAACAATCTAAAGAACAATGAAGTACTGCTATAATTTGGCCCTGTTCTAAAATAAGAACTGCAGTTCATACAGACAGTGACTTGAATATTAGCTACAACTCTTACACAGTATTTATAGTGTAAAAACAGCGTGTTGCTGTAATTGAATGCGTTCAATGGAATAGTTAAAGTGAAAGTAACCTGTGCTAGCGATCGATCCGCTGCCTCCATCTTGTGGTTAAAAGTGGCACCTACCTCTGATAAAGATCCGATCCTCTTTCAGCAGAGCTTACATAAACTTGTTTTATGTCATTTAATTGTTTTCGAATATTTTCGATTATGTATATGTTTCTAAAGAGTTTTAGATCAATAGATGTGTGTTACATCTTATTAAACGTCTCTGTATTTTCCATTTCCATTTTCTGTATTTTATTTTACATGCATACACAAAAGCAGTAATACTGTGAACTAGTTTTATTATTTAAAATAACTGCTTTTCATTTGAATATATTTTAAAAATATAATTTATTCATGTCATCAAAGCTGAATTTTCAGCATCATTCATCTTTTTTTATTTTGTTTTTTTTTTGCGGGTAATATAAATTAATACTTTAGTTCAGCAAGGATGCTTTAAATAAATCAAAAGTGATGATAAAGACATTTATAATGTTACAAAATATTTTTATTTCAGGTAAATAATTTTTATCATCAAGGAAACAAAAAAAAATTCTACTCAGCTGTTTTCAACATAATAATGTTTTTGGAGCAGCAAATCAGAATATAAGTATGATTCTGAAGGATCATGTGACTGGAGTAATTATGAAAAAAAATCAGCTTTGAAAGCACATAAATAAATTAGATTAAATTCAAAATTTAAAAAAAAAAGTTATTTTAAATAGTAAAAACATTTTAAACGCAGGCTTGGCGAGCAGAAGAGACTTCTTTAAAAGAACAAAAAATCTTTATTATTTCTATAAATATATTTTTGGTAAGTTTACTTTGAAAGTGCATGGCTCAGTAGTGTGATTTATTGTATCCTAAAATAAAAAAGTGACTTAAATGTGAAATAAATGTCTGTGATGGGCTTGTTTTCAATAAAAAGCTAAGAAAAAGCTGTGCTGCTCTGCTCTCAAGTCAAACTGAATGAAGTTAAAGTGAAGTGACAGCAACCAAAGATATTTACAAAAAAAAAAATTCATTTAATAACAATTGATAACAAATAACACAAGACTAGTGCAATGTCAAAAATGGTCGAGAAAATTTTTGTGAGAAGAGACATTTTTATTAATAATTGCTTAGCATTTAATATAGTCATCATCAATACACATTTAAAAAATGATGTTAATACAAATGAAAGCCAATTTCACATTCCAGCCCATTAGATGGCAGAAACGCACCATCATTATATTAGATAATATCAAAACAGAAGAAGAGTAACGCGAACAGCAGCTGTAAATGTTGGAAACAAACAAACAAGATGATTTGCTAACATGAGTGATCCAGAAACCTGCAGAATGAATGAAGATGATCCCGAGCAACAGACAGGTTGGTGTCTGTCTCGATTCTCATTCATATTCTCAAGTCACATTTAGGTCACAAACCTTCAGCACATCTGAAACATTTTAAGAGCTGTAAAATAAAAGTAATATAAGGTAAGAGATACAAATAAGATGACATAATGCTTCTAAATAATAAAAATAATAAAAAAAATGAAATTTTCGAATTCTAAAACATTGTTTATGATTGCGTTTTGAAAATTAAAGATGGGTACTTTGTTGTTTTGTTTTTCGTTGTCTCAGAACGAATCT
>NC_133379.1:39672655-39718239 GCF_049309525.1 Garra rufa
AATGTAAACACGCAATTAAGAGATTATAACTTAAAATTGTGACATCATCTTACAATTATGAGGGGGAAAAGTCAAGACAATTAGATAAAAAGTCCTTTATTACCTTTCACTACCTTTTTATGCAAGCTTAGTTTTGATTTAAATAATGCGTTGATATTTTATTGTGTTTTGCTTTGTTCATTAATCAAGTTATTTGCTCACTCTTTTAGAAAGTGGCTTGCATCACTCTTTCAAATTTTTTTTGTGCATGACTTTTTGTTTTGCAAAAGCATTGTGTGTAAGGTGCAATAATGCAAAATAATGCAGTTATGTAAATTTAAATTTAAATACTATTTTGTATTTAAATACATTTGATCTTAGTATTTTATTTAAAAAAAACAAGCTACAATAATACGTTTTGCCAATCAACCTCTTTATTAGATCTATATATATATACAGAGTATTCAAAATAGTATTTCAAATATTAGATTAAAAGTTTAAATGCATTAAAATTCAAAATACATTATATATATTTTTTATTAAGTATTTTGCCCATCTCTGCCTACTGGTAAAGAAGAAGAACTGTTTCCAAACTAGCAAGGAATCAACTTAATTGTTCAGTAAAAGCAATTGAATTTCAATGAAAGTGACCGAAAACCTACAGAACAAACCGGTTGGTGTCTATGCATTCAAAATGAATTTAGAATAATGTTACTTACCAATTTTATTACACGTTTGTCCATTTTGCATTGAATTATGTCAGTGTGTTTATTTTAGAAGCCATGGAACTGATTGAAGCGGAGGAGAAATGCCAGAAGAAACCGAAACCGAAATCGAAATCTTTAAGCCCCTCACAAAAAAGATCTCAAAGAGCGAAAAACACTCGCACATGCCCTCACTGTGGAAAAAGTTTTATGCGTAACGAACACCTCAAAATGCACCTGCTCATTCACACCGGAGAGAAGCCCTTCACGTGCCTCCAGTGCGGACGAAGCTTCAGATGTAAAGGAGACCTGACCAAACACACAAGGATCCACACCGGAGAGCGTCCGTATGCGTGTCCTCAGTGTGGAAAAACCTTCCCGAGCTCATATGCACTCAAGAGTCATCAGCTCCTCCACTCCGGAGTGAGATCTTTTAGCTGTGATCAATGTGAGAAAACATTCATCCTGGCCACGTACCTACAGAGACACTTGAAAATCCATAAGGATAGAAAACCCCGCTTGTGTTCCTTCTGCGGAAAGAGGTTTTTTAATTTAAAGGAGCACCAGAAGATGCACGCCGCTGTCAGAGCTCATCTGTGCTTTGAGTGTGAGAAGAGTTTCACCTCCCCCAAATCATTAAAACAGCATCAAATGATTCATACTGGAGAGAAACCTTATAAATGCACACAATGCGAAAAGAGATTCACTCAGGCGGGAACCCTGAAAGATCACCAGAGAGTTCATACTGGAGAAAAGCCGTATCAGTGCTCTTCATGCGGGAGGAACTTCAGCAGATCGAGTAATTTACAGACTCACATGAGGAAGCATTGCCAGAGTTCATCTTCACGTCGTAAACAGTTTGATATTCCGATTCGGTCAAAGATGGAACGACGTGTTAGTTCAAAAAAAAAAAGAGGAAGTGTTTAGATGCTTTAGAAAGTTGTGTAACACATTTGATTTCAGTGCGTAAGCTTTCTGCCATGCAATATGTTCCAATAATCATCTATTACCAATTTATGTCATTTAGAAACTACTGATATCTAGTGTTATATATGCATTAAATGAGTTTTAATATTGTGTATTTAAGCAATCTGGGGTTTTTTTTGGTTTTTTTGCAGCAGATGATTTCTTCCACAACATCTGGCTATAAAAACATATCAGTAAATTTCCATTTAAAAAAAAATGACTCACTCGTTTCTGCTTCATATTGAAATATCAGTTTCTCTAAATCTGCAGTGCAATCTACAGATGATCTGAAACCACTGTAGAACAATGAACAGTACATTTACTACACTATTTCTTATTAACGTTAAAGATTAATAAACAGTCATTCATAGTTTGTTCGTGTTGGTTCACAGTGCATTAACTAACACATTAGTAAATTAATGCAGAGATTTACATTAACTAAGATTAATAAATGATGTGTAAGTTTTGTTCACTCTTAGTTCATGGTAACTAATGTAGTTAACTAATATTCACTAATGAAGCCTGCTGTTAAGTGTTAACAATATTTCTACTACGAACATAATAGTTCAAACTGTTCAGGTGAATGAACTTTTTTTTTTTTCTTTTACCGAACTTTGTTAGTTTAAAAAATGAAAAAGGTTTCTAGACGTTTTTAGATGCTTTGGAAAGTTACATGTTTGTAACACATTTTATTTCAGTGCGTAAGCTTTCTGCCATGCAATATGTTCCTATAATCATCTTTTACCAATTTATGTCATTTAGAAACTACTGATATCTAGTATTATATATGCATCAAATGAGTTTTAGTATTGTGTATTTTAGCAATCTGTTTTTTTAGCAGCAGGTGATTTCTTCCACAACATCTGGCTATAAAAACATAAATAATGTGATTGTATGCCATCATATCAGTAAATTATTCAGTTTATAAAAAAAATGACTCGCTTGTTTCTGCTTCATATTGAAAATTTCAGTTTAATTTCAGTTTATCTAAATCTACAGTGCATGCATAATTATTAGGCTTTTTTTCCAAGCATGTTTTGCCAATTCCAAATCACATAAATCTTAAGAACTACTATAAATTTTGTTTTTCATCATTGTAAAATGATTTATAATTGTCCATGATGCCTGGAATTGAAAAAAAAAAAACCTTAAATAATTATTATGCACATTTTCTTTTACAAATACAATGAGCCAAAAAAGAGATTTAACTCATACTGAAAAGTCCAAAATTAATGAATGCTCTTGAGAAGGACGCCATACAAATGCAATAGTAGAATTTGCAAATTTAAGGCATTGCCATTAGACAGCGAAATGCTGATTGGGTCAGAAAAGATTTTTGCTAACTGCAAAAGAAGCTAAGAATTAAGGTGAAGAATTAGGTGTGAACCCATCAGGAACCATTTAGTCTTCAGCACCATCTTTGTCCAGAACTGCAACCTACCTGGAGTCTCCAGAAGTGCAATGTGTCAGGTTCTCAGAGACTCAGGTTAGATAAAGAATCTTAAAATATGACCCTCATTTAATAAGAATATCATGCTGAATATGCTTTATAGACAGATCAGTTGAGAAGGACTTTCAAAAAAAATTTTTCCAGAATCTGGCAGTAAGTTTTGGGAGTTCATTTTTAGTCCATCTCTGCAAGACAGACTTTCCAGGATAGGAGATAGACTAAAAATGTACTCCCAAAACTTACTGCCAGATTCTGGAAGATAAATTCTTGAAAGAGTGGTAAAGGATGCTGGTCATTCAAGGGTCATTCTCAACTTATTTGTCTATAAAACCTATAAGCATCTTCATGTATTTCACAACACGGATGTTATTCTTATTAAGCAGGAATATATTTTTTAGCATTTTTTTACCCAAGCAAAGTCTCTGAGAACCTGACACATTGCACTTCTGGAGACTTAAGTTTGGTTGCAGTTCTGGAAAACGGTGACAATGGACACTAAAAGGTTCCTAATGATGGTTTCACACCTAATTCTTCACCTTAATCCCTAATTGTTTTGTGGCTTTTCTTCTCCACCTGTTTTTTTTTTCTGACCATGCTGACCCAACGAGCATTTCGCTGTCCAATGGTCATGCCTTAACTTTGCAAATTCTAGTATTCTAGCATGTGCATTTAATAATTTTAGACTTTTCATTCTATTTTAAATCTCTTTTTTTTAGCTTATTTTATTTGTAAAAGAAAACGTGCCTAATAAGTATGCACACCTGAATAATAATACAACTTAGTTTTTCACTTCCAGCCTTCATGGACAATTATATATAATTTATAAATAAATACAAAATTAATAGTAGTCATTTAGATTGATGTGGTTTGGAATTGGTCAAATGTTCTTGGAAAAAAACAACAACTGAGTATTAGTGTGTCTAATAATTATGCATTCACTAATGGGAGGAGCTTGAACAATTAGCTCCGCCTCTATAGACCTAATGGGCGGAGTTATGTTTAGCCATAGGCTGCAGTGAGCAGCCTCTCTTTTTAAATCCGTTTTGGTTCCAGACTGCTGTAAATCTGCTGTTTATCAGACTGTGAGTACATTTATTTCATCATATATCGGGAGAAATGTATATCTGACAAGATGTATGTATATATGCGTTGAGCTCGAACAGTGTACGATTCCCAGTAGAATGAGTCCTTAGAGTCGATTCATTTTAGTGAATCAAAAACAATTACTGAAATAATCTGACTCTTATTTTAAATCCTAATCAATGACTTTCCTCGTGTCCCACTAAAAGTTAACCAACTTTTCGACTAGTTGTTTACCAGACAATGTATAAAGATGGATTTGTTTCTAAATTACTGTTTGAGCCAAAAACGTAATTAAGAGCTTTGTTTATCATTGGAAATTGAGGCAAGTTTGAGAAGGAATGCTTTTATCTTGGGAGTGAAACTAAATGAATGACAATAATTAGTGTATCTGCATCCATATGCCGAATAAATTCATTTTGTTATATTTGTATTTAAACATGGTGATCAGTATCTTCAGCTGGAGTTTGTTTTTAAGTCTTAATTTAACATTCGGATAATTTCAATTTAACATTCGGATAATTTCATGTAGTATAGAAACATTAGCAATAGCCAAAAATACATTGTTTGGGTCAAAAAGATTGATTTTATGCCAGAAATCATTAGGTTATTAAGTAGATCAAGATCCATGAAGATATTTTGTCAATTTCTTACCGTAAATATATCAAAACCTAATTTTTGATTAGTAATATGCATTGCTAAGAACTTAGTTTTAACATCTTTACAGGTGATTTTCTCAATATTTTGATTTTTTTGCACTCTAGTTGTATCTCAGCCAAATATGGTCCTATCCTAACACACCATACATCAATAGAAAGCTTATTTATTTAGACAGATATATAAATCTCAATACTTATGACACGTATGAATGGTTTTGTGGTCCAAGGACACATTTAGGGTGCAGAGCTCAGAGATGCACATGTGCTGGAATTTTCTGGTTACAGAATCTTATTTCAAAATCTGAAAATTAGTTAAAAAAAAAAAAAAAAAATTTTTTGTTGATCAGGATCAATGACCCAAGGGTCACATCTGGGCAGGAAATGGTAAATTATTCTCATCAGTGACCAGACTCTGAGGGGGAAACGCGTCATTGAGCCATAGAAACAGAATTATAAAAAAAAAAAAAAGTGACCGCTGAAAGGGGGAAAAAAAACACAGAATCACAAGATAAATCATAAGTGGTTTATAGATGTTGTGAGTGAAATTTTAGTCAAATGTGGTGAGAGGGGGAAAGAAGTAAGCAAGGACAGAAGTTTGGCAAGGTAGTGTGCTTTGCTTTTTCTTTTTAGTTGTCACCATATTAGTGAGTTTTATTGTTTTGTTGCATGGCATATGTTTTAGTGAGGGTTCATTAACTTTGGTTTTAAGTGGAGATCAGACAAACCTTACAATTTGTGTTTGCATCTCATGAGAGAGTTGAGTGTGGTTTTTATAACCACACTCCAGGCATAAGGGATACTTTTTGGAAATTAGGATTTATATATCATCTGAAAGCTGAATTGAAAGGCTAAATAAGCATCCGTTGATGTATGGTTTGTTAGGATAGGACAAAATTTTAATTGAGATGCAACTATTTGAAAAACTGGAATCTGAGGATGCACAAATAAATTTAAATAGTGAGAAAATTGCATTTAAAGTTGACTTAATTAAGTTCTTAGCAATGCATGTTACTAATCAAAGATTCATTTTTGAAATATACAGTAGGATATGTACAAAATATCTTCATGGAACATGATCTTTAATAATATCCTAATGATTTTTTGGCATAAAAGAAAAATAATTTTTAGCCACAGATGTGTTTTTAGTTATTGTTACAAATATATGTAACGTAAGACTGCTTGATAATTTCTGCTCAGAACTTTCTATCTCATTCTCCATCATACTTTAAGCAGATTTCTGTGGTCTCAATGCTCAGAATAATTTGCACAAGGAACGTTAAATTTTTGTTTAACATGGTTTATGATATTACGCTGAATGTAATGTTTATCAGCTGTGCATAGATTCATTTTATTTATTGGGATGTATTTGTATCAGACTTTATGTTAGTGTATTGAGCTGAACCATTGTCCAATTCCTAAAAATGAATCTTAAAAGTCAGAAACAAATCAAAACCATCAGCCATAGTGATTACAGAATCAAATTTGCTCTAATTGCCTTTTTAGAAATAAAAAGGATCAAAAAGTGTGTTTAGTTTAATGACATAAAATGGTTTAACATTGCTCAGCACTACAATTTTCAATTTATGTTAAAAACATAATGAAAGAAGATGAAATTGGTTATGACGGCTTAATGAAATGCATGCGTCCTGTTAACAGTGAAATATTAAAGTGTTAAAAAAAATATTAGGCTAAATAACATTCAAGATCATCTATGTTTTTACTTTATATGTGACCCTGGATTACCCTGGACCCTGGTCATAAGGGTCAATTTTATCCATCATCTGAAGTCAAAATTGTGAGATATAAACTCCCAGTTGCAAATTATAAAGTCAGAATGGCTTGATATAAAGTTGCAATTCTGACTTTTTTCCCTCAGAATTGCATGATTATTAAAATGTATTAAAAGTTCATAGTTCACAATTGCATGTTATAAAGTCAAAATTCTGAGAAATAAATTTGCAATTCTGAGACTCAATCATCTATTGAATGAATAAGCTTTCCATTGATGTATGGTTTGTTAGAATAGGAAAATATTTGGTCGAGATAACTATTTGAAAATCTAGAATCTGAGGGTGCAAAAAAAAAAAAAAAAATATTGAGAAAATTGCCTTTAAAGTTGTCAGAATGTAGTTTTTAGCAATGCATATTACTAATCAAAAATATGTTTTGACATATTTATGTTAGGAAATTTACAAAATATCTTTATGGAACATTATTTTAATATCCTAGTGATTTGGTATAAAAGAAAATAATAATAATAATAATGAGGCCTTTTTAATTTAATCTACGTGAATTTTTTGTCTATAGTAGTTCATGAAATGACTCTAAATGTAATGTTTATCATCTGTGCATACATTCATTTTATTTATTTGGATGTATTTATATCTGTTTCTGTTTCAACCATTGTCCAATTCCCAGAAATGACTCTTGAAAGTCAAAAACAAATCAAAACCAATCAGCCATAGTGGTTACAGAAACAAATTTGCTCTAATTGCCTTTTTAGAACTGAAAAGGATAAAAAAAATGTGTGTTTAGTTTCATGACATAATGCTCACATAAAATGGTTTAAAATGTATTAAAAGTTCATAGTTTACAATTGCATGTTATAAAGTCAAAATTCTGAGAAATAAATTTGCAATTCTGAGACTCTATCATCTATTGAATGAATAAGGGTTCCATTGATGTATGGTTTGTTAGAAAAGAAAAATATTTGGTTGAGATAAAACTATTTGAAAATCTGAGGGTGCAAAAAAAAACTAAATATTGAGAAAATTGCCTTTAAAGTTTTCAGAATGTAGTTTTTAGCAATGCATATTACTAATCAAAAAATATGTTTTGACATATTTACATTAGGAAATTTACAAAACATCTTCATGGAACATGATCTTAATATCCTTTTGGTATAAAAGAAAAAATAATAATAAAAATTAGGCCTTTTATAATTTCAGCTATGTGATTTTTTTTTTTTTTGTCTATAGTGGTTCATGAAATGACTCTAAATGTAATGTTTATCATCTGTGCATACATTAATTTTATTTATTTGGATGTATTTATATGCTTCTGTTTCAACCATTGCCCAATTCCCAAAATGACTCTTAAAAGTCAGAAACAAATCAAAACCAATCAGCCATATTACAGAATCGAATTTGCTCTAATTGTCTCTCATTTTTACACATTCACATGTCTAATTACTGCAATCAACTCAGTTATGGATTAATTTAAATGACCGTGTTGTCAAAACAATTAAAGCTCATTAATTGAGAGTGATTGTAAGTGTTTGAGCATCTGCTAAATGAGCTCCATTGACACCTTCAGTGAAGCCACTCCCACAGCCGTTCATGAGAGTTTAAATGCTGGGGAATATTTCTATCTTCCCACAGCTGAAGAAGAAGCAAGCAGGAGGAATTACTCCAGGAGAAACAACTGACATACTATTGGAAAGATGGAGTTTGAGGAAGAACCCTGCAGAATGACAGATGAAGATACAGAGGAACAAACAGGTTGGTGTTTCCCTTCATTCTCTTATATGACTGATGAGGAACATTGAGATGAAGCTGACATTAATGCATCTAAAAAACTAGATTCTAGATAAACTTTATTTAATGTGTTTTCAATTTAATTTCATATTCACGCAGATGAAGATGTAAACACATTCGTTTCACAGACTAAAAAGGATGTCAGGGGAAAAAAAGCTAGAAAAACTGGAGTCAAAGGACCTTTCACCTGCTCTGATTGTGGAAAGAGTTACTCGCGTAAACCAGATCTTAACAGACACATGAGATTTCACACTGGAGAAGGACTGTTCACATGCACTCAGTGTGGAAAAGATTTCACAGAAAAAGGAAAGCTGGATGTACACATGAGAGTTCACACCGGAGAAAGACCGTTCACATGCACTCAGTGTGGACAGAGCTACATACATAAACCAGACCTTAACAGACACATGAAAATTCACACCGGAGAGAAGCCGTGTACATGCACGCAGTGTGGAAAGAGTTTCGTCGACTCCCGAGGCTTAAAATCGCACATGCAAAGTCACGCTGGAGAAAAACCGTTCACATGCACTCAGTGTGGAAAGAGTTTTTCAAGCAAAAGCTTTCTCAAAAATCATCTGCTCGCTCACACCGGAGTGAAATCATTCAGCTGTGATCAGTGTGATAAGAAGTTTGTTTTGGCAGCATATTTAACAAGACACCTTAAAGTTCACACTGGGGTGAGGCCTCACGTTTGTTCTTTTTGTGACAGGAGTCATATAAGTCTGCAAAAGTTAAAAGAGCATGAGCGCACTCATACTGGTGTCAGACCTTATGCGTGTCTTGATTGTGGAAAGAGCTACATTAGAGCAGATGGTTTAAAAACACACCAGAGGATTCACACTGGAGAGAAACCATACATGTGCTTACAGTGTGGAAAGCGTTTCACTCACTTCTCATCCCAGCAAAGTCATGAGCGAGTTCATACTGGAGAAAAGCCGTACCAGTGCTCTTCATGTGGGAAGAGTTTCGCTTACTCGCATAGCCTGCGTGCTCATATTAGAAAAAAGCGTTGCCCAAAGCTGCCTAAGTGAGAAATGTTTCACCTTTTATTAATCAGTCAGGTTTGGCTTAGTGGTTTATTAATGATGTCTTTTAGTGTGTATACACCTTCTTAAATGTATTGAGATTGCATGTATTGAAATAAAAAGGATCAAAAATTGTGCGACTCGTTTGATGACATATAGCTCACATAAAATGGTTTTAAATTGTATTTAATTACTCAGCATTGCAATTTTCAATTTATGTTTAAAACATTAAAATAAGATGAAATTGGTTATGAAGGCGAGATGAGTCTAATTCAGCAGTTATACTAGTCTATCTGCTATCCAGTGGTAAAAAAAAAATATTAGGCTAAATGACATTCAATATCATCTATGCTTTAACTTTATATGTGACCCTGGACTACAAAACCAGTCATAAGGGTCAATTGTATACATCAGCTGAAGTCAAAAGTGAGAGATATAAACTCACAATTGCAAAGTCAGAATTGCTTGACAATGACATAAAGTGCAGGTACTCCTAAAATACACTTGGTGTTTAATATGATTTGTGTAAGAAATGATACAAAAATGTTTTAATGCATTTTCTGTTATTTTATTTTTCTTTATTTCGAAATATTATGCAACAATTATGTGGTTTGCTTATATCCAATGAGAAAATGTGTTTAATACAGGTGTACAATTGCAAGCCAGTGACTGTTGTTGATTTAGGTTGCATCACAACGTGAATCACTTTATTAGGAAGGAGAAGAAAATGTAGATTGAGGTTGGACAATGGACCCGCACCAGCAGATGACATGGTTCCCCAAACCATCACTGACTGTGGAAACTTCACACTGGACTTTAAGCAGCTTGACTTTTGTGCCTCTCCGGTCTTCCTCCAGACTCTTGGACCTTGATTTCCAAATGAAATGCAAAATTTGCTTTCATCTGACAACAGCTTGATGTATGGAATTCTCCAGCTGTAGCCGCTGTCATGCACACGTCTGAATGTGGTGGTTCTTGATGCACTGACAGCAGCCTCAGTCCACTCCTTATGAAGCTCCCCCAGATTTCTGAACCGCCCTTCATTGGCGATCCTCTCAAGGCTACGGTCATCCCTATCACTTGTGCACCTTTTCCGGCCACATTTTTCCCTTCCTCTTAACACTCTGTTAATATACGTTGATACTGTGCTCTGTGAGCATCCAGCTTCTTTTGCAATTGCCCTTTTGAGACTTTTCCTCCTTATGGTGGGTGTCAATGATGGTCTTCTGCACAACCGTCAAGTCAGCAGTCTTCCCCATGATTCCGAAGCCTACTGAGCCAGACAAATTATTGAAATACATTTTTGGCACATACAGTGCCTTGCAAAAGTATTCATACCCCTTCATTTTATTTACGTTTTGTTGCAGCATTATGTTAAACTGCCTTAAATAAGTTTTTCCCCACATCAATTTACACTCCATACAACATAATAAGGACGAAGCAAACACAAGATTTGCAAATTTGACAAATGTATTAAAAATAAAACACTGAAATAAGTACATTGCATAAGTATTCGTACCCTTAACTCAGTACATAGTTGAAGCACCTTTACAGCCTCAAGTCTTTTTGGGTCTGATGTGAAAAGCTTTGCACATCTGCATTTGGCAATTATCTGCCATTCTTTGCCTCACCTTTTCACCTCTCAAGCTCTGTCAGCTTGGATGGGGGCTGGCAGACATTTTCTAGAGTCCTAGTTGTTCCAGTCGTCTTCCATTATGGATAATGGAGGCTACATGCTTCTGTGGACCTTTAATGCAGCAGATTTTTTTCTGAACTCTTCCCTAGATCATTGCCTTAACGCAAGTCTGTCACTGAGCTCTACAGGCAGTTATCTTGACCTCAGGACTTGGTTTTTGCTTTGATATGCATTTTCTGAGAGGTGTGTGCCTTTCTAAATCATACTCATTCAAATGCATTTGCCACAGTTTAACTCCACTCGAAGTGTAACATCTAGAAGCAATATGAATGCTCCTGAGCTAAATTTCGAGTGTCCCAGAAATGAATACTTATGCAACGTGATCTTTTCAGTTTTTTATTTCTAATAAATTTGCAAAGTTGTTGCAAACCTGTTTTGTCATTATTGTGTATGAGATGTAGATTGAGGCTGTAAAGGTGCTTCAACTATGTACCGAGTTAAGGGTATGCATACTTATTCAATGTACATATTTCAGTGTTTTATTTTTAATAAATTTGTACAATTTGCAAATCTGGTTTTTGCTTTGACATTATTATGGAGTATGGAGTGTAAATTGATGTGAGGGGAAAAAAAGTAATTTAAAGCAGTTTAACATAATGCTGCAACAAAACTAAATGTGAAAAAAAAGAAGGGGTATGAATACTTTTGCAAGGCACTGTACCTGTAGATAAGAATTTAGTTTTAATTTGACCTGTGGAGGGCAGTAAAACGCCCAATAGCGTCTATACTGCCTGAAAGATAAGAAGAAGAAACTTGTTTGTTCTGTTTTTTACAGTGAATGGTTCGTGGTGTGAGGATTATTGTGTCTCATTGACACTTAGATGACTCTTATGAAACGGAATTTAGTCAGCTGCCAAAACATCTCAGCTGCGTTTACATTTTGCAGTCAAATGCGTCCTGTATTCGGATGTTTTAAATTTTAAGGGACACAGACCTGTCTGGTAAGATTAGCCTGAATGTTTGTGTATAGTTTTTGCATGGACATGTCAATTAGACCATGTAGTTACAAAAAGAAGAAACGGTTTATGTTAATAGGTTACCATTTTACTTAGAACTACATTGACTAAGACTATGTCAGATATTGGTTAGCTTATTTTTCATTTCTGGTTTTGTTTTATTGGGTGTCATTTATGGTGGAGATTGTTAACCAGTCGCTTGCATTAAGTGCTGTTGCTAAAAACAATGTAGACGTGTGTTTGTATTTCATATATGTGACCCTGCACCACAAAACCAGTCAAACCAGGGTTATTGTTTTGAAATTCTGAAAGCTGATAGTTGAATAAATAAGCTTTCCATTGATGTATGGTTTGTTAGGATAGGACCATTTTGAAAATTTGAAAATCTAAAATCTGAGGGTGCAAAAAAATCTAAATATTGAGAAAATTGTTTTAAAGTTGTCCAAATGAAGTTCTTCGCACTGCATATTACTAATCAGAAATTAGATTTGGTATATTTACGGTAGAAATTTTACTAAATATCTTCATGGAACATGATCTTTATGTAATATCCCAATGATTACAATGTATTGTTGGCTATTTCTACAAATATACCCCTGCTACTCAAGACTCTTTTTGTGGTCCAGGGTCACATATTTTAGAGCCTATTTTGATTGACTTTATTAAGAACATTTTGATGGGTTTTCAAGGTGCCGTTCAACAGTTTATGTTCAGTACTTTCAATAATTATTGTATACCATTCAAAAATTTACAGATAATGTACTCATCCCCTGGCCTTGTCATCCAAGATGTTCATGTCTTTCTTTCTTCAGTCGTGAGGAAATTATTTTTTTTTGAGGAAAACATTTCAGGATCTCTCTCCATATAATGGACTTCTATGGTGCCCCTGAGTTTGAACTTCCAAAATACAGCTTCAAAGAGCTCTAAATGATCCCAGCCGAGGAAAGAAGGATCTTATCTAGCAAAAAAAAAAAAAAAAAATGTTTTTTTTTTTTTTTTTTTTTTACAATTTATATACTTTTTAACCTCAAATTTCTTGTCTAGCTCTGTGTGTACTCTGTGTAGAGATTAAAAAGTATATAAATTGTAAATGTTTTTAGAAAATAACAGACTTAATCCTCGGCTGGGATCGTTTAGAGCCCTTTGAAGCTGCATTTAAACTGCATTTTGTAAGTTCAAACTCCATAGAAGTCCATTATATGGAGAAAAATTCTAAAATGTTTTCCTCAAAATACATAATTTCTTTACGACTGAAGAAAGAATGACATGAAAATCTTTGATGACAAGGGAGTAAGTACATTATCTGTACATTTTTATTCTGAAAGTGAACCACTCCTTTAAGTACGGTATACAATAATTATTGAAAGTACTGAACATAAACTGTTGAACAGCACCTTGAAAACCCATCAAAATGTTCTTAATAAAGTCAACCTCAATCAAAGTCTTTTTAAGGTCACTAAATGGGTCTTTAAAACAGATCTAGCAAAGATTACATGTAAAGAACTTTTTATAACTTTTGCAGATACCTTGCAGAAGCAGTTGGGAACCTGATTTTGATCCATATCCGTTACAATCAACACAAAGATTCAGCAATAATGCCACGAACAAATGAACTTCCAGAAGATGTAAGAGAAAAGGTAATTTTTTACCATACTTCCGGTAAGGGTTACAAAGCCATTTCTAAAATGATGGGACTGCATCGATCCACTGTCAGGGCTATCATTTCCAGATGGAAAACATATGGAACCGTGATGAACCTTCCTAGGAGTGGTCGACCCACAAAAATTTCACCACGGACACAACACAAAATGATCCAGGAAATCATAAAGAAACCCGAAATAACGTCCAAGGAACTGCAGGCCTCTCTTGCTGCAGCTAAAGTTAACATTCATGACTCTACAATCAGACGAAGACTGAGCCAAATTAGAAAAGGCGAGATGGTATCAAAACCAAAAACACTGCCAAAAAAGAACAAGCATGCTTGTGTCTTGTTTGAAGATGATTTACAGGAAGATAAAGACGTTTTTGAGGAAAACCTTTTAAAAACAGACGTGGCAGAAGTGGAAGTCTCGAACTGATAAGAGACCCACCGTGCCCAGTGGAAAACAAAGTATTTTCTATCTGTATTTACCTCTGGTTACATTTGGCTGTGTCAGGTGTGAGTATTACAGTACTTTAACTCACTCTATAAAGCCTGACTGAAAAAAAATATATATATACTCATGTGTATTACTGTTCCTACGCTCTTAAAAATCAAGGTGCTTCACGATGCCACAATAGAGCCTTTAACATCTGAAGAACCTTTCTGTTTCACAAAAGGTTCTTTGTGGCAAAAGAAGGTTCTTCAGGTTATAAAAAGGTAAGAAAGAGATGGTTCTTTAAAGAACCTTTGACTCAATGGTTCTTCTATGGCATTTGCTGTTAAGAACCTTTAAAAGAACCTTTATTTTTAAGTGTATGCAAAGTAAATAAGATAAAAACGTGCATGTCAAATAACTGTCATGTGATTTGTTTAAAATTCCACTACATTTGTGTTGTGCATTTATGACTTAAACTGGATTATTGTCAAGTTCTAGTGTCTAGCCCGACTATTAAATTGGTTAAAGGGATTGTTCAGAAAAAAATGAAAACTGTTATTGTTTACTCGCCCTCAAGTTGTTCCAAACCTGTATGAATCTTAAGAGAAAAAGAAAGGACCAAGGCAAGCAAGACAACAACACTAGATATTTATATATAATATTGGCCCATTCATCTTGGCAGAATTGTTGTAATTCAGCCACATTGGAGGGTTTTCGAGCATGAGCCGCCTTTTTAAGGTCATGCCACAGCTCAATAGGATTCAGGTCAGGACTTTGACTAGGCCACTCCAAAGTCTTCATTTTGTTTTTCTTCAGCCATTCAGAGGTGGATTTGCTGGTGTGTTTTGGATCATTGTCCTGCTGCAGAACCCAAGTTCGCTTCAGCTTGAGGTCACCAACAGATGGCGGGACATTGTCCTTCAGGATTTTTTGGTAGACAGCAGAATTCATGGTTCCATTTCTCACAGCAAGTCTTCCAGGTCCAGAAGCAGAAAAACAGCCCCAGACCATCACACTACCATCACCAGATTTTACTGTTGGTATGATGTTCTTTTTTCTGAAAGGCTGTTGTTACTTTTACGCCAGATGTGGGACACATAGCTTCCAAAAATTTTAACTTTTGTCTCATCAGTCCACAGTATTTTCCCAAAAGTCTAGGGGATCATCAAGATGTGTGATGAGCCTTTATGTTCTTTTTGCTCAGCAGCAGTTTTCGTGAACACTTTTGCACACAAGGCCATGTGGGTTTGGATTTTGTTTTAAAATTCATGATAAAAAACTTCAAAAACTGCATGTTGTGTTTACTTGTGTTATCTTTGATTAATATTTAAATCAGTTTGATGATCTGAAACATTAAAGTGTGATAAACATGCAAAAAAAAATCAGGAAGGGGGCCAACACTTTTTCACACCACTGTACATCTTTGTTACTTTTCTCTTTAACATTTGCACTTTGATAGTTCCTTGAGTCTGGCAAGTTAATTCTTTTACTAAGTTCCAGAATTCTTGTGATTAGCAAATTGGAATTGTTTAATCGATCTTTAGTAAAGGGATCGAGTAAAATTGGTACAGGAGAAATATCCCTTACATTTCATTTTGTAAATAAACAAAGAAAAGAAAAACCCTATCGGCCTAATTCAATTGTAATTGCCAGGAATCCAGGATTCTTGTTAGAGAAATAATTAACCTTTAGGGTTAAGAAAAGGGTTACACTCAGAATTGCATGTTTATTAAAATGTGAGTTCATAGTTTGCAATTGCAAGTTATAAAGTCAAAAGTCTGAGAGTAAAATTTGCAATTATAAGAAATAAAGCCAGAATTGCTAGATTGTTTTTCTCAGAATTGTATGCATCTATTGAATAAATAAGCTTTCCATTAATGTATGGTTTGTTAGGATTGGATGATATTTGGTTGAGATACAACTTTTTTGAAAATCTGCAATCTGAGGGTGCAAAAAAATCAAAATATTTAGAAAATTGCCTTTAAAGTTGTCTAAATTAAGTTCTTAGCCATGCATATTACTAATCAAACATTAAGTTTTGATAAATTTACAGTAGTAAATTTACAAAATATATTCATGGAACATGATCTTTGCTTAATACCCAAATGATTTTTGGCATAAAAGAAAAATGTATAATTTTTACACATACAACGTATTTTTGGCTATTGCTAAAATTATACACGTGCTACTTAAGACTGGTTTTGTGGTTATACTTTATACCTTTGACAAGCTATCTTGAAAAAAAAGTTTAGATCCTCAGAGTTTCTCAATAAAGTTGACTCTAGATGGCGCAATTTGTTTTCATTTCAACAATGCGATGTTGAGGAGTCCACTTAAGTTCATGAAACTAGTGTGTTGTGTTTATTAGACTGTTTATAATTAATAATATAGTTAATGTTTGTTAATTAGATCATGCATTAAATTCCATTTCGTTTGTTTCATTTGTTTTTCAATGTAAACACCTAGCAAGATGGGCGTGGGTTTTTTTTTTCACATTCCCCAGCTGTAAGTATTTTGAGCATCTGTTAAATGAGCTTAATTGACATCTTCAATGAAGCCGCTCTCACAGTCGTTAATGAGAGTTTAATCGATGGGGAATATTCCCATCTTCCCACAACAGAAGTAGGAATTGCTCCAGGAGAAACAATTGACACACAATTGGAAAGATGGAGTTTGAGAATGAACCCTGCATTATAAAAGATAAAGATACAGATGAACAAAAAGGTTGGTGTTTTCCTTCATTCTCTTTAATGCCTGATTAGAAACATTAAGATGGAACCTGACTAAATAGTAGACTTAGTAACCTAGATTTGTGTTAAATTAACTAAAATACATTTTCAAATTTTTATTTTTAGACTTAATGGAAGTGATTGAAGTCAAACGCCAATGGTATCAAAAAACAAATGAAGATGGAAATATCGTTTCACATACAGAAATAAGCTTAACATCAAAAAGTGGTCGAAAAACTGCTGAAAGAGGATCTTTTGGCTGCACCGAATGTGGAAGAAGTTTCAAAGTTAAATCAAAACTTGCAAGACACATGAGATTTCATGCTGGAGAAAAGCCGTTCACATGCACTCAGTGTGGAAAGAGTTTTGTTCTGAAAGCAGGCTTGACTAGACACTTGCAAGTTCACACTGGAGAAAAACCATTTGCATGCACTCAGTGTGGAAAGAGTTTCACATCCAAAGACACTCTGAAGATTCATCTGCGCTCTCACGCTGGAGTGCGATCCTTTAGTTGTGAGCAGTGTGGTAAAACATTTGTTTTTGAAACAAACTTAAGAGAACACCTTAAAATTCACGCAGGTGTAAAGCCATACGGTTGCAGTTTTTGTGGAAGGAGGTTTTCTCTACTGAAAAACATGCAGGATCACCAGAGTATTCATACTGGTGTCAAAAATTATATGTGCTTTGACTGTGGGAAGACCTTTACTACACCCGGCAACTTAAAAACGCACCAGAGGATTCACACTGGAGAGAAACCTTTCAAGTGCTCACATTGTGGAAAGAGTTTCTCTCATTCACCAACCTTGAAAGAACATGAGAGAATTCACACTGGAGAGAAGCCGTACCAGTGCTCTTCATGCGGGAAAAGTTTCGCCCGCTCCTCTAATCTACAGGTTCATAAGAAAAAGCGTTGTCTGAGTGAGCAAAAGCATTTGTGAAACCGTGGCAAAATCTCTGTTAATGTTCATGAGCTGTTCAGTCGTGTTAGAAACTCTTGCGCTGTGGTCTGTGGAGAAAAGCAGTCCAGTTTGGTTCTGGAGTAGTTTTTGGTAAATGGGTTTTATTAAGTGATGCCAGTTATTATTTATATAGCTAATACTGATTTCTATGAGGAAAAAAGAAGCATACTTAAGTGTCTTATTAATTTAATCAATGTACTTTTGTTTGCATTTGATTAAATGGTTTTGTTAAATAATGGTGGTGTATTTTTTTTTTTTTTTTTTTTTTTTTTTTTTACAAAACTGCACTAGATTTTCTCAATTTAAACAAATTAAAACTGAACTGAATGAAATATTCATAGCAATGCAGCAGGGAAATCCTGGTTTTATTAAGGCAGTTGCAACTTTTTAGCAAATCTTCCAGGTCCAGAAGCAGCAAAACAGCCCCAGACCATCATCACACTACCGCCACCAGATTTTACTGCTGGTATGATGTTCTTTTTCTGAAATGCTTTGTTATTTTACGCCAGATGTAATGGGACACACATCTTCCAAAATGTTCAACTTTTATCTCGTCAGTCCACAGTATTTTCCCAAAAGCAAACACTTTCTCACACAGAGCCATGTGAGTTTGGTTTTTTTCCCTTCATAAAAAAACAAATTCATTTAAAAACTGCATGTTGTGATTACTTGTGAAATCTTAAAGTGTGACAAACATTAAAAATGAAACATTAAAGTGTGACAAACATGCAAAAAAAATTAGTTAAAAAATCCAACACTTTTTCACACTACTGTATATGTGTGTGTGTGTGTGTGTGTGTGTGTGTGTGTGTGTATATATATATATATATATATATATATATATATATATATATAAACAATTATACTATCAAGAAGATGGAAATTGTTTTTACAGAGTGATTTAATCAAAGAGGGTAATTTGTTAAAATTAGTAGTTATGTTTGACTATTTGGACTTTTTGGCATGGCCATAGTTTTATTTTTTTAAACTAGTATTAAAATGAATGCATTGCTGTAAAATTAAGAGATGTGTTTGCTGTTTTGTAGAGGAGTTCATCTGTTTTCATTTATTACATACACTAGCACAAATGCATTGGAAGTATGTTGAATTTTTTTTGCATGTAAAGAAATCGACTGTATATTTTTGAAAAAATTAGAAATAAAAATGAACAATGTATGACTTAAAAGTTACTTGTTTACATGAAACCAAGAGGTTACCCTTGTGCAATTACATGCATCATGAAATAAATCTAAAACACTTGATGTTTTTCAGTTCAGATTTGTTTACCCTAGATGAAATTGATAATAAAAGCTAAATGAAAAGAACATGCATTGTCTGTAGCAAAGCAGCTAAAGAGATTTTTTTTTTGCCTTAATTCTCTATCTTTTGAAGCAGATTCTGTGTACTCAGAATAATTCTGTAGATGGGAGCATGTCTCAGTCATTTCAAGGTTTTATTATTGAAGAATCGGCTTAAAATTTGCTGCCAGTATCTGAAATATGAAATCTGGTGGTGTGATCAGCTGCACCCTTTTGTTTTGTGCAGTCGTTGATTTTAAATGCTATTTTTAAATGTTACATTTTTTATTTTTAAAATGCTTAAGTTTAAATGTGTGTAATATTGCAAACTATGCTGTATTCAGTGGTGTAAAGTATTTGAGTAAATGACCTTCGTTACTGTACTTAAGTATTTTTTTGGCTACTTTTTACTTGTACTGAGTATCAAAAATATAAGCAACTTTTACTCTCTACTCGACTACATTTTTTATGTAATATATGTACTCTTTACTCCACTACATTTGAACGTACACTTACCGTTACTCATTACATTGTGATTGTGCGCGACAAGTCGGCATCTTTTTCTGCTATGGGTAATTTCTTGAGCGGAAAAGGCGATATGGCCATCTGCAGGGTGCTGAAGGTACTGGATGCTATTTGCCTATGTGCTACTGTAAATCAGTCCCTCCAGAAAAACGCGGCATTTTTTTGTGATTGTTGCGGGCAAAAATCCTTGATTATGCGGCACGTTTTCTTAAAAAATGCGATTGAATATGCGGGATATTTATGCAATTTTATGCGATGAAATTGCGGGAACTTGCAAAAACTGCGGGAACTTGCAAAAACTGCGGTTTGGTGAAAAAGAGAGAAAAAAGTGATTCCCCCAACACACTTATTGCCAGATGTAGCACCGTAAGGGGTGAATTTCGTTATTCTGGACTCAATTATAATTATAACATCGACTACTCCACCCTGGGAATCTCTCCCAGGGAAATAATGGTCAAAGACACCCAGGTCTGTTCCCACAAGAATAGAGTAGAGACGTGAATATAGAAAAAAAGATACAATATTTTATTATTACTGGGATAAAAGCTAAACACACAGACACAATTTAGGACACAAGGGGTTAATATGGCTTCCAAATCAAAACAAAAAAATAAACAAATTAGACAAATCAAAAGTAACACATCAGATGGCAAGGAGAAATAACCAACCTACCCCAATTCCACTTCACTACGAACTTCAAACGTACACTAATGTACTCATTTCACCACAAACACACGTGTATTCAGATGACACGTGTAAAAATCAGAAGAACAAAATCACTCAGTGAACAAGGGTACCCATTAACATGGACCTAGAGTGGTCAGCACTCCTTAGCCCGTCCAACAAAATTAACAAAATCAACATCAAATTGACACAAATCAATAAACACACACACACACACACACACACACACACACACACACACACACACACACACACACACACACACACATACAAAAGAATACAATCAAATAGTCATAAGTCTAAATCAACTACAAAAAAAAGATCAACAAAAATAGAAGAGCAACAAAATAACAGATGCAATCACATTGCACCTGGTCCATCAACAATATACACACAACAAAATTTACTCCATAAGATCACGCAAACTCACAACCCTTAGTACCGATTTCTCACGCTCACACACTCCTACATATACACACTCGCACACGCTTCCAACAATAAACAAACAGACGACACCCAAACCACTCACATCAATTTATAATTTCATCCAAACAACAATCTAATGGTACCATACGAGCCCCACAAACACAGTCCTCCAGTTGAAACAGTGTGGGGATGGCCAAACGGCCACACGGATTAATATTCGGGTCTCACAATCTCCCGATGTCCAGTTCACTTGATGTGGACTGGTCAGGCAGGTGAAAATGAAGTGTGGCAAGACAGAACGTCGCGGAAACGCGCGACCACAATAGTACTCGAAAGAACGAAGACAAAGACCCAAACGGAAATGGGATTATGAAATCATGCAAGCCCGCATATTTTGCGCGCGGAAATCTGCAATTTATGCGGCGAAAGTGCGGCGTATTTGAAAAAATGCGCCCTCCGCATAAATATGCGGACTTTGGCTGATTATGCATGGAATCATGCGATCGCATAATCGCGTTTTTCTGGAGGGACTGGTAAATGAGACTACTCCACGTGAACGTGAACGGAATTTCTGTGCGGAATTCAAAATCCCCATGTGAGTAATGTTATAATGTACAGTAAAGATGCTATGCGTTTTCTTTTAAAGTTTCTTTCAGAGACTTTATGCCCTTTTCCATCAGCAAAAGTGAATATTTGTATGTCATCTAGGCATGGTGAATTGTCAGATGAAATAATGGATTTTTTTTTTTTACTATTCATTCAAAAATGTGAAACAGGAGGGATGGCACATCATTACAAATCAATGCAAATTGTTTTATCCTATATGAAACATTTATATCCCAAATAATTAGAATCTATATTTTGCTATAATCAGTTACTTTAAATAGTTTTAAACAAGATTTTAACATTAACCCTTAGTGTTCCAACGTTCCACCAGCGGGACGTTTTGCATTGAGTTAAGTTTGACAGGAACTCTAAGGGGTTAAACAACTTTAAACATTTATTTTGGAATAATAGGCTATGTGTTCTAGTATAGTGTATATAATTTGGGGCATTAGGCAATATTTTATATACTTTTATCAGTAATGTGTGAATTCTTTTTTCTTTTCTTTTTTTGGAAACTTTGTGGAATGCTAAGATAATATATTTTAAACTGAATAAGTGCATATTTAAATGCACTAAAAATGCTTTTAAATTCATTTTTCAATTTTTAAACAGTTTTTGAGTTTGACTGAGACTGACTTGTTCTGCCATTTTGAAACATTAAGGTGTTAAATTTCATTTCTATATTAGGATATAAATAAATTCTCACAAATAAACGGTTTCTTGTTATACATATTTCTTTGTGTTCTTTGAGCCTACGTTCAGTACGAGTAAAGTACTTAAGTTCTTTTAAAATCGGATACTCTAAGACTTTTACTCAAGTCTTATTGGAATTGGTGACTTGTAACTTGTAATGGAGTAATTTTTACAGTAAGGTATCTGTACTTTTACTCAAGTATGGTTTTCGGGTACTCTTTACACCTCTGTATTCACCCAAATAAATTCAATTTGTGGTATATTTTTGTTCATATGTGTTCTTGCTTAACAATAAATATTAATCTTTTGAATATTGCTGTTGCCTCTATAATTCTGTGTGATTTTTAATTTCCACCCAATTTTAAGCCAACAGTATCATCATTTTTAAACAACAGTTGACTGAAATAAAACAACCCAGCATGTTAGGTAAAAACATTTAACCTAACCAGCTGGGTTAAAATAACCCAGCATGTGTTCTGTCCAAATCACCCACGTTGGGGTTTTTAACCAAGCAACCATATATATTTTAAAATGTTTTTTATGTGACAAAAAAAAGAAGCATAGTCGCGTAAAATACGCGGATTTGGCAACTTAAAGAGGGGTTTGCAGTGAAAACCTGGCAATCTTGCCTGCATGCATCTTTCTGTGATCAGTTCAGCCCAGATTTGGCTCATCTCAGATGAACCTATTTTTTAATGGCAAACAAGCTGAAGACTCATTAAATGATAAACTGCTTCCTAACAACCTGTATATTTAGCTGTGAGGCCTCTCCTCCATTGACACCCATTTAAAAAACGGCTTCTGGTCTGCCTGCAGCCAAAGCGTTAGCATTAGCAGTTGCTTTTTATTAAGGTTGCAGGCTTGTCTTCCAGTATTTGGTACAGAGAGCCACACTTCATCACCGCGTTTCAGGACTTGTTCAGAGAAAGTTGGTTTGAAAGTGTGTTCAGCATCCCTCAAAAGGCATAAGGTGTGTATGTTTGTCTGCTGTTCGTTATAACAAGTATTTTGTGGAATTTGCTGAGTAGTGAAGTGAAGTAGTGTTTATGGATTAAAATACAGTAGAGCCCATTATAATCAGAGCCCTTGAGAAACAATGTTGCGACATGTTTTGATCTCGCCGCCGCGCGGTCACGTGGTTCATTAATTCTCAAAGTTCAAAACAACTTCGCGCTGTCGATATTTTTGAGTGGGTTTAATTGGATAGACTGTAGTTTCACTGTATTTGCAGCAATTTCGACTAATTATTAACACATAGTGTGCATTTATTGTGTATTGATAACTACTCTGACTACGCTTTACAGTATACTGCTTAAGTTTTTTAATATAATATGTGTGTTTATTGTATATATTTATTAGGTATATATAAATACACACACAAACAGTATATTATTTACATGTATTTATTTATATTCATATAATTTATTTTATATATTAATGTAATATATAAGCATATTTTTTAAAATAAATTTATGTGTGTATTTATATATATATATATATATATATATATATATATATATATATAATAACAAATATACACAGTACACACACTTTATGTTAACTAAAACTTATTTTGGATGGGAGTAATCGCGAACACTACTAGAATGAACTACTAGTTATTTAGTTCAGTTCTATTTACTTAATGTTTGAGGAATTGTTTTGTACTAAATATGAGCCACTATTTAAAATATCATTTTTCTAAAATTCTTAGCTTTTGTATTTTAATTAGTGTAGTGCATACATTTGAATGTGTATTTAAACATGATCAAACACTCTATTTATAGGTTTCGATTTAACAATCTTTTTTTTAGGTTAGGTTTTAGGTTTTCAGGGAGAGAAAGATTGCAGAAAGACTAAACATTTATGACAAAAAAAAATGTGACAACTAGCATCTGGTTATAGTCACTGTTAAGGTGTTTCTCACGTTATCTAACTTACGTTTAGCAGCTGCCTTAAAATTTTAAGTTAAATCAACTTGAGTCATTTCAACTCAGTTAAATCAACTCATTTTATTGTAATAAGTTAAAATGACTTGTAGTTTTAATGATGAAAACTTTTTACAGTGTAGTTTAACTGCACAGGTACAACGCGGGTATAAATTCATTGTAAATTGATTATTAAATTGTTTAATTAAGGTTTATACATAATTTCCTCGACAGAGTTCATGAACAATCTGGAGCTGCCTGTTTGCCAATGCAAGCATAGGCTACACAAACGCAGCAATCCTTCTGGTTTACTCACTCATTTTCATGCACTCCTTCAAGTGCACTGTATTAGTGGACTAATGTTGGGAATAGTGAATGAGGGTATAGTGGATGATTTCTGATACAGCCACGGTCTAATGCACATTTTTGTACTCATCTCTTGCGGTGAAGAACCCTGCAGAATGAAAGACGAAGATACCGAGGAACAAATAGGTGGGTGTTTACTAGTGGACAAACTAGATTTGTACCAAGGGTTAATGTATTTGTTTTATATTTCTAATCTGAAATTAGTGCTGATTTTAGATTCATTTGGACTGAAGGAAGACAAGCAGCATCAGTTTGAAAAACCTCATTTTAAAACTGAAGATGGAAATGCAGTCATTTCACAGACTGAACAAAATCCCACACAAAAGCAAGCTGGAAAACCTGGATCTTTCACCTGCACATGCACTCTGTGTGGGAGGAGTTTCAGCCGTACATCAAACCTTAAGAGACACATAAGATTTCACACTGGAGAGAGGCCTTATACATGCACTCAATGTGGAAAGAGTTTCACTGTCAAAGAAGAACTTACAAAGCACATCAGAATTCATACTGGAGAAAGACCGTTCCCATGCACTAAGTGTGGAAAAAGTTTTAAATCTAGAAGTGTCTTGAAAAAGCATCAGTTGTCTCACTCTGAAGTGAGATCATTTAGCTGTGATCAGTGTCATAAATCATTTGTTTTGGCCGTGTACTTAAAAGAGCATCTTAAAATTCATTCAGGGTTGAAGGGTCATGTTTGCGCTATTTGTGGAAAGAGTTTCACACAACCGTACAGTTTACAAGTTCATCAGATTATACATACTGGTGTGAGACCTTATGTCTGCTCTGACTGTGGAAAGACCTTTATTACATATAGTGACGTAAAAAAACACGAGAGGATTCACACTGGAGAGAAACCGTACCAGTGCTCACATTGTGACAAGAGTTTCACCGATTCATCAACCTTGAGAACCCATGAGAGAAGTCATACTGGAGAAAAGCCACACCAGTGCTCTTCATGCGGGAAGGGTTTCACCCGCTCATATACTCTAATAAAACATACGATAATGCATTGTCCACAGTTGTCTAAGCCACATTCAGATTCACCACTTTCAAGTAAATAATTCAATATTCAGATTCAAATTTTTTAAGGGGATTGTTTTACCTAAAAATGGCACCAGATATTTTTCTATTTATATTTCAAAATTCTGTGATTCTTCAAATAAACACACACTAAGAGAAGAGCAAATCGCTCAGGAAAAAGTGAATTCTGTGTTTTGGCAAAACCATAGTATAATTTTAAAACTAATATTTTAATAAGTGTGTTGCTGTAAAATAAAGAGGTGTGCTATATTTCTTTCTGGAGTTCATTTGTTTTTTTTATTAATTGTGCACTCTTTTGCATTTAAATAAATAGTCTGTACATTTTTAGACTAAGAGAAATAAAAAGACACCAATCGTATGTGACTTACAACTTACTAAGAACCAGTGTTGGGGGTAACGCATTACAAGTAACGCAAGTTACGTAATAATATTACTTTTTCCAAGTAACTAGTAAAGTAACGCATTACTTTTTAATTGACAAGAAAATATCTGAGTTACTTTGTCAAATAAGTAATGCCAGTTACTTTTTCCCCAATTTATTGATTAAAAGCTCTCCTGTCCCCATGTGGAGAGAAATTGTGAGTAAGATTATACTTTAGTTCTGGAATAAATGTGAACATGCATTAATTCATCTCACTCACTAAAAAAACAGATACAGTATTCCTCAAAATGAATAAAGACAGTGAAATTCAACACAAACCTGCAATAATTAAATGTTAAATAATACAAATATCCTTCATGTATTCAATCCTATTTTATTAACCGATGTCTTTGCTGCCGACCTTCGATGATCCAATTCATACATACTAATAAGCAAAAATTACTTCAGATAATCTAACATTTGTTTTTCTTTTTTACTGCTAAAGAGTTGATATTTTTTTCTGCGCTCTACTGTACAGACGTTAATATACTTTTCTCTAAGCCTGAGGCTTTTGATGTGAAAAGGCTTTTACATTTGCCAAAAATAGAACTTTTTATATTAAAAACAAACAAGCAAGCCCTGCCCAGATTTAAAAGGTAACGCAAAAGTAACAAAATGCATTACTTTCCATAACAAGTAATTAAGTAATGTAATTAGTTACTTTTTAGGGAGTAACTCAACATTGTAATGCATTACTTTAAAAAGTAACTTTGCCCAATGATCATAGTGTACATTATTTTTATAACTGCTTTTAACCTTTTAATCTATAGTCACTAAAAAAATAGAATTTTAGTTAAATCTCGATGTCTGTAATTTGTCTTTGCTTAGCACACATTCACACGTTTAATACATGATTGCAGCAAACGGTCCTAATACATAGGGTGATATCAGATAAATTGGGCCACTTTTTGGTTTATCGCTTGGGACACTAACAAAAACAAACAAACATGTATGACATTTAACTGTGTTCTTATAATTAATAAGGACTTTTTTTTTTTTTTTAAATATTTTTGTTCTGAATTGATGTAATAAAATATAATTGTTCAGGCCCTACAGGTTTTGAAACATTAGCTGCCCCACGTGGTCCGGCTGATCAGCAAAAGTAAAATAGAGACATTTCTGATCAAACGCATTCAATTATATTTAATTCTATAATGTAAAAGTGTAACATGCATTTAAATTACATTAGAACATCAATTTCAATCTATTTTAACAATAAAACGCATTTAATGAAAAAATGTAACAACTATAATAAGTTTAAAAATTAACAGCCAATGAATGCAAAGAATTTCAAAGAAAAGAGGTAAGACACTCAAACCTTTCAATCAATTTTATTTAAATTATTAAAAGAACATAAATTTCATGAAAAATGTAAAGATAACCTGAATAACTAATGTGTGTATGTAATAGCTTACCATTAGGCTTTTTTTACTTCAATACCCAACTTTTCTATATCAAAATGTCTCTTTCACCCTTTCTCTTTTCAATACACACACATACACATGCCTTTCTAACATGAACAACACATATCACATACAAACACATTTAGAAGGTAAAATGTGAAAAAGATATGTCACAAATGCAATAATACAATATATTATTAATATAAATAATTTTTAATGGAACCACTAGAATTTCTGAAGGTGGCCCATTTTAACTAAAATTAATGGCTCATTTTATCTAAACAAATTAAGGTAAATTGTGCCAGTTACTAAAAATGCTTTGTTAATGTATATAAAAATCTGTATTATTTCGCAAAATCAGCATGGATCAAGACATGGGTTATGAATCATTGTTCCTTATTATTGAAAAGTAAGATTGGATATGTCAGGCCACTCAACTTGATTTTTTCTGGTGATCTCAAAATTAGGCATTGTCCCTCCACCCTTAAGCAACCATAACAAAGATAAATGTCAAGTACTCTTATGGCAACAGTTTGAAATTCTTTGCAGTCATTAACTGTTAAGAGATAAGGAACTCAAACCTTAAATGGCCCATTTTACCTGATGGCCCAATTTGCCTGATATCACCCTATTCTTTTAGCTTGTGTGGGAATTTAAAACAGCTTTAACTCAGAGTGATTGTAAGCCAGAAATGAGGACAATCGACACCTTCAGTGAAGCCGTTCACGAGAGTTTAAATGCTGGGGAATATTCCCATCTTCCCACAGCTATAAAGAAGAAGCAAGCAGGAGAAACAACTGACATACTGTTGGAAAGATGGAGTTTGAGGAAGAACCCTGCAGAAGAGATGAAGATACAGAGGAACAAACAGGTTGGTGTTTTCCTTCATTCTCGCTAATGACTGATGAAGAGCATTGAGATGAAAACTGACATAGAAACAATGCATCTAATTGCTAAATTGAGACTTCATTATATTTCATTTACTTTTACATTTGTTTTTGTTATATGTTCATTTTAGACACAAAGACTAAAAAAGCACGAGCTGGAAAAACAAAGGTCAAAGGATCTTCCACATGCACCAAGTGTGGAAAGAGTTACAAACATAAAGCAGAAGTTAAAAGACACATGAGAGTAATTCACGCCGGAGAAAAGCCTTATACATGCAGTCAGTGTGGAAAGAGTTTTGGACTCAGATCAAAACTTAACAGACACATGAAAATTCACACGGGAGAAAAACCCTTCACATGCACTGAGTGTGGAATGAGTTTTATGCTGAAAGAAATCTTAAAAAAGCACACAAGAATTCACACTGGAGAAAAACCGTTCACATGCACTCAGTGCGGAAAGAGTTTCACATCCAAAGTCGCTCTCCAAATCCATCTGTCTTCTCATGCCGGAGAAAAGTCGTTCTTCTGTGATCAGTGTCATAAATCATTTGTTTGTTCATCAAGTTTAAGAGAACACCTTAAACTTCATACTGGTGTCAAGCCTCACGTTTGCTCTTTTTGCAAAAAGAGTTTTTTCACGAATGCAAACTTTAAAAGCCCACGAGACCATTCATACTGGTGTGAGACCTTTTGTGTGCTTTGACTGTGGAAAGTCCTTTGTTAGACCCAATCTCCTGAGACAACACCAGAGGCTTCACACTGGAGAGAGACCGTACAAGTGCTCACACTGTGGAAAGAGTTTCAATTACTCGTCTTCTTTAAAAAAGCATGAGATCGTTCACACTGGAGAGAAGCCGCACCAGTGCTCTCCATGCGGGAAGAGTTTTAACCGACTCTCTACTCTAAAGACTCATATGAAAAAGCATTGCCCAAAGTTGCCTAAATGAGCCAGTCAGGGATACAAGTTTGCTTCCTGTTTATTTTTTATCCTGAAGGGTTAAATTACATTACTTGTGCATGTGAGCTTTTGTGAAACTGGCAACAATAATCCATACACTGCAAAAAGTTTTCACCAGTTTCAACTTAAAAATTTAAGATTAGCAGCTGCCTTAAGATTTTAATTTAAATCAACTTAAGTCATTTAAACTCACAAGTGATATCAACTCATTTTTATTGTAATAAGTTAAAATGACTTGTCGTTGTAAGCTGATTTAACTTAAAAACATAATGCAGCTGCTGAACTTAGGTTTTTAAGTTGATTTTGGTGAAAACTTTTTACAGTGTACAAAATTCTTAAATCGAGAAGGATTTTCTAGACAAGTAAAAATGTTTGTCTTGTTTTCAGAAAAAAAAAAGTCAAAATTAAGTTGAAACAAGCTAAATAATCTGACAATGGGGTAAGAATAATAATTGTTTTCAGTTTGAAATAAGATTTTTTTGCCTACCCCATTGGCTGATCATTTATAGTTCTACGCAAAAACTCACTTAATTTTGACTTGTTTTTTCTGAAAACAAGACAATCATTTTTACTTGTCTAGAAAATTCTTGTAGATTTAAGAATTATTAGATATTTTGGCTGGAAACAAGAATCCAAGTAAGAAAATCTAAGTAAAGAAAAGCATTTTTTCCAGTGTAACTTTATAGAGCATATTGAAAAGACTTTCTAAGATTGAATTCACTAGGAGAATCTGTGAATGTTCATGTTTTATTGTGTTTTTAAACTCAATCTGTAAACAGTGTGGATGAAAATGTTTAAAATTGGTAAATTAGATCATGGTATATCTTATGATTGAATGAGATTGTTATGATATTTTCTGACCTTTTAGATGTGTGATATGCAGTAATTGCTTTAAAACGATGAGAAATAAAGAATAAAACTAATTGTATGACTCATTTATATAATGTACTGTAAAAAATGTTTAACAATGCAACATTGCTATTCACTTACAATCTTAAAAATAAAGGTGCTTTAAAAGGTTATTTACAGCGATGCCATAGAAGAACCATTTTTGGTTCCACAAAGAACCATTCAGTCAAAGGCTCTTTAAAGAACCATCTCTTGCTTACCTTTTCATAATCTGAAGAACCTTCTTCCACCACAAAGAACCTTTTGATTTTAAAAAAATATATAGATGTTTTCTTTTTGTATTTATATGTGACCCTGGACCACAAAACCAGTCTTAAGTCGCTGGGGTATATTTGTAGCAATAGCCAAAAATACATTGTATGGGTCAAAATTATTGATTTTTCTTTTATGTCAAAAATCATTAGGAAATTAAGTAAAGATCATGTTCATGAAGATTTTTTGTAAAATTCCTACTGTAAACCTATCAAAATGTATTTTTTGATTAGTAATATGCATTGCTAAGAACTTAATTTGGACAACTTTAAAGGTGATTTTCTCAGTATTTTGATTTTTTGCAGCCTTAGATTTCAGATTTTCAAATAGATGTATCTCGGCCAAATATTGTCCTATCCTAACAAACCATACATCAATAGAAAGCTTATTTATTGGGCTTTCATATGATGTATATATCTCAGTTTTGTAAAATTTAACCTTATGACTGGTTTTGTGGTCCAGGGTCACATATAATATGAAGAAAAAACACCAAAGTAGTTTTGAAACCTGAATCAAATATGTGGTCTGTATTTACATCATCAATGAAATACCTCTTATCCTGGTAAAATATGGACTGACATTTATGGTCATTTAAGATCTTAACTTATATGTTTATGGGTGATTCAATAAATGCAGTCATATTTGGTGTCTGAAGTGATTGTTTTCTGCTTTCTTCAGATGGTTATATTTTTTATTATTTTAATAATGTCACTCATTGTTATGAATTGCAAGATGTTACAGTCCACAACAATATAATAATTTCTGCAAAAAGTGTCTTAAATAGATTTCAATCATGCTTTTTTGTTGTCCGAATTAGTCAGTGCATTTTTTCCCATCATGTATTTTCACAAAAATAAATAAAATTGTTGACTAAAATCTCATAGACATTATTAATGCATTTTCGCTCCCTTAGAATATTTCAACAACATTTGTTTTTTGTTTGTTTGGATATATTTAATACATTTTTAGATTAAAAAAAGATTTGCTCCAGTGGGCGTTTTCTATGAAGACATATGTTTTTTTTTTTTTTATATTATCTTAGTTTCAAGTGTTGGAATGTAAGGACTGTTTGTGTAATGAAACGAGAAGGATTTTTCCTGTTTTTCCTGATTTTTTTTTTTTTTTTAATTGTATTGTTGACAAACAGTACCATAAAGATGTGAAAGTAAAAAAAGGTAGTAACTTGTATTTGGCAAACACTGAATTATTAAAATTAAATGTGGCATTGGAAAGATGGAGCTGGAGGAGGAACCCTGCAGAATGAGAGATGAAGATACAAAGGAACAAATAGGTTGGCGTTTCCCTTTATTGTCTTTCATGACTGATGAGGAACATTAAAATGAAAAATGACTTTGTAGTAAAATAGATTTGTGCCAAATTGAACCTGAAGGGCATTTCTTTTTGTTTCTCATTTGTGTTTATTTAACTGAATTTTGGGGATTTAATAGTTTTGACTGGAGACAAACAGCATTTGTTTAAAAAAACGTATCATTTCATAAACGAAGATGGACCAAGTGATTGAATCAAGGGGTTTATCAACTGTACACTAATAAATCATTCTTTTAAACACAGAATGTTTGTCTAAAGATTCAATTAATTGTTACAGAACAAATATATTTCGGACTGGTAATTCACTAGCTTTATAGTGTTAACCTCTTAAACTCTGCGGAAAGTGTTTCAAAATGTTGCTTAGAGTCTCCTCTTTACGAGGAATACCATAACTTTTAGTTTTATGATTCATAAAGTAGTAAAATTATGCTTAGAATTTATGTTGTTCCACACACAAATTTCCGCCTAACGATTGTGAAGAATTATTACAAAGAATGTGTATTTCTTATATTTTTCACAAAACAGACAAGTCATATATCACAAGAAAGCTCTCATTCTCAAGAATCTGACCATATAAATCATTTTATTGTGTGACAAACACAGATCAAATAATCTTCAATTGAATCGCGATGTCAGAATATACTTGAAGAATATGATGATATATTATATTACTTTCCTCCACATACTACTGCTTCAGTTAGCCGCAAATAGCCACAAACTCCATTTTATCTTTTAGATTAGGATCTCTTCTTTCAAACAAGACCATTTTCACGTTTCTGCGTTGCACCATTGCTGAGAAACCGTTGTTTTGCCAGATGCGCTCGGGCGCGGCTTTCCAAACGCGCTCTGAACCGCTCAAGCAGGTGTGTGTGTGTCTGCGGCTGCACTTAGAGCGTGTCAGTAGATCAGATTACACCCTCCGGCCGCATGCCGTGCTGCTCCGAGGTGTGAACGATGACAGCTCAGCCTCTCCAGACGCGAAGAAGAAGCAGAGCCATGGGGAGGTTCCGGGTCACAAAAGATGCTTCGACGGTGCCGGGCATTGTGGGATATGTAGTTTTTGGACTCTTACACCGGAGATATGCGTCTGTTGGCGTCTCAGAGGAATATAGCGGTCTCAATTATCCAAAATAGACGCTAAATGAATAAATAACGGGCCGTTTCCATGGAGAGCAGAGGATCCGCGGCTCATAAGCGCGTCTATAAGTATAACAGTGCTTCTATTCAGGTTTGTTTTATTCTTATAATTACTTTGAAACGTAAAGGACACCAAAACAATCTGCTAAGCTATGTATTGAGTGTATATTGAATGTTGACAGTAAAGTACAGTATGTGTTTCAGTAAATACACAGGCAAACATAAAAATGAAACATAATTCAGTCAATTATCATGAAAAGTGCTATGGTACATAGTAAAATAGTATTCTATTCTATTCTATTCTCAATAATGTGCTTTATAAAGCCTGTTTTTGCAAAGAAACAGAAGGACACTTTTAGGGGGAAAAAGGGGGAAAAGGGGCAATGCGACTCCCTTCGGTTATAATTCAATAACTTTCAATTAGAAACTGTTATATGAAAAAATCTTTTTTCTGGTATATCCTGAGACCTAGTGGAATCAAACAAAACAATTTGCAAAGAACTGAGACACCTAAATCCTGAGTTATAGACTTTCAAAAAAAATCAAAAAGCGCCTATGTTTTTTTTGTTTTTATTGTAATATTTGAAATCTATATAATGTTATTTATAAAGAATTACACTGATATTATGTAGTTTAAAAGGTTTTCTATACAATGAAACCATTTTTTTTAATTTCCTCCATTGTATGTGTATAGGGGAACCATTTGAATTTAGGTAGGCCAAATGCAGGCGGAAATCCCCCAAATAGCCGCAGAGCTTAAGGGGTTAAAACGATTTTGTGTATAGTCTTTATTGAATTGGTTTATCTATTTTCGTTTCTCTATGGTAAAAATTACAATAAATACAAGTTTCTAAATGACTACTTGAGCAAAAAACTTAAAGATGCATGATAAAGAGCGATTAAAGTGTTTAACGTCAAGATGAAATCTAAATCAAATTGTGAATAATAAATATTAAATTGCTCATGTGTATTTATTTATTTGAATACTTTGATATGCTGGTTTTAAACCTGATAGAGGTGATTTTTACACAAAAACAAGCTGGAAAAACTAAACTCAAATGGCCTCTTACCTGCTCTAATTGTGGAAAGAGTTGTGGCATCAAGAATAAGAAGACAACTTAAAATTCATACTGGTGTGAATCCTCATGTTTGTTCTTTTTGTGAAAAGGATTTTTTCACTACTAAAATTTTTGCGAAATTCTAAGAGGATTGATAGAAAGAAACCTTACAAGTAGCCTATCTCCAGGTTCATATGAAATAAATTAGTTGCCTAAGTGAACAAAGTTCTTGTTCAGATCCTTGATTTAGTCAATAATTTGATACTGAAGGCTAGCCTACTTTATTTCGCTAAATATCTAGTAGCCTATATGTAGTATTTTATTTCTGCTAAATGTACTTAAAAGATGTGACTCTGCCTGTTGTTTCATATTATTATGAGACAAACATTAACACACACAAGCCCTCACGCAAGTCATGAATTGTTTCAAATGCATATTTGATCAAAACATTTAAACCTGGATGAACCTCTGGCGATTTAAAAGGTGTAGAAATCCACAGATATTCCTCTAGATGTCGCTATTTGTTTTCATTGCAACCACGTGTTTGTGATTCCATCGTGTTTCAAACGACTCTAAATGTGCTGTTTATCAGGGTGAGTCCATTTATTTCATTACTTATTTGCAAATATCGAAATCTGACATGCATTGAGCTGGACCAGTGTCCGATTCCCGAATGAATGACTCGTAAGAGTCGGTTCACTGTATCACTTATAAACCAGCCGGAGCCTTTATTAGACTCAGAAATTGAATCCTGAATTAGTTCTTTAGTCATGTCTGATTTATAATGAACTATGGTGCACATATGTGACCCTGGACCACAAAACCAGTCATAAGGTTAAATTTTACAAAACTGAGATATATACATCAATAAATAAGCTTTCTATTGATGTATGGTTTGTTAGGATAGGACAATATTTGGCCGAGATACATCTATTTGAAAATCTGGAATCTAAGGGTGCAAAAAAATCAAAATACTGAGAAAATCACCTTTAAAGTTGTCCAAATTAAGTTCTTAACAATGCATATTACTAATCAAAAATTACATTTTGATAGGTTTACAGTAGGAATTTTACAAAAAATCTTAATGTAACATGATCTTTACTTAATTTCCTAATGATTTTTGACATAAAAGAAAAATCAATAATTTTGACCCATACTATGTATTTTTGGCTATTGCTACAAATATACCCCAGCGACTTAAGACTGGTTTTGTGGTCCAGGGTCACATATAGTGAAGCTACACGCGTTCCTGACTAGTTATTCACATGAAAACGTGAAGATTATTTAAGTATTGAGCCATATTATTTAATGTAGCCTAATGGATGTAAACAACCAACGCGTGTATTATTGCACATTGTATACATTATTTTTCTAACTGTGCTTTTAACCTCTTAATTTATAGTTAAACTGGATTTTTAGTTCAATCAAAACCATTCCTTTGTCTTAGCTTGGCACACATTCATACATTTAATTTTAATATTTCACCCTCATTCCTTTGAAAATCTATTTTACCTTCGTACAACAAAATACCGACACTCAGGACCTTAAGGACAATAATATCCACATTGAAACCCATTAAAATTGCCATTTGTTAACCCAGGGCCATTTTACTATATTCTATCGACTAGGCTTTAAATTTTAAATTTTTAAATTTTTTTTACTAGATTGTGCCATTTTCTTTTCCAATTTGGCATATACATTTAAAAAAAAAATCTAACACTACATAAAAAATATAAATGCCTCAAAATTAATGTAGTTGTTCTTCACTGACACACCCAAGAATCTAATAAGCAAAGAAAAAAAATCTGCTTAGCATTTAGTATATGGAAATTAACTACTATTTTTCATTTTTTCATAAAAAAAAACAACAACTGTGGCATTATGCATTATTGCCAACCAGCATTTAAAGGGTTACAATTCTGAAAATTAATGAATGTGGATGGAAAAAAAATATAAATAATTTTTTTTTTTTTTTGGACATGGACATTTTTGTCCATTTTGTGTAACTTTTATTTTTGATGCACAAGGGTTAAAAAAAAGCATGCAAGTGTGAAATTAACATAATCGACACCTTTATTGAAGCCGTTCATGAGAGTTTAAATGCTAGGGGAATATTCTTATCTTCTCACAGTTGAAGAAGAAGCAAGCAGAAGAATTTACTCCAGGAGAAACACTTGACATACTATTGGAAAGATGGAGTTTGAGGAAGAACCCTGCAGAATGTCAGATGAAGATGCAGAGGAACAAACAGGTTGGTGTTTACCTTCATTCTCTACAATAAGTGGCAAGTGACTTGATGGAAATGAATGAAAAGAAATGGTGTCACTTTCAAAAATCTAATATTTTCACAGATGCAGATGGAAGCACAGTCGTTTCACAGAATGAAAAGCATGTCAGAAAAACTGCAGTCAAAGATTTTTTCTCCTGCTGCGAGTGTGGAAAGCGTTACTCCCATAAACAAGATCTTAAGAAACACATGAGAATTCACACTGGAGAGAATCTGTTCACATGCACTCAGTGTGGAAAGGATTTTGTTGACAAAAAAGGCTTGACTAGACACCTAATAGTTCACACCAGAGAAAAACCCTTCAAATGCACTCAGTGTGAAAAGAGTTTCCGAGACAGAAGCGCTCTCAAAGATCATCTGGATTGTCATGCTGGAGTCAAGTCGTTCAGTTGTGATCAGTGCCATAAAACATTTGTTTTGGCATCACACCTAAGAACGCACCTTAAAGTTCACGCTGGTGTGAAGCCTCACGTTTGCTCTCTTTGTGGAAAGAGTTTTTCACGACTGCACGGGTTAAGGGAGCACCAGAATATACACACTGGGGTGAAACCTTATGTGTGTGACTGTGGCAAGAGATTTACAGCACAAAGCAATTTATTAGAGCACCAGAAGATTCATACTGGAGAGAAACCTCACAAATGCAAACAATGTGGAAAGAGTTTCTTTTCCTTTAAAAAACTGAAAGACCACGAAAGAGTTCATACTGGAGAAAAGCCGCACCAGTGTTCTTTATGTGGGAAATGTTTCGCTCAATTACCTAATCTGCTGACTCACAAGAAAAAGCATTGCTCAAAGTTGTTAAAGTGAGCAAAGCATTTGTGTAACTGGCAACATAAGTCCATTATATATTCATAGAAATGATTTTTTTAGTCTGTTTAGAAGTGATGCATGACAAGACTGTCTTGAAATCACTCACAATGTGAATGTTCATTTGCAGTCTGTGTGAATATAAGATCAGTCTTGTTTGCGCATTTATTGTGTCTATTTTTTTTTAATAAAACGACCAAGTATTTTACCCCAAATACAAAGTTGTAATTTTTTATTTTTAACATTTGACACTATCCTATGTTTTGCCCATTTGTCAGTAAGAATAAAATTTATATACTCCCTTATTCTTTTATATATTTTAATATGTACAAGTCAGAATAAGCATGTTCTTTGAATTTTTACATAAATATTGTGTTACACTGATTGACAATGTGACACTGTTACAACCAAATTTTGACATTTTAGTCTCCAAAAACTTATTTGAAGCCTAAAAGTAGACACTTTACTTTTAATGTGCTTTCTATGAACATAAAATCACTTTTGTAAATTCTTAACGTCTTTAACCCATAGATGGGTGGGGAAATTATGCCATCTAGAGGTTAAAATACTAACTAACGTTTAGATTTGTGTATAATAGTTTTGGGAGTTAACTTGTAAAAGTAATGCATTACGATATTGCGTTACTCCCTAAAAAGAGTAACTAATTACGTTACTCAGTTACTTTTTTATGCATTACTTTTAAAAACCGGGGAAGGGCTTGCTTGTTTTCAGATAAAAAAGTTCTATATTTGGGCAAATGTAAAAGCCCTTTTACACCAAAAGCCTCAAGCTGAAATGCCAAATAATAAAGTTGAACACATTTCAGCAATAAAAAAAGCAGAACAGATATTAAGTTTATCTTGGGTAATTTTTGTTTATTAGTATGGATGAATTGAATCATCAAAGGTCAGTAGCAAATACAATGGGATTAAATACATGAAAGAAGATTTGTATTATTTAACATTTTTAACTATTGCAGGTTTGCGTCATATTCTGAGTTGCATTTCACTTTTTTTCATCTGTTGCATCTGTTTTTGTTTTTTGCCAGTGAGATGAATTTATGCATGTTCACATTTATTCTAAAACTAAAGTAACATCTTACTCCCGATTTTTTTCAACATCAACATGGGGACAGGACAGATTTCAATCAATAAATGTATGCAAAAATGCTTTTCTTACTTAGATTTTTTGTCTTGTTTCCAGCCAAAATATCTGAAAATTATTAAATCAAGCATTTTCTAGACGAGTAAAAATTATTTTCTTGTTTCAGAAAAAACTAGTCAAAATTATTATTATTATTTTTTTTTTTTTGCTTGAAACTATCAAAATAATCTGCCAATGGGGTAAGAAAAATAATCTTGTTTTCTGTTTAAAATAAGATTTTTTTCTTACCCGATTGGCAGATTATTTTGCTTGTTCTAGGCAACAAATCACTTAAATTTACTTGTTTTTTTCTGAAAACAAGAAAATAATTTTTACTCGTCTAGAAAATGCTTCTTGATTTAGGAATTTTCAGATATTTTGGCTGGGAACAAGTCAAAAAATCTAAGTAAGAAAACCATTTTTTGCAGTGTGGGGAAAAAGTAACTTAGATATTTTCTTGTAAATTAAAAAATGCATTACTTGAAAAAAGTAATCTCGTAACTCGCGTTACTTGTAATGCGTTACCCCCAACACTGATAATAATGCAAATTTCAAACATTATTTTCTAGTGGTGCCTTTTGCATGTAAATAATAATGGAAATGCCTGGAGTTTGTGCTGTTATCGCCTCATTCTGAGATCGTTTCAGTTGCAAAGCTCATGTCTCCATTCAGCTTACATTTACATTTCAAATAATACCAATGAAAACAGATTTCAAATGTGTGAAAACAGCAGCCAGTTCTTCGCTTTTCTAATTTGAGGTGCATCATAAAGACCAAACAAGTCCATGTTGCCCTCTGCAGGTGAGAAGCATCGCAAAACAGCTGTAGTGCGCATGTGCTTTTACCATGTGAGTTCGAGTTCGAGTAGCCTAGCTATTTAAGCATCTGTTAAATTACAATTTCAGTGAAGCTCTGCCTAAACATAGGCCTATTCACCATTTAAAACGCTTTAGAAATTTCACGTTGTGTTTTCTCAAAGCTAGAGAAACTTTTCTTAAACAGGAGGAACTACTTCAGGAGAGACAACACACATGCAATTGAAAAATGATTGATCCCGAATCCTGCAGAAGAAAAAATGAAGGCACTGAGGAACCAAGTGGTAAGTGTCTATTTTTGTTTTCTCATTAATAACCGCTAAGATCAAACCATTATATAAGAGCTGTAAAATAACATCTGGAACCATAGTTGCCTACTTAGTTGATTTGAGGATTTATAATGACTGAAATTACATTTACCACCTAATCTGTAGACTAACCAAAAATTAAATAGCTGCTTCACAATGCAAAAAGGTTATTTTTGGAGAAAGAGGGTTTTTTTGATTATAAAAAAGGTAAGAAAGAGATGGTTCTTTAAAGAGCCTTCACTGCAAAAAATGCTTTTCTGTCTTGCTTCCAGCCAAAATATCTAAAAATTCTTAATATAAGTCAAAATGATTTTCTTGTTTTCAGTAAAAACAAGTCAAAATTAAGCAAGTTTTTGCTCAGAACAAGCATAATATTCTGCCAATGTAAGAAAAATAATCTTATTTCAAACAGAAAACAAGATTATTTTTCTTACCCCATTGGCAGATTATTTTGTTTGTTTCAAGCAAAAACACGCTTAATTTTGACTTCTTTTTACTTAAAACAAGAAAATCATTTTGGCTTGTCTAGAAAATCCTTCTTGATTTAAGAATTTTTTGATATTTTGGCTGGAAACAAGACAAAAAAATCTAAGTAAGAAAAGCATTTTTTGCAGCGTTTGACTGAATTGTTTTTCCAAGGTGAAAAAAAGTGCACTAAAATATAATTTATTGAAGTACACTCAGTGCACTTCCCAAATGTACTTAAAGTGCTCTATTTTCACGCACTAATTTTATACTTAATATACTAAAAGTTATTCTTTAGTACTTCTTAAGATCATCTAAGTGTACTCAAGTGCTATTTTGAGACAGCATGAAGATGAACTAAAATGTGCTTTTAACATACTATCTCAGCACTTACAAAAATGTATTTTGTTACCACTTTTAATACAATTAAAGTATATTTCATAAACCTTTAAATATACTAATTATACATAAAATACATTTATTAATTATTTTAAAATGTTATTAATTAAAATATATGAATAATATATAATAAATGTGTACAACGCGTATTAATAATGTATTTTTTATGAATAAAAATATGTGGGCAATACATCATATGTTTTGTGTATATATATTTACTGTATATTATTAATCTATTATAAATAATTCATTAGTGTATTGCCCACATATTTTTATACATAAAAATACATTATAAATACTTTGTATACATTTATTATATATTATTCATATATTTTAATTCATTAATAAGTGTATTTTTTTATGAATAAAAATATGCAGCAATACATTGTAAATATGCTTTGTATATATTTCTTATATATTATTCATATATTTTAATTAAGTGTATTTTTTATGAATAAAAAATGTGGGCAATACATTATAAATACGCTTTGTATCATTTATTATATTTTAATTAAGTGTTTTTTTATGTATAATTAGTATATATGAAATATGTTTCAATTGTGTTAAAAGTGGTAACAAAATACATTTTACATCTACAAGTGTAACACTGAACTAATTTAAGCATTCAAAACTTTTAAGAAATACACTAATACAACTCTTTATGTACATTTATGCAGTAGTACACTTTGTTGCTATGTACTAAAAATCAATTTAAATATCAGTTGTGTTTAGTATACTTTCACAATTGCACTAAAGTACTACTAAAGTAAAAGTATACTTTTAACTAGTGTATTTATGGTGTATTTTATTTAGCACAAAATATAAGATTGTACTACTAATGTACTTTCTTGTAATTAAGTATTTTTTTTAGTGCACTCAAGTACACTTAATTTTCACATGGGTATGTAGGCTAACCAAAAATTAAATAGCCTACCTACTTTCTTAAAAATAAAGGTGCTTCACGATTCCATAAAGATTCTTTAACGTCTGAAAAACATCTGTTTCACTATCGGTTCTTTTTGGAGAAAGGGGATTTTTTTGATGGCTATTTAAAGAACCTTTGACTGAATGGTTCTTCGTGGAACCAAAAATGGTTCTTCCATGGCATCGCTGTGAGGAACCTTTTAAAGCACCTTTATTTTTAAGAGTTTCTGCTGTTAAATTATGGATTTGTTTTAGCTATTATCTTTAAGTGTCTAAGGCAGTTTTTGATTTTAGTCCTGATGGAGCAAAGTGAAGTGGAGGAGAAGCCTCATCATCTCAACAAACGAAGCAGTCAAAAAAGAGGAGAGAAGCGTCCCTTCACCTGCTCTCTGTGTGGAAAAGACTCCACGCGAAAATCAGGCCTGAAGAAACACATGAGAATCCACACCGGAGAGAAACCCTTTACATGCCATGAGTGTGGAAAGAGCTTTATCAGAGCAAATATTCTCAAAAATCATCTGCTGTGTCACTCCGGAGAAAGACCGTTTGGATGTGATCAGTGCGATAAGGCATTCGCTTTGGAGGTGAACCTAAAAAGACACATGAAAGGTCATGCGGGTGTGAAACCTCACGTTTGTTCTTTTTGTGGAAAGAGTTTTTCACTAAAGCAGACTTTACAGGTGCATCTCCACATTCATACTGGAGTGAGACCTTATATGTGCTTCGACTGTGATAAGACCTTTATTCAATCCAGCGACTTAACCATACACCAGAGGATTCACACTGGAGAGAAACCTCACAAGTGCTCACACTGTGG
The DNA here is from genome assembly GCF_049309525.1 of Garra rufa. Taxonomy (NCBI): domain Eukaryota; kingdom Metazoa; phylum Chordata; class Actinopteri; order Cypriniformes; family Cyprinidae; genus Garra; species Garra rufa. The sequence continues at coordinate 39,714,356 of NC_133379.1, forward strand.
AAAGAGTTTCGCTCATTTATCATCTCTGAAAACCCATGAGAGAGGTCATACTGGAGAGAAGCCGTACCAGTGCTCTTTATGCAAGAGGACTTTCAGCAATTTACCGAATTCACTGAAACACAAGAAAAGATGCTGTCTTAAGATGTCTGTGTGACACACAAGCCAATAGTTTGATATCCTAATAAAGCAAATCAAGTAATTTCTTTCACTATCATTCATTTGATGAAATGACAGAAGATTGTTGAATATCGTTTAGTTTGGGATGTTTTATGTTGAGGATTAAATGGAGATTCTTTTTAATTTAATGGAGTCTATTACTTCTTCATCCATACTGAACAAGTTGGTTTTGTTGGTCTGGTGGTGTGGTGCACTTTAATAATATTAATCTAATTTGTTGTATCTATAGTCATTCACAGAGTACCTTTTGCATAATTTATGCTGTGGCAATAAAAAGGAAACAAAACCTTGTGCTTGTTAAAATCTTGTCATTCTTTTTAACTAAAATGTGTACCAGATGTTTTTCAATTTATATTTCCTTCCAAAATATATGACCTGGAAGTGGCAATTCTTGATTGCAAAATTTTTATTGTCGATGATGTGCTACATCTTAATTCAAGAAACTTGTCATGCCCTTTGTATCACAAATGACAACATAGACGCTGTTCACTTTTTATATAAAATGCTGCATCTGATGAGGTTCAAACATGCCTCAAAATAACTTTTCTGTGAAGCTGGGACACGAGATTTAACTCTACACTCTTAAAATAAAGGTGCTTTAAAAGGTTCTTCACAGCGATGCCATAGAAGAACCATTTTTAGTTCCACAAAGAACCATTCAGTCAAAGGTTAATTAAAGAACCATCTCTTTCTTACCTTTTTATAATCTGAAGAACCTTCTTTCACCACAAAGAACCTTTTGTGAAACTGAAAGGTTTTTCAGATGTTAAAGGTTCTTTGTGGAATCATTTAAACAAAACAGGTTCTTCTATGGCATTGAAAAGCACCTTTATTTTTTAGAGTGTGGAGGCTCTGAATCTGCTGTTTATCGGATTAAATGTATTGTTTATAGGGAAAAATCTAAATATGAGAACTTGTCATTAATCTTGTCCAGTGTCTGATTCCCTAGCAAATGACTCTTAAGAGTCGGTTCGTTTTACTGAATCAAAACAAATCTGAAATTAACCAAGATTAAGACTCTGGACTGCTGTGGGAATTGAAATATGAGCTGAAATGTTTTTTAACAGTGTTGGAAAAATCAAGCTTATTTCTGACAGCACACTGAAGAGAAACTTTACAGGTGCTTATAGTGTTTGAGATTTGCTCAGTCAGCAATCATCTGAGAGAAAGATCATGAGAGAATTCTGAGGCTGAGGAATGGTGTTCCGCAGGGTTCTGTCCTTGCACCGATGTTATTTAATATCTACATCCACGACTTACCGGAAACAACATCCCGGAAATATGGCTACGCTGACGACCTGGCCATTATGATGAGACGACAAACATGGGAGCAGATGCAGGCCGGCCTAAACCAGGACATGGACACCTTGGCAGCCTACCTGCGTGAGTGGCGTTTACAACTCAGCATCGGCAAGACAGTTGCAGCAGCTTACCACTTGAACAACAGTGAAGCCAGACGGGAACTGGACATATTCGTTAATAACAAGCGCCTTGAGTTCCAGCAAGCCCCACGGTACCTTGGCGTACGCCTGGATAGATCTCTAACATTCAAACAACACCTTGAAGAAGTGACGGCCAAAGTGTCATCAAGGGTCGCAATAATTCGACGTCTCGCTGGTACTAGCTGGGGTGCAACTGCCAAGGTGCTTCGAATATCAACAGTAGCTCTTGTCTTCTCCACAGTTGAATACTGTGCCCCAGCCTGGTGCAGAAGCCCACACGCCAGGAAAGTCGACACTGCCATAAACACCGCCCTTCGGACTATAACTGGCTGTCTGAAATCTACCCCTGTCTACCATCTGCCAACACTAGCGGGAATTGCCCCGGCCGGCCTCCGACGAGAGGCTGCTACCCTCGCTCTTGCAAGGAAAGCCCAAAGATACAACTGGCATATCCTGCACAATACCACCACAACAGCACTGCCTCCTCATAGACTGAAGACCCGCCACCCGTACAACAAGGCGGCACAAGACCTGCTCAGGTCCATCCCTGAGGACCTGTCTACAGAGGCATGGCTCGCGGCAGCCTGGAAACAGGAGTGGGAGTCAGCAGGGCCCTCAAGAATCCACCGTTACATCTATGACCCTGGAGGCGGTCTTGAAGGAGAGGATCTGCCACGCCGGCAATGGACTCTGCTAAACCGCCTGCGAACTGGGGTTGGACGTTACAAAGCATCAATGAGGAAGTGGGGCCTGGAGGACAGAGCAGTGTGTGAGTGTGGGGAGCCAGAGCAGACCATTGAGCACATAATCACCACCTGTCCACTGTATAAACCACCCTCGGAGGCCGGCCTCTTCGACGTGGGACCTGACATGAGAACGTGGCTGAGTTCTACTGAGCTGGACATTTGATGACGACACACGAAAGAAGAGAATTCATACTGTGAAAGAGCTGTACCAGTGCTCTTCTTGTGGGAAGAGTTTCGCCTGCTTACCTAATCTATTAAAACATGAGAAAAAGCATTGCCCTCTCTTGTCTAAATGAGCAAAGTTCATATTCACATTCATCCATTTCAAAATTCTGATTAAGCAAAAGCTAGAAGTACTAGAAAACTTTGATAAAATTAAAAGTTTGATCATTTGACAAAGGCAAGTAACATTTCAGGAAACGAATGTACTGCTGTAAATCAATGCAGTTGATCAATGGCTACAACTTGTATTGAGGAGTTAAAATAATCACAGTAACTGTTTTTGAGCATTTGTGAATCAATGGCAAAGTTATTCCATAAAATCATAATCATATCATGAGCTGTTTAGAGCTTGAAGCTTTGAGAACATTTTGAAAATATATTCTTGCATTGAAATCACATTTTCAGATTATGATAAAAAAAATTGATGTGAAATTTAATAAATGCATTTACTTTTTAAAAACTAAATTAAAGGGTTTAAACACCAAACTGGTCATTAATCAAATGTGTTAAACTGAAATATTTTTCAATTCATATTTAAACAGACATTTACAATATAAGAGATGATAAAATTGGTTATGAAACCTGAATGAAATACACATGGTGATTTGTTTACTTTGGACATGTTCACTTTGTTTGTGCATATCATAATTATTTATTTGTAAGCAGTGCGTGATTTTAATCACCATCTCATCCTGTATTTCTTATAAAAGTAGGCTCAACTTGTCACAGTTAGATATTTTTCACCTTTGCATCTGACAAGCTTCGTCTTCACATGATTTGTTTTAATTCACAAGCTTGTGACTTTCTTTCTCTGATCTCCATTTTCCTCTTTTTCTGGTTGTGTCCAAACATCTCAAGCATTTGATCCAATTCAGTAACATAGTTATGTTCAGTAGAATCAGCACAATACGCTCTTTTCTATCTGAGCCATCAGTGAGTTTTACTCCAACGAAAAACGTTTATGCATGATACAGACACTTCCATGCAGTTTCTGCTGACTCACAGTGACTTCTCATCATCTTTAGACTGAACCAAAATGCCTGTGAGTTTGCAAAGAAAAGAACTTCTGCACTCCACTGTCCAAAGATGGTAACGTTAATAAAACTTATTTTTATGCACCGTAATTCATCGTTACTTGCTTTTTTTATTCAAGAGACCAGCACACACTTTGACAATTCAAAACATCTGAAAGTATAACCAAGATTCACTTCAAATATATTAACAGTCTGAATATATATTTGAACACAAAGTTAACCACTACTGAACATTTGCACGGTTATTGCCCAAAAATACATTT
>NC_133379.1:39718739-39742122 GCF_049309525.1 Garra rufa
CTGGAGTCTAAAGTGAGCTGGTTTTTTATGTTTTAACAATTTTAGACTGTAATGATGTTCATAAATGGTGTTTGCACACATTCTGTTATTTACAACAGAATCGCTTCCGTTCAAAACCGGTAACGTTATTGCTATTTGTTGTTATGAATAGGTATTAATGTTAAGCTTATTTTTTATTCTTATAAATTGAGTAGGCTTAAAAACGAATTCTATATTTTTATTATATTACATTATATTATATTAATATACTACAGTGGTTTAGTGTTATGTTTATTTTTGTGTTCTGAAATGGAATTCCGTGGAAGCTTCAGACATGGAATTTAAATAAATAAATAAAATAAATAAGAACGCTTATATCTTGCAGTTCTCTATGGTTAAAAAAAATCGCAATTAGTTTACTTTATTTCATTTTTAATTCTGTGTTGGAAAAATGTGATAAACAGAATCAGAATCACGATATTATAACATACAATTGCGACATACAAACTTACAATTATGAGGGGGAAAAGTCAGAAAATTACATTTAAAAATCGCAGTTAGCTACCTTTTTAATAAATTTTTAGATTTTTATAATTTGAGTAGTGTTAACAATAAATTCTATATGTTTTATTACATCAGAAAATACAATTAGATTATATTGTCATAGTTATAATATATTATAGTGGTTTATTGGTATGTTTTATTTGTTCAGAAATGGAATTGCGTGGAAGCTTCCGACATGGAATTTAAAAAATAAATAAATCAAATACAGTAAATAAGAATATTATAAGAATGTCTATATCTTGTAGACAGTTCTCTAGTAAAAAAAGATAAAATTATCAATTAGGCTACCTTATATATATATAAATTTTGTGGCATAAAATTGTGAAAAACAGAATTATGAGAAATGTAAACACGCAATTAAGAGATTATAACTTAAAATTGTGACATCATCTTACAATTATGAGGGGGAAAAGTCAAGACAATTAGATAAAAAGTCCTTTATTACCTTTCACTACCTTTTTATGCAAGCTTAGTTTTGATTTAAATAATGCGTTGATATTTTATTGTGTTTTGCTTTGTTCATTAATCAAGTTATTTGCTCACTCTTTTAGAAAGTGGCTTGCATCACTCTTTCAAATTTTTTTTGTGCATGACTTTTTGTTTTGCAAAAGCATTGTGTGTAAGGTGCAATAATGCAAAATAATGCAGTTATGTAAATTTAAATTTAAATACTATTTTGTATTTAAATACATTTGATCTTAGTATTTTATTTAAAAAAAACAAGCTACAATAATACGTTTTGCCAATCAACCTCTTTATTAGATCTATATATATATACAGAGTATTCAAAATAGTATTTCAAATATTAGATTAAAAGTTTAAATGCATTAAAATTCAAAATACATTATATATATTTTTTATTAAGTATTTTGCCCATCTCTGCCTACTGGTAAAGAAGAAGAACTGTTTCCAAACTAGCAAGGAATCAACTTAATTGTTCAGTAAAAGCAATTGAATTTCAATGAAAGTGACCGAAAACCTACAGAACAAACCGGTTGGTGTCTATGCATTCAAAATGAATTTAGAATAATGTTACTTACCAATTTTATTACACGTTTGTCCATTTTGCATTGAATTATGTCAGTGTGTTTATTTTAGAAGCCATGGAACTGATTGAAGCGGAGGAGAAATGCCAGAAGAAACCGAAACCGAAATCGAAATCTTTAAGCCCCTCACAAAAAAGATCTCAAAGAGCGAAAAACACTCGCACATGCCCTCACTGTGGAAAAAGTTTTATGCGTAACGAACACCTCAAAATGCACCTGCTCATTCACACCGGAGAGAAGCCCTTCACGTGCCTCCAGTGCGGACGAAGCTTCAGATGTAAAGGAGACCTGACCAAACACACAAGGATCCACACCGGAGAGCGTCCGTATGCGTGTCCTCAGTGTGGAAAAACCTTCCCGAGCTCATATGCACTCAAGAGTCATCAGCTCCTCCACTCCGGAGTGAGATCTTTTAGCTGTGATCAATGTGAGAAAACATTCATCCTGGCCACGTACCTACAGAGACACTTGAAAATCCATAAGGATAGAAAACCCCGCTTGTGTTCCTTCTGCGGAAAGAGGTTTTTTAATTTAAAGGAGCACCAGAAGATGCACGCCGCTGTCAGAGCTCATCTGTGCTTTGAGTGTGAGAAGAGTTTCACCTCCCCCAAATCATTAAAACAGCATCAAATGATTCATACTGGAGAGAAACCTTATAAATGCACACAATGCGAAAAGAGATTCACTCAGGCGGGAACCCTGAAAGATCACCAGAGAGTTCATACTGGAGAAAAGCCGTATCAGTGCTCTTCATGCGGGAGGAACTTCAGCAGATCGAGTAATTTACAGACTCACATGAGGAAGCATTGCCAGAGTTCATCTTCACGTCGTAAACAGTTTGATATTCCGATTCGGTCAAAGATGGAACGACGTGTTAGTTCAAAAAAAAAAAGAGGAAGTGTTTAGATGCTTTAGAAAGTTGTGTAACACATTTGATTTCAGTGCGTAAGCTTTCTGCCATGCAATATGTTCCAATAATCATCTATTACCAATTTATGTCATTTAGAAACTACTGATATCTAGTGTTATATATGCATTAAATGAGTTTTAATATTGTGTATTTAAGCAATCTGGGGTTTTTTTTGGTTTTTTTGCAGCAGATGATTTCTTCCACAACATCTGGCTATAAAAACATATCAGTAAATTTCCATTTAAAAAAAAATGACTCACTCGTTTCTGCTTCATATTGAAATATCAGTTTCTCTAAATCTGCAGTGCAATCTACAGATGATCTGAAACCACTGTAGAACAATGAACAGTACATTTACTACACTATTTCTTATTAACGTTAAAGATTAATAAACAGTCATTCATAGTTTGTTCGTGTTGGTTCACAGTGCATTAACTAACACATTAGTAAATTAATGCAGAGATTTACATTAACTAAGATTAATAAATGATGTGTAAGTTTTGTTCACTCTTAGTTCATGGTAACTAATGTAGTTAACTAATATTCACTAATGAAGCCTGCTGTTAAGTGTTAACAATATTTCTACTACGAACATAATAGTTCAAACTGTTCAGGTGAATGAACTTTTTTTTTTTTCTTTTACCGAACTTTGTTAGTTTAAAAAATGAAAAAGGTTTCTAGACGTTTTTAGATGCTTTGGAAAGTTACATGTTTGTAACACATTTTATTTCAGTGCGTAAGCTTTCTGCCATGCAATATGTTCCTATAATCATCTTTTACCAATTTATGTCATTTAGAAACTACTGATATCTAGTATTATATATGCATCAAATGAGTTTTAGTATTGTGTATTTTAGCAATCTGTTTTTTTAGCAGCAGGTGATTTCTTCCACAACATCTGGCTATAAAAACATAAATAATGTGATTGTATGCCATCATATCAGTAAATTATTCAGTTTATAAAAAAAATGACTCGCTTGTTTCTGCTTCATATTGAAAATTTCAGTTTAATTTCAGTTTATCTAAATCTACAGTGCATGCATAATTATTAGGCTTTTTTTCCAAGCATGTTTTGCCAATTCCAAATCACATAAATCTTAAGAACTACTATAAATTTTGTTTTTCATCATTGTAAAATGATTTATAATTGTCCATGATGCCTGGAATTGAAAAAAAAAAAACCTTAAATAATTATTATGCACATTTTCTTTTACAAATACAATGAGCCAAAAAAGAGATTTAACTCATACTGAAAAGTCCAAAATTAATGAATGCTCTTGAGAAGGACGCCATACAAATGCAATAGTAGAATTTGCAAATTTAAGGCATTGCCATTAGACAGCGAAATGCTGATTGGGTCAGAAAAGATTTTTGCTAACTGCAAAAGAAGCTAAGAATTAAGGTGAAGAATTAGGTGTGAACCCATCAGGAACCATTTAGTCTTCAGCACCATCTTTGTCCAGAACTGCAACCTACCTGGAGTCTCCAGAAGTGCAATGTGTCAGGTTCTCAGAGACTCAGGTTAGATAAAGAATCTTAAAATATGACCCTCATTTAATAAGAATATCATGCTGAATATGCTTTATAGACAGATCAGTTGAGAAGGACTTTCAAAAAAAATTTTTCCAGAATCTGGCAGTAAGTTTTGGGAGTTCATTTTTAGTCCATCTCTGCAAGACAGACTTTCCAGGATAGGAGATAGACTAAAAATGTACTCCCAAAACTTACTGCCAGATTCTGGAAGATAAATTCTTGAAAGAGTGGTAAAGGATGCTGGTCATTCAAGGGTCATTCTCAACTTATTTGTCTATAAAACCTATAAGCATCTTCATGTATTTCACAACACGGATGTTATTCTTATTAAGCAGGAATATATTTTTTAGCATTTTTTTACCCAAGCAAAGTCTCTGAGAACCTGACACATTGCACTTCTGGAGACTTAAGTTTGGTTGCAGTTCTGGAAAACGGTGACAATGGACACTAAAAGGTTCCTAATGATGGTTTCACACCTAATTCTTCACCTTAATCCCTAATTGTTTTGTGGCTTTTCTTCTCCACCTGTTTTTTTTTTCTGACCATGCTGACCCAACGAGCATTTCGCTGTCCAATGGTCATGCCTTAACTTTGCAAATTCTAGTATTCTAGCATGTGCATTTAATAATTTTAGACTTTTCATTCTATTTTAAATCTCTTTTTTTTAGCTTATTTTATTTGTAAAAGAAAACGTGCCTAATAAGTATGCACACCTGAATAATAATACAACTTAGTTTTTCACTTCCAGCCTTCATGGACAATTATATATAATTTATAAATAAATACAAAATTAATAGTAGTCATTTAGATTGATGTGGTTTGGAATTGGTCAAATGTTCTTGGAAAAAAACAACAACTGAGTATTAGTGTGTCTAATAATTATGCATTCACTAATGGGAGGAGCTTGAACAATTAGCTCCGCCTCTATAGACCTAATGGGCGGAGTTATGTTTAGCCATAGGCTGCAGTGAGCAGCCTCTCTTTTTAAATCCGTTTTGGTTCCAGACTGCTGTAAATCTGCTGTTTATCAGACTGTGAGTACATTTATTTCATCATATATCGGGAGAAATGTATATCTGACAAGATGTATGTATATATGCGTTGAGCTCGAACAGTGTACGATTCCCAGTAGAATGAGTCCTTAGAGTCGATTCATTTTAGTGAATCAAAAACAATTACTGAAATAATCTGACTCTTATTTTAAATCCTAATCAATGACTTTCCTCGTGTCCCACTAAAAGTTAACCAACTTTTCGACTAGTTGTTTACCAGACAATGTATAAAGATGGATTTGTTTCTAAATTACTGTTTGAGCCAAAAACGTAATTAAGAGCTTTGTTTATCATTGGAAATTGAGGCAAGTTTGAGAAGGAATGCTTTTATCTTGGGAGTGAAACTAAATGAATGACAATAATTAGTGTATCTGCATCCATATGCCGAATAAATTCATTTTGTTATATTTGTATTTAAACATGGTGATCAGTATCTTCAGCTGGAGTTTGTTTTTAAGTCTTAATTTAACATTCGGATAATTTCAATTTAACATTCGGATAATTTCATGTAGTATAGAAACATTAGCAATAGCCAAAAATACATTGTTTGGGTCAAAAAGATTGATTTTATGCCAGAAATCATTAGGTTATTAAGTAGATCAAGATCCATGAAGATATTTTGTCAATTTCTTACCGTAAATATATCAAAACCTAATTTTTGATTAGTAATATGCATTGCTAAGAACTTAGTTTTAACATCTTTACAGGTGATTTTCTCAATATTTTGATTTTTTTGCACTCTAGTTGTATCTCAGCCAAATATGGTCCTATCCTAACACACCATACATCAATAGAAAGCTTATTTATTTAGACAGATATATAAATCTCAATACTTATGACACGTATGAATGGTTTTGTGGTCCAAGGACACATTTAGGGTGCAGAGCTCAGAGATGCACATGTGCTGGAATTTTCTGGTTACAGAATCTTATTTCAAAATCTGAAAATTAGTTAAAAAAAAAAAAAAAAAATTTTTTGTTGATCAGGATCAATGACCCAAGGGTCACATCTGGGCAGGAAATGGTAAATTATTCTCATCAGTGACCAGACTCTGAGGGGGAAACGCGTCATTGAGCCATAGAAACAGAATTATAAAAAAAAAAAAAAGTGACCGCTGAAAGGGGGAAAAAAAACACAGAATCACAAGATAAATCATAAGTGGTTTATAGATGTTGTGAGTGAAATTTTAGTCAAATGTGGTGAGAGGGGGAAAGAAGTAAGCAAGGACAGAAGTTTGGCAAGGTAGTGTGCTTTGCTTTTTCTTTTTAGTTGTCACCATATTAGTGAGTTTTATTGTTTTGTTGCATGGCATATGTTTTAGTGAGGGTTCATTAACTTTGGTTTTAAGTGGAGATCAGACAAACCTTACAATTTGTGTTTGCATCTCATGAGAGAGTTGAGTGTGGTTTTTATAACCACACTCCAGGCATAAGGGATACTTTTTGGAAATTAGGATTTATATATCATCTGAAAGCTGAATTGAAAGGCTAAATAAGCATCCGTTGATGTATGGTTTGTTAGGATAGGACAAAATTTTAATTGAGATGCAACTATTTGAAAAACTGGAATCTGAGGATGCACAAATAAATTTAAATAGTGAGAAAATTGCATTTAAAGTTGACTTAATTAAGTTCTTAGCAATGCATGTTACTAATCAAAGATTCATTTTTGAAATATACAGTAGGATATGTACAAAATATCTTCATGGAACATGATCTTTAATAATATCCTAATGATTTTTTGGCATAAAAGAAAAATAATTTTTAGCCACAGATGTGTTTTTAGTTATTGTTACAAATATATGTAACGTAAGACTGCTTGATAATTTCTGCTCAGAACTTTCTATCTCATTCTCCATCATACTTTAAGCAGATTTCTGTGGTCTCAATGCTCAGAATAATTTGCACAAGGAACGTTAAATTTTTGTTTAACATGGTTTATGATATTACGCTGAATGTAATGTTTATCAGCTGTGCATAGATTCATTTTATTTATTGGGATGTATTTGTATCAGACTTTATGTTAGTGTATTGAGCTGAACCATTGTCCAATTCCTAAAAATGAATCTTAAAAGTCAGAAACAAATCAAAACCATCAGCCATAGTGATTACAGAATCAAATTTGCTCTAATTGCCTTTTTAGAAATAAAAAGGATCAAAAAGTGTGTTTAGTTTAATGACATAAAATGGTTTAACATTGCTCAGCACTACAATTTTCAATTTATGTTAAAAACATAATGAAAGAAGATGAAATTGGTTATGACGGCTTAATGAAATGCATGCGTCCTGTTAACAGTGAAATATTAAAGTGTTAAAAAAAATATTAGGCTAAATAACATTCAAGATCATCTATGTTTTTACTTTATATGTGACCCTGGATTACCCTGGACCCTGGTCATAAGGGTCAATTTTATCCATCATCTGAAGTCAAAATTGTGAGATATAAACTCCCAGTTGCAAATTATAAAGTCAGAATGGCTTGATATAAAGTTGCAATTCTGACTTTTTTCCCTCAGAATTGCATGATTATTAAAATGTATTAAAAGTTCATAGTTCACAATTGCATGTTATAAAGTCAAAATTCTGAGAAATAAATTTGCAATTCTGAGACTCAATCATCTATTGAATGAATAAGCTTTCCATTGATGTATGGTTTGTTAGAATAGGAAAATATTTGGTCGAGATAACTATTTGAAAATCTAGAATCTGAGGGTGCAAAAAAAAAAAAAAAAATATTGAGAAAATTGCCTTTAAAGTTGTCAGAATGTAGTTTTTAGCAATGCATATTACTAATCAAAAATATGTTTTGACATATTTATGTTAGGAAATTTACAAAATATCTTTATGGAACATTATTTTAATATCCTAGTGATTTGGTATAAAAGAAAATAATAATAATAATAATGAGGCCTTTTTAATTTAATCTACGTGAATTTTTTGTCTATAGTAGTTCATGAAATGACTCTAAATGTAATGTTTATCATCTGTGCATACATTCATTTTATTTATTTGGATGTATTTATATCTGTTTCTGTTTCAACCATTGTCCAATTCCCAGAAATGACTCTTGAAAGTCAAAAACAAATCAAAACCAATCAGCCATAGTGGTTACAGAAACAAATTTGCTCTAATTGCCTTTTTAGAACTGAAAAGGATAAAAAAAATGTGTGTTTAGTTTCATGACATAATGCTCACATAAAATGGTTTAAAATGTATTAAAAGTTCATAGTTTACAATTGCATGTTATAAAGTCAAAATTCTGAGAAATAAATTTGCAATTCTGAGACTCTATCATCTATTGAATGAATAAGGGTTCCATTGATGTATGGTTTGTTAGAAAAGAAAAATATTTGGTTGAGATAAAACTATTTGAAAATCTGAGGGTGCAAAAAAAAACTAAATATTGAGAAAATTGCCTTTAAAGTTTTCAGAATGTAGTTTTTAGCAATGCATATTACTAATCAAAAAATATGTTTTGACATATTTACATTAGGAAATTTACAAAACATCTTCATGGAACATGATCTTAATATCCTTTTGGTATAAAAGAAAAAATAATAATAAAAATTAGGCCTTTTATAATTTCAGCTATGTGATTTTTTTTTTTTTTGTCTATAGTGGTTCATGAAATGACTCTAAATGTAATGTTTATCATCTGTGCATACATTAATTTTATTTATTTGGATGTATTTATATGCTTCTGTTTCAACCATTGCCCAATTCCCAAAATGACTCTTAAAAGTCAGAAACAAATCAAAACCAATCAGCCATATTACAGAATCGAATTTGCTCTAATTGTCTCTCATTTTTACACATTCACATGTCTAATTACTGCAATCAACTCAGTTATGGATTAATTTAAATGACCGTGTTGTCAAAACAATTAAAGCTCATTAATTGAGAGTGATTGTAAGTGTTTGAGCATCTGCTAAATGAGCTCCATTGACACCTTCAGTGAAGCCACTCCCACAGCCGTTCATGAGAGTTTAAATGCTGGGGAATATTTCTATCTTCCCACAGCTGAAGAAGAAGCAAGCAGGAGGAATTACTCCAGGAGAAACAACTGACATACTATTGGAAAGATGGAGTTTGAGGAAGAACCCTGCAGAATGACAGATGAAGATACAGAGGAACAAACAGGTTGGTGTTTCCCTTCATTCTCTTATATGACTGATGAGGAACATTGAGATGAAGCTGACATTAATGCATCTAAAAAACTAGATTCTAGATAAACTTTATTTAATGTGTTTTCAATTTAATTTCATATTCACGCAGATGAAGATGTAAACACATTCGTTTCACAGACTAAAAAGGATGTCAGGGGAAAAAAAGCTAGAAAAACTGGAGTCAAAGGACCTTTCACCTGCTCTGATTGTGGAAAGAGTTACTCGCGTAAACCAGATCTTAACAGACACATGAGATTTCACACTGGAGAAGGACTGTTCACATGCACTCAGTGTGGAAAAGATTTCACAGAAAAAGGAAAGCTGGATGTACACATGAGAGTTCACACCGGAGAAAGACCGTTCACATGCACTCAGTGTGGACAGAGCTACATACATAAACCAGACCTTAACAGACACATGAAAATTCACACCGGAGAGAAGCCGTGTACATGCACGCAGTGTGGAAAGAGTTTCGTCGACTCCCGAGGCTTAAAATCGCACATGCAAAGTCACGCTGGAGAAAAACCGTTCACATGCACTCAGTGTGGAAAGAGTTTTTCAAGCAAAAGCTTTCTCAAAAATCATCTGCTCGCTCACACCGGAGTGAAATCATTCAGCTGTGATCAGTGTGATAAGAAGTTTGTTTTGGCAGCATATTTAACAAGACACCTTAAAGTTCACACTGGGGTGAGGCCTCACGTTTGTTCTTTTTGTGACAGGAGTCATATAAGTCTGCAAAAGTTAAAAGAGCATGAGCGCACTCATACTGGTGTCAGACCTTATGCGTGTCTTGATTGTGGAAAGAGCTACATTAGAGCAGATGGTTTAAAAACACACCAGAGGATTCACACTGGAGAGAAACCATACATGTGCTTACAGTGTGGAAAGCGTTTCACTCACTTCTCATCCCAGCAAAGTCATGAGCGAGTTCATACTGGAGAAAAGCCGTACCAGTGCTCTTCATGTGGGAAGAGTTTCGCTTACTCGCATAGCCTGCGTGCTCATATTAGAAAAAAGCGTTGCCCAAAGCTGCCTAAGTGAGAAATGTTTCACCTTTTATTAATCAGTCAGGTTTGGCTTAGTGGTTTATTAATGATGTCTTTTAGTGTGTATACACCTTCTTAAATGTATTGAGATTGCATGTATTGAAATAAAAAGGATCAAAAATTGTGCGACTCGTTTGATGACATATAGCTCACATAAAATGGTTTTAAATTGTATTTAATTACTCAGCATTGCAATTTTCAATTTATGTTTAAAACATTAAAATAAGATGAAATTGGTTATGAAGGCGAGATGAGTCTAATTCAGCAGTTATACTAGTCTATCTGCTATCCAGTGGTAAAAAAAAAATATTAGGCTAAATGACATTCAATATCATCTATGCTTTAACTTTATATGTGACCCTGGACTACAAAACCAGTCATAAGGGTCAATTGTATACATCAGCTGAAGTCAAAAGTGAGAGATATAAACTCACAATTGCAAAGTCAGAATTGCTTGACAATGACATAAAGTGCAGGTACTCCTAAAATACACTTGGTGTTTAATATGATTTGTGTAAGAAATGATACAAAAATGTTTTAATGCATTTTCTGTTATTTTATTTTTCTTTATTTCGAAATATTATGCAACAATTATGTGGTTTGCTTATATCCAATGAGAAAATGTGTTTAATACAGGTGTACAATTGCAAGCCAGTGACTGTTGTTGATTTAGGTTGCATCACAACGTGAATCACTTTATTAGGAAGGAGAAGAAAATGTAGATTGAGGTTGGACAATGGACCCGCACCAGCAGATGACATGGTTCCCCAAACCATCACTGACTGTGGAAACTTCACACTGGACTTTAAGCAGCTTGACTTTTGTGCCTCTCCGGTCTTCCTCCAGACTCTTGGACCTTGATTTCCAAATGAAATGCAAAATTTGCTTTCATCTGACAACAGCTTGATGTATGGAATTCTCCAGCTGTAGCCGCTGTCATGCACACGTCTGAATGTGGTGGTTCTTGATGCACTGACAGCAGCCTCAGTCCACTCCTTATGAAGCTCCCCCAGATTTCTGAACCGCCCTTCATTGGCGATCCTCTCAAGGCTACGGTCATCCCTATCACTTGTGCACCTTTTCCGGCCACATTTTTCCCTTCCTCTTAACACTCTGTTAATATACGTTGATACTGTGCTCTGTGAGCATCCAGCTTCTTTTGCAATTGCCCTTTTGAGACTTTTCCTCCTTATGGTGGGTGTCAATGATGGTCTTCTGCACAACCGTCAAGTCAGCAGTCTTCCCCATGATTCCGAAGCCTACTGAGCCAGACAAATTATTGAAATACATTTTTGGCACATACAGTGCCTTGCAAAAGTATTCATACCCCTTCATTTTATTTACGTTTTGTTGCAGCATTATGTTAAACTGCCTTAAATAAGTTTTTCCCCACATCAATTTACACTCCATACAACATAATAAGGACGAAGCAAACACAAGATTTGCAAATTTGACAAATGTATTAAAAATAAAACACTGAAATAAGTACATTGCATAAGTATTCGTACCCTTAACTCAGTACATAGTTGAAGCACCTTTACAGCCTCAAGTCTTTTTGGGTCTGATGTGAAAAGCTTTGCACATCTGCATTTGGCAATTATCTGCCATTCTTTGCCTCACCTTTTCACCTCTCAAGCTCTGTCAGCTTGGATGGGGGCTGGCAGACATTTTCTAGAGTCCTAGTTGTTCCAGTCGTCTTCCATTATGGATAATGGAGGCTACATGCTTCTGTGGACCTTTAATGCAGCAGATTTTTTTCTGAACTCTTCCCTAGATCATTGCCTTAACGCAAGTCTGTCACTGAGCTCTACAGGCAGTTATCTTGACCTCAGGACTTGGTTTTTGCTTTGATATGCATTTTCTGAGAGGTGTGTGCCTTTCTAAATCATACTCATTCAAATGCATTTGCCACAGTTTAACTCCACTCGAAGTGTAACATCTAGAAGCAATATGAATGCTCCTGAGCTAAATTTCGAGTGTCCCAGAAATGAATACTTATGCAACGTGATCTTTTCAGTTTTTTATTTCTAATAAATTTGCAAAGTTGTTGCAAACCTGTTTTGTCATTATTGTGTATGAGATGTAGATTGAGGCTGTAAAGGTGCTTCAACTATGTACCGAGTTAAGGGTATGCATACTTATTCAATGTACATATTTCAGTGTTTTATTTTTAATAAATTTGTACAATTTGCAAATCTGGTTTTTGCTTTGACATTATTATGGAGTATGGAGTGTAAATTGATGTGAGGGGAAAAAAAGTAATTTAAAGCAGTTTAACATAATGCTGCAACAAAACTAAATGTGAAAAAAAAGAAGGGGTATGAATACTTTTGCAAGGCACTGTACCTGTAGATAAGAATTTAGTTTTAATTTGACCTGTGGAGGGCAGTAAAACGCCCAATAGCGTCTATACTGCCTGAAAGATAAGAAGAAGAAACTTGTTTGTTCTGTTTTTTACAGTGAATGGTTCGTGGTGTGAGGATTATTGTGTCTCATTGACACTTAGATGACTCTTATGAAACGGAATTTAGTCAGCTGCCAAAACATCTCAGCTGCGTTTACATTTTGCAGTCAAATGCGTCCTGTATTCGGATGTTTTAAATTTTAAGGGACACAGACCTGTCTGGTAAGATTAGCCTGAATGTTTGTGTATAGTTTTTGCATGGACATGTCAATTAGACCATGTAGTTACAAAAAGAAGAAACGGTTTATGTTAATAGGTTACCATTTTACTTAGAACTACATTGACTAAGACTATGTCAGATATTGGTTAGCTTATTTTTCATTTCTGGTTTTGTTTTATTGGGTGTCATTTATGGTGGAGATTGTTAACCAGTCGCTTGCATTAAGTGCTGTTGCTAAAAACAATGTAGACGTGTGTTTGTATTTCATATATGTGACCCTGCACCACAAAACCAGTCAAACCAGGGTTATTGTTTTGAAATTCTGAAAGCTGATAGTTGAATAAATAAGCTTTCCATTGATGTATGGTTTGTTAGGATAGGACCATTTTGAAAATTTGAAAATCTAAAATCTGAGGGTGCAAAAAAATCTAAATATTGAGAAAATTGTTTTAAAGTTGTCCAAATGAAGTTCTTCGCACTGCATATTACTAATCAGAAATTAGATTTGGTATATTTACGGTAGAAATTTTACTAAATATCTTCATGGAACATGATCTTTATGTAATATCCCAATGATTACAATGTATTGTTGGCTATTTCTACAAATATACCCCTGCTACTCAAGACTCTTTTTGTGGTCCAGGGTCACATATTTTAGAGCCTATTTTGATTGACTTTATTAAGAACATTTTGATGGGTTTTCAAGGTGCCGTTCAACAGTTTATGTTCAGTACTTTCAATAATTATTGTATACCATTCAAAAATTTACAGATAATGTACTCATCCCCTGGCCTTGTCATCCAAGATGTTCATGTCTTTCTTTCTTCAGTCGTGAGGAAATTATTTTTTTTTGAGGAAAACATTTCAGGATCTCTCTCCATATAATGGACTTCTATGGTGCCCCTGAGTTTGAACTTCCAAAATACAGCTTCAAAGAGCTCTAAATGATCCCAGCCGAGGAAAGAAGGATCTTATCTAGCAAAAAAAAAAAAAAAAAATGTTTTTTTTTTTTTTTTTTTTTTACAATTTATATACTTTTTAACCTCAAATTTCTTGTCTAGCTCTGTGTGTACTCTGTGTAGAGATTAAAAAGTATATAAATTGTAAATGTTTTTAGAAAATAACAGACTTAATCCTCGGCTGGGATCGTTTAGAGCCCTTTGAAGCTGCATTTAAATTGCATTTTGGAAGTTCAAACTCCATAGAAGTCCATTATATGGAGAAAAATTCTAAAATGTTTTCCTCAAAATACATAATTTCTTTACGACTGAAGAAAGAATGACATGAAAATCTTTGATGACAAGGGAGTAAGTACATTATCTGTACATTTTTGTTCTGAAAGTGAACCACTCCTTTAAGTACGGTATACAATAATTATTGAAAGTACTGAACATAAACTGTTGAACGGCACCTTGAAAACCCATCAAAATGTTCTTAATAAAGTCAACCTCAATCAAAGTCTTTTTAAGGTCACCAAATGGGTCTTTAAAACAGATCTAGCAGAGATTACATGTAAAGAACTTTTTATAACTTTTGCAGATACCTTGCAGAAGCAGTTGGGAACCTGATTTTGATCCATATCCGTTACAATCAACACAAAGATTCAGCAATAATGCCACGAACAAATGAACTTCCAGAAGATGTAAGAGAAAAGGTCATTTTTTACCATACTTCCGGTAAGGGTTACAAAGCCATTTCTAAAATGATGGGACTGCATCGATCCACTGTCAGGGCTATCATTTCCAGATGGAAAACATATGGAACCGTGATGAACCTTCCTAGGAGTGGTCGACCCACAAAAATTTCACCACGGACACAACACAAAATGATCCAGGAAATCATAAAGAAACCCGAAATAACGTCCAAGGAACTGCAGGCCTCTCTTGCTGCAGCTAAAGTTAACATTCATGACTCTACAATCAGACGAAGACTGAGCCAAATTAGAAAAGGCGAGATGGTATCAAAACCAAAAACACTGCCAAAAAAGAACAAGCATGCTTGTGTCTTGTTTGAAGATGATTTACAGGAAGATAAAGATGTTTTTGAGGAAAACCTTTTAAAAACAGACGTGGCAGAAGTGGAAGTCTCGAACTGATAAAGAGACCCAGTGGAAAACAAAGTATTTTCAATCTGTATTTACCTCTGGTTACATTTGGCTGTGTCAGGTGTGAGTATTACAGTACTTTAACTCACTGTATAAAGCCTGACTGAAAAATAATAAAAATACTCATCTATATTACTGTTCCTACGCTCTTAAAAATCGAGGTGCTTCACGATGCCATAGAAGAACCTTTTTTTGTCAAAATAGTTCCATAAAGAACCTTTAACATCTGAAGAACCTTTCTGTTTCACAAAAGTTTCATTGTGGCTAAAGAAGGTTCTTCAGGTTATAAAAAGGTAAGAAAGAGATGGTTCTTAAAAAACCTTAGACTCAGTGGTTCTTTGTGAAACCAAAAATGGTTCTTCTATGGCATTGCTGTGAAGAACCTTTTAAAGCACATTTATTTTTAAGTGTATGCAAAGTAAATAAGATGAAAACGTGCATGTCAAATAACTGTCATGTGATTTGTTTAAAATTCCACTACATTTGTGTTGTGCATTTATGACTTAAACTGGATTATTGTCAAGTTCTAGTGTCTAGCCCGACTATTAAATTGGTTAAAGGGATTGTTCAGGAAAAAATGAAAACTGTTATTGTTTACTCGCCCTCAAGTTGTTCCAAACCTGTATGAATCTTAAGAGAAAAAGAAAGGACCAAGGCAAGCAAGACATAACAACACTAGATATTTATATATAATATTGGCCCACTCATCTTGGCAGAATTGTTGTAATTCAGCCACATTGGAGGGTTTTCAAGCATTACCCGCCTTTTTATTGCCACAGCATCTCAATAGGATTCAGGTCAGGTCTTTGACTAGGCCACTCCAAGGTCTTGATTTTGTTTTTCTTCAGCCATTCAGAGGTGGATTTGCTGGTGTGTTTTGGATCATTGTCCTGCTGCAGAACCCAAGTTCGCTTCAGCTTGAGGCAACGAACAGATGGCGGGACATTGTCCTTCAGGATTTTTTGGCAGACAGCAGAATTCATGGTTCCATTTCTCACAGCAAGTCTTCCAGGTCCAGAAGCAGCAAAACAGCCCCAGACCATCACACTACCACCACCAGATTTTACTGTTGGTATGATATTCTTTTTCTGAAAGGCTGTTGTTACTTATACGCCAGATGTGGGACACACACCTTCCAAAAAGTTCAACTTTTGTCTCATCAGTCCACAGTATTTTCCCAAAAGTCTTGGGGATCATCAAGATGTGTGATGAGCCTTTATGTTCTTTTTGCTCAGCAGCAGTTTTCGTGAACACTTTTTCACACAGGGCCTTGTGGGTTTGGATTTTGTTTTCCATTCATAATAAAAAAAACTTCATTCAAAAACTGCATGTTGTGTTTACTTGTGTTATCTTTTGTATTAATATTTAAATTTGTTTGATGATCTGAAACAATAAAGTGTGACAAACATGCAAAAAAATATCAGGAAGGGGGCAAACACTTTTTCACACCACTGTACATCTTTGTTACTTTTCTCTTTAACATTTGCACTTTGATATTTCCTTGAGTCTTGCAAGTTAATTCATTTACTAAGTTCCAGAATTCTTGTGATTAGCAAGTTGGAATTGTTTAATCGATCTTTAGTAAAGGGATCGAGTAAAATTGGTACAGGAGAAAAATCCCTTACATTTAATTTTGTAAATAAACAAAGAAAAGAAAAACCCTACCGGCCTAATTCAATTCTAATTGACAGGAATCCAGGATTCTTGTTAGAGAAATAATTAACCTTTAGGGTTAAGAAAAGGGTTACACTCAGAATTGCATGTTTATTAAAATGTGAGTTCATAGTTTGCAATTGCAAGTTATAAAGTCAAAATTCTGAGAGTAAAATTTGCAATTATAAGAAATAAAGCCAGAATTGCTAGATTGTTTTTCTCAGAATTGTATGCATCTATTGAATAAATAAGCTTTCCATTAATGTATGGTTTGTTAGGATTGCATGATATTTGGTTGAGATACAACTTTTTGGAAAATCTGCAATCTGAGGGTGCAAAAAATTCAAAATATTGAGAAAATTGCCTTTAAAGTTGTCTAAATTAAGTTCTTAGCCATGCATATTACTAATCAAACATTAAGTTTTGATAAATTTACAGTAGTAAATTTACAAAATATATTCATGGAACATGATCTTTGCTTAATACCCAAATGATTTTTGGCATAAAAGAAAAATGTATAATTTTTACACATACAACGTATTTTTGGCTATTGCTAAAATTATACACGTGCTACTTAAGACTGGTTTTGTGGTTATACTTTATACCTTTGACAAGCTATCTTGAAAAAAAAGTTTAGATCCTCAGAGTTTCTCAATAAAGTTGACTCTAGATGGCGCAATTTGTTTTCATTTCAACAATGCGATGTTGAGGAGTCCACTTAAGTTCATGAAACTAGTGTGTTGTGTTTATTAGACTGTTTATAATTATTAATATAGTTAATATTTGTTAATTAGATCATGCATTAAATTCCATTTCGTTTGTTTCATTTGTTTTTCAATGTAAACACCTAGCAAGATGGGCGTGTTTTTTTTTTCACATTCCCCAGCTGTAAGTATTTTGAGCATCTGTTAAATGAGCTTAATTGACTTCTTCAATGAAGCCGCTCTCACAGTCGTTAATGAGAGTTTAATCGATGGGGAATATTCCCATCTTCCCACAACAGAAGTAGGAATTGCTCCAGGAGAAACAATTGACACACAATTGGAAAGATGGAGTTTGAGAATGAACCCTGCATTATAAAAGAGACAGATGAACAAAAAGGTTTGTGTTTTCCTTCATTCTCTTAAATGCCTGATTAGAAACATTAAGATGGACTTAGTAACCTAGATTTGTGTTAAATTAACTAAAATACATTTTCAAATTTTTATTTTTAGACTTAATGGAAGTGATTGAAGTCAAACGCCAATGGTTTCAAAAAACAAATGAAGATGGAAATATCGTTTCACATACAGAAATAAGCTTCACATCAAAAAGTGGTCGAAAAACTGCTGAAAGAGGATCTTTCGGCTGCACCGAATGTGGAAGAAGTTTCAAAGTTAAATCAAAACTTGCAAGACACATGAGATTTCATGCTGGAGAAAAGCCGTTCACATGCACTCAGTGTGGAAAGAGTTTTGTTCTGAAAGCAGGCTTGACTAGACACTTGCAAGTTCACACTGGAGAAAAACCATTTGCATGCACTCAGTGTGGAAAGAGTTTCACATCCAAAGACACTCTGAAGATTCATCTGCGCTCTCACGCTGGAGTGCGATCCTTTAGTTGTGAGCAGTGTGGCAAAACATTTGTTTTTGAAACAAACTTAAGAGAACACCTTAAAATTCACGCAGGTGTAAAGCCATACGGTTGCAGTTTTTGTGGAAGGAGGTTTTCGCTACTGAAAAACATGCAGGATCACCAGAGTATTCATACTGGTGTCAAAAATTATATGTGCTTTGACTGTGGGAAGACCTTTACTACACCCGGCAACTTAAAAACACACCAGAGGATTCACACTGGAGAGAAACCTTTCAAGTGCTCACATTGTGGAAAGAGTTTCTCTCATTCACCAACCTTGAAAGAACATGAGAGAATTCACACTGGAGAGAAGCCGTACCAGTGCTCTTCATGCGGGAAAAGTTTCGCCCGCTCCTCTAATCTACAGGTTCATAAGAAAAAGCGTTGTCTGAGTGAGCAAAAGCATTTGTGAAACCGTGGCAAATTCTCTGTTAATGTTCATGAGCTGTTCAGTTGTGTTAGAAACTCTTGCGCTGTGGTCTGTGGAGAAAAGCAGTCCAGTTTGGTTCTGGAGTAGTTTTTGGTAAATGGGTTTTATTAAGTGATGCCAGTTATTATTTATATAGCTAATACTGATTTCTATGAGGAAAAAAGAAGCATACTTAAGTGTCTTATTAATTTAATCAATGTACTTTTGTTTGCATTTGATTAAATGGTTTTGTTAAATAATGGTGTTGTATTTTTATTTTATTTATTTTTTTTTTACAAAAAAACTGCACTAGATTTTCTCAATTTAAACAAATTAAAACTGAACTGAATGAAATATTCATAGCAATGCAGCAGGGAAATCCTGGTTTTATTAAGGCAGTTGCAACTTTTTATCTCG
Organism: Garra rufa; assembly: GCF_049309525.1. Classification (NCBI taxonomy): domain Eukaryota; kingdom Metazoa; phylum Chordata; class Actinopteri; order Cypriniformes; family Cyprinidae; genus Garra; species Garra rufa. Next base: position 39,737,856 of record NC_133379.1, read on the forward strand.
CAATTCTGACTTTTTTTTTTTTTTTTTTTTTTTTTTTTTTTTCCTCAGAACTGTCAAATATAAACAGTTACGAATTATAAAGTCAGAATTGCGGAATATAAACTCACAATTGTGAGAAATAAAGTCAGATTTGTGAGATATATCTTGCAATTCTTTATAACTTGCGATTGTGAGTTTATATCTCACAATTCTGACTTTATTTATCAGAATTGCTAGTTGCAATTCAGAACTGTGAGATATAAATGCACAATTCCATGATTGTTGTAATTCAGCCACATTGGAGGGTTTTCAAGCAAGGTCATGCCACTGCATCTCAATAGGATTCAGGTCAGGACTTTGACTAGGTCACTCCAAAGTCTTGATTTTATTTTTCTTCAGCTATTCAGAGGTGGATTTGCTGGTGTGTTTTGGATCATTGTCCTGCTGCAGAACCCAAGTTCGCTTCAGCTTGAGGTCACAAACAGATGGCCTGACATTGTCTTTCAGGATTTTTTGGTAGACAGCAGAGTTCCATTTCTCACAGCAAATCTTCCAGGTCCAGAAGCAGCAAAACAGCCCCAGACCATCATCACACTACCACCACCAGATTTTACTGCTGGTATGATGTTCTTTTTCTGAAATGCTTTATTTTATGCCAGATGTAATGGGACACACATCTTCCAAAATGTTCAACTTTTATCTCGTCAGTCCACAGTATTTTCCCAAAAGCAAACACTTTCTCACACAGGGCCGTGTGGGTTTGGATATTTTTTTTCCCTTCATAAAAAAAAAACTTCATTTAAAAACTGCATGTTGTGATTACTTGTGTTATCTTAAAGTGTGACAAACATTAAAGTGTGACAAACATGCAAAAAAATATTAGTTAAAAAATCCAACACTTTTTCACACTACTGTTTATATATAAACAATTATAATATCAAGAAGATGGAAATTGTTTTTACAGAGTGATTTAATCAAAGAGGGTAATTTGTTCAAATTTGTAGTTATGTTTGACTATTTGGACATTTTAGCATGGCCATAGTTTTATTTTTTAAAACTAGTATTAAAATTAATGCATTGCTGTAAAATCAAGAGGTTACCCTTGTGCAATTACATGCATCATGAAATAAATCTAAAACACTTGATGTTTTTCAGTTCAGGTTTGTTTACACTATGAGAGAAGAAATTGATAATAAAAGCTAAATGAAAAGAACATGCATTGTCTGTAGCAAAGCAGCTGAAGAGATTTTTTTTTTTTTTGCCTTAATTCTCTATCTTTTGAAGCAGATTCTGTGTACTCAGAATAATTCTGTAGATGGGAGCATTTCTCAGTCATTTCAAGGTTTTATTATTGAAGAATCGGCTTAAAATTTGCTGCCAGTATCTGAAATATGAAATCTGGTGGTGTGATCAGCTGCACCCTTTTGTTTTGTGCAGTCGTTGATTTTAAATGCTATTTTTAAATGTTACATTTTTTATTTTTAAAATGCTTAAGTTTAAATGTGTGTAATATTGCAAACTATGCTGTATTCACCCAAATAAATTCCATTTGTGGTATATTTTTGTTCATGGGTGTTCTTGCTTAACAATAAATATTAATCTTTTGAATATTGCTGTTGTCTCTATAATTCTGTGTGATTTTTAATTTCCACCCAATTTTAAGCCAACAGTATCATCATTTTTAAACAACAGTTGACTGAAATAAAACAACCCAGCATGTTAGGTAAAAACATTTAACCTAACCAGCTGGGTTAAAATAACCCAGCATGTGTTCTGTCCAAATCACCCACGTTGGGGTTTTTAACCAAGCAACCATATATATTTTAAAACGTTTTTTATGTGACAAAAAAAAAGAAACATAGTCGCGTAAAATACGCGGATTTGGCAACTTAGGGAGGGGTTTGCAGTGAAAACCTGGCAATCTTGCCTGCATGCATCTTTCGGTGATCAGTTCAGCCCAGATTTGGCTCATCTCAGATGAACCAATTTTTTAATGGCAAACAAGCTGAAGACTCATTAAATGATAAACTGCTTCCTAACAACCTGTTTATTTAGCTGTGAGGCCTCTCCTCCATTGACACCCATTTAAAAAACGGCTTCTGGTCTGCCTACAGCCAAAGCGTTAGCATTAGCAGTTGCTTTTTATTAAGGTTGCAGGCTTGTCTTCCAGTATTTGGTACAGAGAGCCACACTTCATCACCGCGTTTCAGGACTTGTTCTGAGAAAGTTGGTTTGAAAGTGTGTTCAGCCAGGGCCGTTTGAAGGAATTTGGGGGCCCCAAGCAAAATGGACATGGAGGCCCCCTGCACACACACAAAGGAACCACAGCATAGCCATACAGTTTTATAATAAAAAATAATGTTTTTTTTATTAATATAATCCATCTGTTCAGGTACAGAATGCATCACAGAGTGTCTGACACCTAGAAATTTGACAGGCACTACTGTATATAAAAAATTCTGAAATGTCCATGGGCAAAAGTGACTAGTATTTACACAGTTTGATGGGAATTCAGTAGTGATTTGCAGTTTTTTTCTAACAATATGACAGCACACACTTATCAGTTTAAACTCTGGGCTGTGCAGGATATCAGCTATAATTATAGAGCTTGTGGTACCTTGTGCTGAAGAGGAAACATCAGCACTGAGAAGTGATGCATCTGTTGATGTTGAGGATGAAGTTGATGGTGTAGCTGGGAAAATAATAATTTAAAAAAATCTGAAATTACCATTTCACTGTTAGCATATTGAAAGAGGTCACTTTTAACAGCTCAGCTCAGGTCAGTGAGAGAAATTCACTCTACCTTCATCAGTGGAGGTATCCTTAGGAAGAGCCTGAGGGCTGAGAAATTTAAGCAAAGCACCTTGAGGGAGAAAGAAAAGATGGTAACACTTTATAATAATAACAATCATTAATGGAAGGTAAATTGACAGTTAATTAATCTTTAGCTATGCATTTACTGAATGAGCACTGTGCAGCTGTTCGTCCGACTGTACTCTATTTTATTTTATTTTTCTAAACTGTTTTAATTATTCTTATTTCTTTTTATTATTTTAATTTCTTATATGTAAAGAACTTTGAATTGCCGTTGTGTATGAAATGTGCTATATAAATACACTTTTTACTGTTAACAAACAATGAAATTATAATTAAATGTTTACTGATTATTAGTAGAGCTGTGAGTCGACTAACGTTACCAATGCTTAAAAACATCCCAAGCTAATGTTTGATGCACAGAATTTATTTTATGGTTTAGCATGCTATGCCACTTTCATCAAAACCTTTTACAAAGCTATAGCAATGTCATGTCATTAAATATGATAAACAGCGATTCTGGAACAGATCTGCGTCTTCCTTATCCCGTTAAAAACATATTACAGTATGTAACCATATTCCTCCGTTCAAAAAAAAAAGTTGCTCTAACTGTTCGTTACAAGCAGCATTTGCTGTCAGGCAGGTAGCTTAGCTAACATAAATAAACATATTTCTGCTAGCCTACCTGCTGCAAAATTGCACCAAGACAAGTAGAGCTATTTTACATGTGTAATTTATCACTTACCACTGTCTTGTTTTTTCTTATCCTCCTCTTCCTTTCTCTTCTTTCTTTTTTGGCTTCCTGAAGCATAATTCCGCTTCATGACTGCCGAGGAAGTTTTGTATTTTGCCGGCAGCAGAGATCGCGTGGTTGGCTGGCTGCTGTCAGCGAGGGGGGCCCCCTTGAGGGGGATCCCGATAACACTGTCATTGCACTTTACTGCATTCACTATCAATGGGGCGCTCACACAGTTTGTCACTGCATTTTATTCTTAACCAGTCGTTGTCTTGGGGCCCCAGGCCAGCTCGGGGCCCCAAGCAATTGCTTGGTTTGCCTGCCTTGTCGCGACGGGCCTGTGTTCAGCATCCATCAAAAGGCATAAGGTGTGTATGTTTGTCTGCTGTTCGTTATAACAAGTATTTTGTGGAATTTGCTGAGTAGTGAAGTGAAGTAGTGTTTATGGATTAAAATACAGTAGAGCCCATTATAATCAGAGCCCTTGAGAAACAATGTTGCGACATGTTTTGATCTCGCCGCCGCGCGGTCACGTGGTTCATTAATTCTCAAAGTTCAAAACAACTTCGCGCTGTCGATATTTTTGAGTGGGTTTAAGTTGGATAGACTGTAGTTTCACTGTATTTGCAGCAATTTCGACTAATAATTAACACATAGTGTGCATTTATTGTGTATTGATACCTACTCTAACTACGTTTTACAGAATACTGCTTAAGTTTTTTAATATAATATGTGTGT
>NC_133379.1:39742622-39846575 GCF_049309525.1 Garra rufa
ATTTCGACTAATAATTAACACATAGTGTGCATTTATTGTGTATTGATACCTACTCTAACTACGTTTTACAGAATACTGCTTAAGTTTTTTAATATAATATGTGTGTTTATTGTATATATTTATTAGGTATTTATAAATACACACACAAACAGTATATTATTTACATTTATTTATTTATATTCATATAATTTATTTTATATATTAATGTAATATATAAGCATATTTTTTAAAATAAATTTATGTGTGTATTTATATATATATATATATATATATATATATATATATATATATATATATATATATATATATATATATATATATATATATATAACAAATATACACAGTACACACACTTTATGTTAACTAAAACTTATTTTGGATGGGAGTAATCGCGAACACTACTAGAATGAACTACTAGTTATTTAGTTCAGTTCTATTTACTTAATATTTGAGGAATTGTTTTGTACTAAATATGAGCCACTATTTAAAATATAATTTTTCTAAAATGCTTAGCATTTGTATTTTAATTAGTGTAGTGCATACATTTGAATGTGTATTTAAACATGGTCAAACACTCTTTTTATAAGTTTCGATTTAACAATCTTTTTTTAGGTTAGGTTTTAGGTTTTCAGGGAGAGAAAGATTGCAGAAAGACTAAACATTTATGACAAAAAAAATGTGACAACTAGCATCTGGTTATAGTCACTGTTAAGGTGTTTCTCACGTTATCTAACTTACGTTTATCAGCTGCCTTAATTTTAAGTTAAATCAACTTGAGTCATTTCAACTCACAAGTTAAATCAACTCATTTTATTGTAATAAGTTAAAATGACTTGTAGTTTTAAGCTGAATTAACTTTTAAATTTAAATTGTAAGCCAGCTGCTGAATTTAGGATTTTAAATTGAATGATGAAAACTTTTTACAGTTTGACTGCACAGGTACAACACGGGTATAAATTTATTGTAATTTGATTATTAAATTGTTTAATTAAGGTTTATACATAATTTCCTCGACAGAGTTCATGAACAATCTGGAGCTGCCTGTTTGCCAATGCAAGCATAGGCTACACAAACGCAGCAATCCTTCCGGTTTACTTAGTGTCTGAATTCACTCACTCATTTTCATGCACTCCTTCAAGTGCACTGTATTAGTGGACTAATGCAAGGAATAGTGAATGAGGGTATAGTGGATGATTTCTGATACAGCCACGGTCTAATGCACATTTTTGTACTGTTTTATTCAGCTCTTGCGGTGAAGAACCCTGCAGAATGAAAGACGAAGATACCGAGGAACAAATAGGTGGGTGTTTACTAGATACTTGTGGACAAACTAGATTTGTACCAAGGGTTAATGTATTTGTTTTATATTTCTAATCTGAAATTAGTGCTGATTTTAGATTCATTTGGACTGAAGGAAGACAAGCAGCATCAGTTTGAAAATCCTCATTTTAAAACTGAAGATGGAAATGCAGTCATTTCACAGACTGAACAAAATCCCACACAAAAGCAAGCTGGAAAACCTGGATCTTTCACCTGCACATGCACTCTGTGTGGGAGGAGTTTCAGCCGTACATCAAACCTTAAGAGACACATAAGATTTCACACTGGAGAGAAGCCTTATACATGCACTCAATGTGGAAAGAGTTTCACTGTCAAAGAAGAACTTACAAAGCACATCAGAATTCATACTGGAGAAAGACCGTTCCCATGCACTCAGTGTGGAAAAAGTTTTAAATCTAGAAGTGTCTTGAAAAAGCATCAGTTGTCTCACTCTGAAGTGAGATCATTTAGCTGCGATCAGTGTCATAAATCATTTGTTTTGGCAGTGTACTTAAAAGAGCATCTTAAAATTCATTCTGGGTTGAAGGGTCATGTTTGCGCTATTTGTGGAAAGAGTTTCACACAACCGTACAGTTTACAAATCCATCAGATTATTCATACTGGTGTGAGACCTTATGTCTGCTCTGACTGTGGAAAGACCTTTATTACATATAGTGACGTAAAAAAACACGAGAGGATTCACACTGGAGAGAAACCGTACCAGTGCTCACATTGTGACAAGAGTTTCACCGATTCATCAACCTTGAGAACCCATGAGAGAAGTCATACTGGAGAAAAGCCACACCAGTGCTCTTCATGCGGGAAGGGTTTCACCCGCTCATATACTCTAATAAAACATACGATAATGCATTGCCCACAGTTGTCTAAGCCACATTCAGATTCACCACTTTCAAGTAAATAATTCAATATTCAGATTCAAATTTTTTAAGGGGATTGTTTTACCTAAAAATGGCACCAGATATTTTTCTATTTATATTTCAAAATTCTGTGATTCTTCAAATACACACACACTAAGAGAAGAGCAAATCGCAAAAAAGTGAATTCTGTGTTTTGGCAAAACCATAGTATAATTTTAAAACTAATATTTTAATAAGTGTGTTGCTGTAAAATAAAGAGGTGTGCTATATTTCTTTCTGGCGGTCATTTGTTTTTTACTAATTGTGCACTCTTTTGCATTTAGATAAATAGTCTACATTTTTTGACTAAGAGAAATAAAAAGACACCAATCGTATGTGATTTACAACTTACTAAGAACCAGTGTTGGGGGTGACGCATTACAAGTAACGCAAGTTACGTAATAATATTACTTTTTCCAAGTAACTAGTAATGTAACGCATTACTTTTTAATTGACAAGAAAATATCTGAGTTACTTTGTCAAATAAGGAATGCCAGTTACTTTTTTCCCCAATTTATTGATTAAAAGCTCTCCTGTCCCCATGTTGAGAGAAATTGTGAGTAAGATTATACTTTAGTTCTGGAATAAATGTGAACATGCATTAATTCATCTCACTCACTAAAAAAACAGATACAGTATTCCTCAAAATGAATAAAGACAGTGAAATTCAACACAAACCTGCAATAATTAAATGTTAAATAATACAAATATCCTTCATGTATTCAATCCTATTTTATTAACCGATGTCTTTGCTGCCGACCTTCGATGATCCAATTCATACATACTAATAAGCAAAAATTACTCCAGATAATCTAACATTTGTTTTTCTTTTTTATTGCTAAAGAGTTGATATTTTTTTCTGCGCTCTACTGTACAGACGTTAATATACTTTTCTCTAAGCCTGAGGCTTTTGATGTGAAAAGGCTTTTACATTTGCCAAAAATAGAACTTTTTATATTAAAAACAAACAAGCAAGCCCTGCCCAGATTTAAAAGGTAACGCAAAAGTAACAAAATGCATTACTTTCCATAAAAAGTAATTAAGTAATGTAATTAGTTACTTTTTAGGGAGTAACTCAATATTGTAATGCATTACTTTAAAAAGTAACTTTGCCCAATGATCATAGTGTACATTATTTTTATAACTGCTTTTAACCTTTTAATCTATAGTCACTAAAAAAATAGAATTTTAGTTAAATCTCGATGTCTGTAATTTGTCTTTGCTTAGCACACATTCACACGTTTAATACATGATTGCAGCAAACGGTCCTAATACATAGGGTGATATCAGATAAATTGGGCCACTTTTTGGTTTATCGCTTGGGACACTAACAAAAACAAACAAACATGTATGACATTTAACTGTGTTCTTATAATTAATATTAATATTAAATTTTTTTTAAATATTTTTGTTCTGAATTGATGTAATAAAATATAATTGTTCTGCAGGTTTTGAAACATTAGCTGCCCCACATGGTCCGGCTGATCAGCAAAAGTAAAATAGAGACATTTCTGATCAAACGCATTCAATTATATTTAATTCTATAATGTAAAAGTGTAACATGCATTTAAATTACATTAGAACATCAATTTCAATCTATTTTAACAATAAAACGCATTTAATGAAAAAATGTAACAATTATAATAAGTTTAAAAATTAACAGCCAATGAATGCAAAGAATTTCAAAGAAAAGAGGTAAGACACTCAAACCTTTCAATCAATTTTATTTAAATTATTAAAAGAACATACATTTCATGAAAAATGTAACGATAACCTGAATAACTAATGTGTGTGTATGTAATAGCTTACCATTAGGCTTTTTTTACTTCAATACCCAACTTTTCTATATCAAAATGTCTCTTTCACCCTTTCTCTTTTCAATACACACACATGCCTTACTAACATGAACAACACATATCACATACAAACACATTTAGAAGGTAAAATGTGAAAAAGATATGTCACAAATGCAATAATACAGTATATTATTAATATAAATCATTTTTAATGGAACCACTACAATTTCTTAGAAGGTGGCCCATTTTAACTAAAATTAATGGCTCATTTTATCTAAACAAATTAAGGTAAATTGTGCCAGTTACTAAAAATGCTTTGTTAATGTAAATTAAAAAATCTGTATTATTTCGCAAAATCAGCATGGATCAAGACACGGGTTATGAATCATTGTTTCTAAATGTGCATTTGTTTTTTGGTAATTTATCAACCTTATTATTGAAAAGTAAGATTGGATATGTCAGGCCACTCAACTTGATTTTTTTCTGGTGATCTCAAAATTAGGCATTGTCCCTCCACCCTTAAGCAACCATAACAAAGATAAATGTCAAGTACTCTTATGGCAACAGTTTGAAATTCTTTGCAGTCATTAACTGTTAAGAGATATGACCCTCAAACCTTAAATGGCCCATTTTACCTGATGGCCCAATTTGCCTGATATCACCCTATTCTTTTAGCTTGTGTGGAAATTTAAAACAGCTTTAACTCAGAGTGATTGTAAGCCAGAAATGAGGACAATCGACACCTTCAGTGAAGCCGTTCATGAGAGTTTAAATGCTGGGGAATATTCCCATCTTCCCACAGCTATAAAGAAGAAGCAAGCAGGAGAAACAACTGACATACTGTTGGAAAGATGGAGTTTGAGGAAGAACCCTGCAGAAGAGATGAAGATACAGAGGAACAAACAGGTTGGTGTTTTCCTTCATTCTAGCTAATGACTGATGAAGAGCATTGAGATGAAAACTGACATAGAAACAATGCATCTAATTGCTAAATTGAGACTTCATTATATTTCATTTTCTTTCACATTTGTTTTTGTTATATGTTGATTTTAGACACAAAGAGTAAAAAAGCACGAGCTGGAAAAACAAAGGTCAAAGGATCTTCCACATGCACCGAGTGTGGAAAGAGTTACAAACATAAAGCAGAAGTTAAAAGACACATGAGAGTAATTCACGCCGGAGAAAAGCCTTATACATGCAGTCAGTGTGGAAAGAGTTTTGGACTCAGATCAAAACTTAACAGACACATGAAAATTCACACGGGAGAAAAACCCTTCACATGCACTGAGTGTGGAATGAGTTTTATGCTGAAAGAAATCTTAAAAAAGCACACAAGAATTCACACTGGAGAAAAACCGTTCACATGCACTCAGTGCGGAAAGAGTTTCACATCCAAAGTCGCTCTCCAAATACATCTGTCTTCACATGCCGGAGAGAAGTCGTTCTTCTGTGATCAGTGTCATAAATCATTTGTTTGTTCATCAAGTTTAAGAGAACACCTTAAACTTCATACTGGTGTCAAGCCTCACGTTTGCGCTTTTTGCAAAAAGAGTTTTTCACGAATGCAAACTTTAAAAGCCCACGAGACCATTCATACTGGTGTGAGACCTTTTGTGTGCTTTGACTGTGGAAAGTCCTTTGTTAGACCCAATCTCCTGAGACAACACCAGAGGCTTCACACTGGAGAGAGACCGTACAAGTGCTCACACTGTGGAAAGAGTTTCAGTTACTCGTCTTCTTTAAAAAAGCATGAGATCGTTCACACTGGAGAGAAGCCGCACCATGCTCTCCATGCGGGAAGAGTTTTACCCGACTCTCTACTCTAAAGACTCATATGGAAAAGCATTGCCCAAAGTTGCCTAAATGAGCCAGTCAGGGATACAAGTTTGCTTCCTGTTTATTTTTTATCCTGAAGGGTTAAATTACATTACTTGTGCATGTGAGCTTTTGTGAAACTGGCAACAATAATCCATACACTGCAAAAAGTTTTCACCAGTTTCAACTTAAAAATTTAAGTTTAGCAGCTGCCTTAAGATTTTAATTTAAATCAACTTAAGTCATTTAAACTCACAAGTGATATCAACTCATTTTTATTGTAATAAGTTAAAATGACTTGTCGTTGTAAGCTGATTTAACTTAAAAACGTAATGCAGCTGCTGAACTTAGGTTTTTAAGTTGATTTTGGTGAAAACTTTTTACAGTGTACAAAATTCTTAAATCGAGAAGGATTTTCTAGACAAGTAAAAATGTTTGTCTTGTTTTCAGAAAAAAAAGTCCAAATTAAGTTGAAACAAGCTAAATAATCTGACAATGGGGTAAGAATAATAATTGTTTTCAGTTTGAAATAAGATTTTTTTTTGCCTACCCCATTGGCTGATCATTTATTCTAGTTCTAAGCAAAAACTCACTTAATTTTGACTTGTTTTTTTTCTGAAAACAAGACAATCATTTTTACTTGTCTAGAAAATTCTTGTAGATTTATGAATTATTAGATATTTTGGCTGGAAACAAGAATCCAAGTAAGAAAATCTAAGTAAAGAAAAGCATTTTTTCCAGTGTAACTTTATAGAGCATATTGAAAAGACTTTCTAAGATTGAATTCACTAGGAGAATCTGTGAATGTTCATGTTTTATTGTGTTTTTAAACTCAATCTGTAAACAGTGTGGATGAAAATGTTTAAAATTGGTAAATTAGATCATGGTATATCTTATGATTGAATGAGATTGTTATGATATTTTCTGACCTTTTAGATGTGTGATATGCAGTAATTGCTTTAAAACGATGAGAAATAAAGAATAAAACTAATTGTATGACTCATTTATATAATGTACTGTAAAAAATGTTTAACAATGCAACATTGCTATTCACTTACAATCTTAAAAATAAAGGTGCTTTAAAAGGTTCTTTACAGCGATGCCATAGAAGAACCATTTTTGGTTCCACAAAGAACCATTCAGTCAAAGGCTCTTTAAAGAACCATCTCTTGCTTACCTTTTCATAATCTGAAGAACCTTCTTTCACCACAAAGAACCTTTTGATTTTAAAAAAATATATAGATGTTTTCTTTTTGTATTTATATGTGACCCTGGACCACAAAACCAGTCTTAAGTCGCTGGGGTATATTTGTAGCAATAGCCAAAAATACATTGTATGGGTCAAAATTATTGATTTTTCTTTTATGTCAAAAATCATTAGGAAATTAAGTAAAGATCATGTTCCATGAAGATTTTTTGTAAAATTCCTACTGTAAACCTATCAAAATGTATTTTTTGATTAGTAATATGCATTGCTAAGAACTTAATTTGGACAACTTTAAAGGTGATTTTCTCAGTATTTTGATTTTTTGCACCCTTAGATTTCAGATTTTCAAATAGATGTATCTCGGCCAAATATTGTCCTATCCTAACAAACCATACATCAATAGAAAGCTTATTTATTGGGCTTTCATATGATGTATATATCTCAGTTTTGTAAAATTTAACCTTATGACTGGTTTTGTGGTCCAGGGTCACATATAATATGAAGAAAAAACACCAAAGTAGTTTTGAAACCTGAATCAAATATGTGGTCTGTATTTACATCATCAATGAAATACCTCTTATCCTGGTAAAATATGGACTGACATTTATGGTCATTTAAGATCTTAACTTATATGTTTATGGGTGATTCAATAATTGCAGGCATATTTGGTGTCTGAAGTGATTATTTTCTGCTTCCTTCAAATGGTTTTATTTTTTTATTATTTTAATAATGTCACTCATTGTTATGAATTGCAAGATGTTACAGTCCACAACAATATAATATTTTCAGCAAAAAGTGTCTTAAATAGATTTCAATCATGCTTTTTTGTTGTCCGAATTAGTCAGTGCATTTTTTCCCATCATGTATTTTCACAAAAATAAATAAAATTGTTGACTAAAATCTCATAGACATTATTAATGCATTTTCGCTCCCTTAGAATATTTCAACAACATTTGTTTTTTGTTTGTTTGGATATATTTAATACATTTTCAGATTAAAAAAAGATTTGCTCCAGTGGGCGTTTTCTATGAAGACATGTTTTTTTTTTTTTTTTTTTTTTTTAAATATTATCTTAGTTTCAAGTGTTGGAATGTAAGGACTGTTTGTGTAATGAAACGAGAAGGATTTTTCCTGTTATGATCTTTTTTTTTTTTATTATTGTATTGTTGACAAACAGTACCATAAAGATGTGAAAGTAAAAAAAGGTAGTAACTTGTATTTGGCAAACACTGAATTATTAAAATTAAATGTGGCATTGGAAAGATGGAGCTGGAGGAGGAACCCTGCAGAATGAGAGATGAAGATAAAGGAACAAATAGGTTGGCGTTTCCCTTTATTGTCTTTCATGACTGATGAGGAACATTAAAATGAAAAATGACTTTGTAGTAAAATAGATTTGTGCCAAATTGAACCTGAAGGGCATTTCTTTTTGTTTCTCATTTGTGTTTATTTAACTGAATTTTGGGGATTTAATAGTTTTGACTGGAGACAAACAGCATTTGTTTAAAAAAACGTATCATTTCATAAACGAAGATGGACCAAGTGATTGAATCAAGGGGTTTATCAACTGTACACTAATAAATCATTCTTTTAAACACAGAATGTTTGTCTAAAGATTCAATTAATTGTTACAGAACAAATATATTTCGGACTGATAATTCACTATCAGGCTTTACAGTGTTAAAACGATTTTGTGTAGTCTTTAAATTGAATTGGTTTATCTATTTTTGTTTCTCTATGGTAAAAATTACAATAAATACAAGTTTCTAAATGACTACTTGAGCAAAAAACTTAAAGATGCATGATAAAGAGCGATTAAAGTGTTTAACGTCAAGATGAAATCTAAATCAAATTGTGAATAATAAATATTAAATTGCTCATGTGTATTTATTTATTTGAATACTTTGATATGCTGGTTTTAAACCTGATAGAGGTGATTTTTACACAAAAACAAGCTGGAAAAACTAAACTCAAATGGCCTCTTACCTGCTCTAATAGGCTTCATGCCCAACAGGCTTCCGTTTTCTGCTAAACAGGTCTCGTTGCTTCCGGTTCACGCGTTTTGCATATCCCTCTTTAAATATGAACATGATTTACTCAAGATTCATTCAAAGTAGACACTAAAAATGATCATAACCAATGTCCATCACATATGTGGATTGATATATAAAAGTTTTAAATTTTTATTCTTTTCACTAACATTTATATATAAATATCGAATGAAACGTCCACAATAAACAGCTGGCTTGTTTAACTGATTACCTTAAAAGTCCGTCGATATCGCCATTATTTATTACGGCTATTAATACGTTCTCCGACAAGCGGAAGCAATGAGACCTGTTTTCCGGGGTTGGTCATGTGACGTTCGGCATAAAGCCTATTGTGGAAAGAGTTGTGGCATCAAGAATAAGAAGACAACTTAAAATTCATACTGGTGTGAATCCTCATGTTTGTTCTTTTTGTGAAAAGGATTTTTTCACTACTAAGATTTTTGCGAAATTCTAAGAGGATTGATAGAAAGAAACCTTACAAGTAGCCTACATCTCCAGGTTCATATGAAATAAATTAGTTGCCTAAGTGAACAAAGTTCTTGTTCAGATCCTTGATTTAGTCAATAATTTGATACTGAAGGCTAGCCTACTTTATTTTGCTAAATATCTAGTATATGTAGTATTTTATTTCTGCTAAATGTACTTAAAAGATGTGACTCTGCCTGTTGTTTCATATTATTATTAGACAAACATAAACACACACAAGCCCTCACACAAGTCATGGAATTGTTTCAAATGCATATTTGATCAAAACATTTAAACCTGGATGAACCTCTGGCGATTTAAAAGGTGTAGAAATCCACAGATATTCCTCTAGATGTCGCTATTTGTTTTCATTGCAACCACGTGTTTGTGATTCCATCGTGTTTCAAACGACTCTAAATGTGCTGTTTATCAGGGTGAGTCCATTTATTTCATTACTTATTTGCAAATATCTAAATCTGACATGCATTGAGCTGGACCAGTGTCCGATTCCCGAATGAATGACTCGTAAGAGTCGGTTCACTGTAGTGAATCAGATACACTTATAAACCAGCCGGAGCGTTTCCACAATTAATTCGACTCAGAAATTGAATCCTGAATTAGTTCTTTCGTCATGTCTGATTTGAAATGAACTATGTTGCACATAAAGTGAAGCTACACGCGTTCCTGACTAGTTATTCACATGAAAACGTGAAGATTATTTAAGTATTGAGCCATATTATTTAACGTAGCCTAACCAACGCGTGTATTATTGCACATTGTATACATTATTTTTCTAACTGTGCTTTTAACCTTTTAATTTATAGTCAAACTGGATTTTTATTTAAATCAAAACCATTCCTTTGTCTTTGCTTGGCACACATTCATACATTTAATTTTAATATTTCACCCTCATTCCTTTGAAAATCTATTTTACCTTCGTGCAAAAAATACCGCCACTCAGGACCTTAAGGACAATAATATCCACATTGAAACCCATTAAAATTGCAATTTGTTAATCCAGGGCCATTTGACTATATTCTATCGACTAGGCTTCAAATTTTAAATTAAAAAAAAAATGTTTACTAGATTGTGCCATTTTCTTTTCAAATTTGGCATATAGCCTACATTAAAAAAAAAAAAATCTAACACTACATAAAAAATATAAATGTCTCAGAATTAATGTAGTTGTTCTTCACTGACACACCCAAGAATCTAATAAGCAAAGAAAAAAAATCTGCTTAGCATTTAGTATATGGAAATTAACTACTATTTTTCATTTTTTCATAAAAAAACAACAACTGTGGCATTATGCATTATTGCCAACCAGCATTTAAAGGGTTACAATTCTGAAAATTAATGAATGTGGATGGAAAAAAAATATAAATAATTTTTTTTTTTTTTGGACATGGACATTTTTGTCCATTTTGTGTAACTTTTATTTTTGACGCACAAGGGTTAAAAAAAAGCATGCAAGTGTGAAATTAACATAATCGACACCTTTATTGAAGCCGTTCATGAGAGTTTAAATGCTAGGGGAATATTCTTATCTTCTCACAGTTGAAGAAGAAGCAAGCAGAAGAAGGAGAAACACTTGACATACTATTGGAAAGATGGAGTTTGAGGAAGAACCCTGCAGAATGACAGATGAAGATGCAGAGGAACAAACAGGTTGGTGTTTACCTTCATTCTCTACAATAAGTGGCAAGTGACTTGATGGAAATGAATGAAAAGAAATGGTGTCACTTTCAAAAATCTAATATTTTCGCAGATGCAGATGGAAGCACAGTCGTTTCACAGAATGAAAAGCATGTCAGAAAAACTGCAGTCAAAGATTTTTTCTCCTGCTGCGAGTGTGGAAAGCGTTACTCCCATAAACAAGATCTTAAGAAACACATGAGAATTCACACTGGAGAGAATCTGTTCACATGCACTCAGTGTGGAAAGGATTTTGTTGACAAAAAAGGCTTGACTAGACACCTAATAGTTCACACCAGAGAAAAACCCTTCAAATGCACTCAGTGTGAAAAGAGTTTCCGAGACAGAAGCGCTCTCAAAGATCATCTGGATTGTCATGCTGGAGTCAAGTCGTTCAGTTGTGATCAGTGCCATAAAACTTTTGTTTTGGCATCACACCTAAGAACGCACCTTAAAGTTCACGCTGGTGTGAAGCCTCACGTTTGCTCTCTTTGTGGAAAGAGTTTTTCACGACTGCACGGGTTAAGGGAGCACCAGAATATACACACTGGGGTGAAACCTTATGTGTGCGACTGTGGCAAGAGATTTACAGCACAAAGCAATTTATTAGAGCACCAGAAGATTCATACTGGAGAGAAACCTCACAAATGCAAACAATGTGGAAAGAGTTTCTTTTACTTTAAAAAACTGAAAGACCACGAAAGAGTTCATACTGGAGAAAAGCCGCACCAGTGTTCTTTATGTGGAAAGAGTTTCGCTCAATTACCTAATCTGCTGACTCACAAGAAAAAGCATTGCTCAAAGTTGTTTAAGTGAGCAAATCATTTGTGTAACTGGCAACATAAGTCCATTATATATTCATAGAAATGATTTTTTTTAGTCTGTTTAGAAGTGATGCATGACAAGACTGTCTTGAAATCAGTCACAATGTGAATGTTACTTTGCAGTCTGAATATAAGATCAGTCTTGTTTGCGCATTTATTGTGTCTATTTTTTTGTGCAACTTGAAATAAAACGACCAAGTATTTTACCCAAAATACTAAGTTGTAATTTTACATTTTTAACATTTGACACTCTCCTAGGTTTTGCCCATTTGTCAGTAAGAAAAAAAATGTATATACTCCCTTATTCTTTTATATATTTTAATATGTACAAGTCAGAATAAGCATGTTCTTTGAATTTTTACATAAATATTGTGTTACACTGATTGACAATGTGACACTGTTACAACCAAATTTTGACATTTTAGTCTCCAAAAACTTATTTGAAGCCTAAAAGTAGACACTTTACTTTTAATGTGCTTTCTATGAACATAAAATCACTTTTGTAAATTCTTAACGTCTTTAACCCATAGATGGGTGGGGAAATTATGCCATCTAGAGGTTAAAATACTAACTAACGTTTAGATTTGTCTATAATAATCAGTTTTGGGAGTTAACTTGTAAAAGTAATGCATTACGATATTGCGTTACTCCCTAAAAAGAGTAACTAATTACGTTACTCAGTTACTTTTTTATGCATTACTTTTAAAACCCGGGAAGGGCTTGTTTGTTTTCATATAAAAAGTTCTATATTTGGGCAAATGTAAAAGCCCTTTTACACCAAAAGCCTCAAGCTGAAATGCCAAAGAATAAAGATCAACACATTTCAGCAATAAAAAAAGCAGAACAGATATTAAGTTTATCTTGAGTATTTTTTGTTTATTAGTATGGATGAATTGAATCATCAAAGGTCAGTAGCAAATACAATGGGATTAAATACATGAAAGAAGATTTGTATTATTTAACATTTTTAACTATTGCAGGTTTGCGTCATATTCTGAGTTGCATTTCACTTTTTTTCATCTGTTGCATCTGTTTTTGTTTTTTGCCAATGAGATGAATTTATGCATGTTCACATTTATTCTAAAACTAAAGTAACATTTTACTCCCGATTTTTTTCAACATCAACATGGGGACAGGACAGATTTCAATCAATAAATGTATGCAAAAATGCTTTTCTTACTTAGATATTTTGTCTTGTTTCCAGCCAAAATATCTGAAAATTCTTAAATCAAGAAGCATTTTCTAGACGAGTAAAAATTATTTTCTTGTTTCAGAAAAAACTAGTCAAAATTATTATTATTATTTTTTTGCTTGAAACAAGCAAAATAATCTGCCAATGGGGTAAGAAAAATAATCTTGTTTTCTGTTTAAAATAAGATTTTTTTCTTACCCGATTGGCAGATTATTTTGCTTGTTCTAGGCAACAAATCACTTAAATTTAGGCCCTACTTGTTTTTTTCTGAAAACAAGAAAATAATTTTTACTCGTCTAGAAAATGCTTCTTGATTTAGGAATTTTCAGATATTTTGGCTGGGAACAAGTCAAAAAATCTAAGTAAGAAAACCATTTTTTGCAGTGTGGGGAAAAAGTAACTTAGATATTTTCTTGTAAATTAAAAAATGCATTACTTTACTAGTTACTTGAAAAAAGTAATCTCGTAACTCGCGTTACTTGTAATGCGTTACTACCCCCAACACTGATAATAATGCAAATTTCAAACATTATTTTCTAGTGGTGCCTTTTGCATGTAAATAATAATGGAAATGCCTGGAGTTTGTGCTGTTATCGCCTCATTCTGAGATCGTTTCAGTTGCAAAGCTCATGTCTCCATTCAGCTTACATTTACATTTCAAATAATACCAATGAAAACAGATTTCAAATGTGTGAAAACAGCAGCCAGTTCTTCGCTTTTCTAATTTGAGGTGCATCATAAAGACCAAACAAGTCCATGTTGCCCTCTGCAGGTGAGAAGCATCGCAAAACAGCTGTAGTGCGCATGTGCTTTTACCATGTGAGTTCAAGTTCGAGTAGCCTAGCTACTTAAGCATCTGTTAAATTACAATTTCAGTGAAGCTCTGCCTAAACATAGGCCTATTCACCATTTAAAACGCTTTAGAAATTTCACGTTGTGTTTTCTCAAAGCTAGAGAAACTTTTCTTAAACAGGAGGAACTACTTCAGGAGAGACAACACACATGCAATTGAAAAATGATTGATCCCGAATCCTGCAGAAGAAATAATGAAGGCACTGAGGAACCAAGTGGTAAGTGTCTATTTTTGTTTTCTCATTATTAACCGCTAAGATCAAACCATTATATAAGAGCTGTAAAATAACATCAGGAACCATAGTTGCCTACTTAGTTGATTTGAGGATTTATAATGACTGAAATTACATTTACCACCTAATCTGTAGACTAACCAAAAATTAAATAGCTGCTTCACAATGCAAAAAGGTTATTTTTGGAGAAAGAGGGTTTTTTGATTATAAAAAAGGTAAGAAAGAGATGGTTCTTTAAAGAGCCTTCACTGCAAAAAATGCTTTTCTGTCTTGCTTCCAGCCAAAATATCTAAAAATTCTTAATATAAGTCAAAATGATTTTCTTGTTTTCAGTAAAAACAAGTCAAAATTAAGCAAGTTTTTGCTCAGAACAAGCATAATATTCTGCCAATGTAAGAAAAATAATCTTATTTCAAACAGAAAACAAGATTATTTTTCTTACCCCATTGGCAGATTATTTTGTTTGTTTCAAGCAAAAACACGCTTAATTTTGACTTCTTTTTACTTAAAACAAGAAAATCATTTTGGCTTGTCTAGAAAATCCTTCTTGATTTAAGAATTTTTTGATATTTTGGCTGGAAACAAGACAAAAAAATCTAAGTAAGAAAAGCATTTTTTGCAGCGTTTGACTGAATTGTTCTTCCAAGGTGAAAAAAAAGTGCACTAAAATATAATTTATTGAAGTACACTCAGTGCACTTCCCAAATGTACTTAAAGTGCTCTATTTTCACGCACTAATTTTATACTTAATATACTAAAAGTTATTCTTTAGTACTTCTTAAGATCATCCAAGTGTACTCAAGTGCTATTTTGAGACACCATGAAGATGAACTAAAATGTGCTTTTAACATACTATCTCAGCACTTACAAAAATGTATTTTGTTACCACTTTTAATACAATTAAAGTATATTTCATAAACCTTTAAATATACTAATTATACATAAAAATACATTTATTAATTATTTAAAAATGTTATTAATTAAAATATATGAATAATATATAATGTGTACAACGCGTATTAATAATGTATTTTTTATGAATACAAATTTGTGGGCAATACATTATATGTTTTTGTATATATATTCACTGTATATTATTCATCTATTATAAATAATAAGTGTATTGCCCACATATTTTTATACACAAAAAAATTATAAATACTTTGTATACATTTATTATATATTATTCATATATTTTAATTCATTAATAAGTGTATTCTTTAAGAATAAAAATATGCAGCAATACATTGTAAATATGCTTTGTATATATTTCTTATATATTATTCATATATTTTAATTAAGTGTATTTTTTATGAATTAAAAAATGTGGGCAATACATTATAAATACGCTTTGTATCATTTATTATATTTTAATTAAGTGTTTTTTTATGTATAATTAGTATATTAGTATATATGAAATATGTTTCAATTGTGTTAAAAGTGGTAACAAAATACATTTTACATCTACAAGTGTAACACTGAACTAATTTAAGCATTCAAAACTTTTAAGAAATACACTAATACAACTCTTTATGTACATTTATGCAGTAGAACACTTTGTTGCTATGTACTAAAAATCAATTTAAATATCAATTGTGTTTAGTATACTTTCACAATTGCACTAAAGTACTACTAAAGTAAAAGTATACTTTAACTAGTGTAAATATGGTGTATTTTATTTAGCACAAAATATAAGATTGTACTACTAATGTACTTTCTTGTAATTAAGTATTTTTTTTTAGTGCACTCAAGTACACTTTATTTTCACAAGGGGACGTAGGCTAACCAAAAATGAAATAGCCTACTTTCTTAAAAATAAAGGTGCTTCACGATTCCATAAAGATTCTTTAACGTCTGAAAAACATCTGTTTCACAATCGGTTCTTTTTTGGAGAAAGAGGATTTTTTTGATGGCTATTTAAAGAACCTTTGACTGAATGGTTCTTTGTGGAACCAAAAATGGTTCTTCCATGGCATCGCTGTGAGGAACCTTTTAAAGCACCTTTATTTTTAAGAGTTTCTGCTGTTAAATTATTAAATAAATAATTAAAAATAAAAATTTGTTTTAGCTATTGTCTTTAAGTGTCTAAGGCAGTTTTTGATTTTAGTCCTGATGGAGCAAAGTGAAGTGGAGGAGAAACCTCATCATCTCAACAAACAAAGCGGTCAAAAAAGAGGAGAGAAGCGTCCCTTCACCTGCTCTCTGTGTGGAAAAGACTCCACGCGAAAATCAGGCCTGAAGAAACACATGAGAATCCACACCGGAGAGAAACCCTTTACATGCCATGAGTGTGGAAAGAGCTTTATCAGAGCAAATATTCTCAAAAATCATCTGCTGTGTCACTCCGGAGAAAGACCGTTTGGATGTGATCAGTGCGATAAGGCATTCGCTTTGGAGGTGAACCTAAAAAGACACATGAAAGGTCATGCGGGTGTGAAACCTCACGTTTGTTCTTTTTGTGGAAAGAGTTTTTCACTAAAGCAGACTTTACAGGTGCATCTCCACATTCATACTGGAGTGAGACCTTATATGTGCTTCGACTGTGATAAGACCTTTATTCAATCCAGCGACTTAACCATACACCAGAGGATTCACACTGGAGAGAAACCTCACAAGTGCTCACACTGTGGAAAGAGTTTCGCTCATTTATCATCTCTGAAAACCCATGAGAGAGGTCATACTGGAGAGAAGCCGTACCAGTGCTCTTTATGCAAGAGGACTTTCAGCAATTTACCGAATTCACTGAAACACAAGAAAAGATGCTGTCTTAAGATGTCTGTGTGACACACAAGCCAATAGTTTGATATCCTAATAAAGCAAATCAAGTAATTTCTTTCACTATCATTCATTTGATGAAATGACAGAAGATTGTTGAATATCGTTCAGTTTGGGATGTTTTATGTTGAGGATTAAATGGAGATTTTTTTTTTAATTTAATGGAGTCTATTACTACTTCATCCATACTGAACAAGTTGGTTTTGTTGGTCTGGTGGTGTGGTGCACTTTAATAATATTAATCTCATTTGTTGTATCTATAGTCATTCACAGAGTACCTTTTGCATAATTTATGCTGTGGCAATAAAAAGGAAACAAAACCTGGTGCTTGTTAAAATCTTGTCATTCTTTTTAACTAAAATGTGTACCAGATGTTTTTCAATTTATATTTCCTTCCAAAATATATGACCTGGAAGCGGCAATTCTTGATTGCACAATTTTTATTGTCGATGACGTGCTACATCTTAATTCAAGAAACTTGTCATGCCCTTTGTATCACAAATGACAACATAGACGCTGTTCACTTTTTATATAAAATGCTGCATCTGATGAGGTTCAAACATGCCTCAAAATAACTTTTCTGTGAAGCTGGGACACGAGATTTAACTCTACACTCTTAAAATAAAGGTGCTTTAAAAGGTTCTTCACAGCGATGCCATAGAAGAACCATTTTTAGTTCCACAAAGAACCATTCAGTCAAAGGTTAATTAAAGAACCATCTCTTTCTTACCTTTTTATAATCTGAAGAACCTTCTTTCACCACAAAGAACCTTTTGTGAAACTGAAAGGTTTTTCAGATGTTAAAGGTTCTTTGTGGAATCATTTAAACAAAACAGGTTCTTCTATGGCATCGAAAAGCACCTTTATTTTTTACAGTGTGGAGGCTCTGAATCTGCTGTTTATCGGATTAAATGTATTGTTTATAGGGAAAAATCTAAATATGAGAACTTGTCATTAATCTTGTCCAGTGTCTGATTCCCTAGCAAATGACTCTTAAGAGTCGGTTCGTTTTACTGAATCAAAACAAATCTGACTCTGATATTGAATGCGAAATTAGTGCTTTTGTCATGATGTCCGACTTGAAATTAACCAAGATTAAGACTCTGGACTGCTGTGGGAATTGAAATAAGAGCTGAAATGTGTTTTAACAGTGTTGGAAAAATTTCTGACAGCAAACTGAAGAGAAACTTTACAGGTGCTTATAGTGTTAGATAGAGATTTGCTCAGTCAGGTATCCTCTGAGAGAAAGATCATGAGAGAATTCATACTGTGAAAAAGCTGTACCAGTGCTCTTCTTGTGGGAAGAGTTTCGCCTGCTTACCTAATCTATTAAAACATGAGAAAAAGCATTGCCCTCTCTTGTCTAAATGAGCAAAGTTCATATTCACATTCATCCATTTCAAAATTCTGATTAAGCAAAAACTAGAACGAATGTACTGCTGTAAATCAATGCAGTTGATCAATGGCTACAACTTGTATTGAGGAGTTAAAATAATCACAGTAACTGTTTTTGAGCATTTGTGAATCAATGGCAAAGTTATTCCATAAAATCATAATCCATATCATGAGCTGTTTAGAGCTTGAAGCTTTGAGAACATTTTGAAAATATATTCTTGCATTAAAATCACATTTTGAGATTATGATAAAAAAAAAAATGATGTGAAATTTAATAAATGCATTTACTTTTTAAAAACTAAATTAAAGGGTTTAAACACCAAACTGGTCATTAATCAAATGTGTTAAACTGAAATATTTTTCAATTCATATTTAAACAGACATTTACAATATAAGAGATGATAAAATTGGTTATGAAACCTGAATGAAATACACATGGTGATTTGTTTACTTTGGACATGTTCAGTTTGTTTGTGCATATCATAATTATTTATTTGTAAGCAGTGCGTGATTTTAATCACCATCTCATCCTGTATTTCTTATAAAAGTAGGCTAATGGCTCAACTTGTCACAGTTAGATATTTTTCACCTTTGCATCTGACAAGCTTCGTCTTCACATGATTTGTTTTAATTCACAAGCTTGTGACTTTCTTTCTCTGATCTCCATTTTCCTCTTTTTCTGGTTGTGTCCAAACATCTCAAGCATTTGATCCAATTCAGTAACATAGTTATGTTCAGTAGAATCAGCACAATAAGCTCTTTTCTATCTGAGCCATCAGTGAGTTTTACTCCAACGAAAAACGTTTATGCATGATACAGACACTTCCATGCAGTTTCTGCTGACTCACAGTGACTTCTCATCATCTTTAGACTGAACCAAAATGCCTGTGAGTTTGCAAAGAAAAGAACTTCTGCACTCCACTGGCCAAAGATGGTAACGTTAATAAAACTTATTTTTATGCACCGTAATTCGTTACTTGCTTTTTTTATTCAAGAGACCAGCACACACTTTGACAATTCAAAACATCTGAAAGTATAACCAAGATTCACTTCAAATATATTAACAGTCTGAATATATATTTGAACACAAAGTTAACCACTACTGAACATTTGCACGGTTATTGCCCAAAAATACATTTTATGTAACACACATTAATATTTAAGAGGCATATGGAGTAAGTTGTCATAATGGGATGATAATACTAAAACTTTAATTTATTTTCACAATATACAAACTGTACATATATAGCATATCAAACATGTTTTTCAAGCATTATCAGATTTCTTCACGAATCCTCACATTCTTGTGTATCAGCTTATTTTTAAAAAGTTGTAACGTTTTAATTTAAACAGTTTTGAACTGAATTTTATTTCCAGATTCATGACAGCTTTTGGGATTTGCTGATAGAGATGCTGTCAGGGCAGGTCCAGGAGGTTTTAATGTTCTGTTATCGCTAAAGAGAAAATAATCTTCAGGGATGCACTTTCATCATTATTTCCAAATATTAATTCATATTAATGAGCAGAAAGAGATATATTATCATATATATATATATATATATATATATATATATATAATATATTGTCTCCAGTTCTCTTTGTGGTGAACGTCTCACCTCATATTATTTGCTCTCTCTGACACATCAGAATGACACTTTGCAGGCCTGTCTGCATCATAAGACACTGGAAATAAAAACAACCAAAATCTTTTTAGATTATATAGTGTAGAAACATAAAATCAGTCTCTGATCTTTATTTGTAAAAGCAACAGTCACCGCTATGATACAGAACATTGAAGTTGATACTTACGAAAGGGTCTCGGTGCATTCAGACTGTTTCTCCTTTTAGGTTCCATGCACTGCTCAGATATTCCATTTAGTTTTGACACTTTTTTTCTCTGTACTCAATTTTACTCGTTTTCCTTCAGAACTTCAGTTGATACGTTGTTGCAACTAAGAGCAAACTTTCAGGATAGTGCATCAAATGCACAAAACCCTGCCTTTTTGGCATCAGTTTGAGTGTCCCTAGTTTACCTCACTACGTTTCCTCCCTTGTGATTTTGTGCACCTGACGAGTTTGAACTTGACTTGATGGTTTCTGAGTTCTCTGAATAACCACAGTTGTCATCAAAAATACTATTGTTCAGCCCACTTATTAACATTTACATTGCATTCAAGCTGTATATTTTCACAGTTCATGCATTCCCTGGGAATCAAACTTGTTCTGCACTGTAGTAAACAGTGAAGCAAAAATTAATGTTTATTATTATATACAGTAGTCCACATTTTAAGTAGATCAAAAGTTTTCATAAAAGTTGTCTTAAAACCAAAACCATACCCGTTCTTGTCTTAGGACAACTTTGATGAACTTTTTTTGACCCACTTGTTGACTACTATATATTGAAGGTTTTTTTTTTTTTTGTAAATTATGTACCTGCACTCTAATAATGATGCAATGTTATAACATTGTAGTAACATTGTAAAAAAAATCCATATTTGTGTGCGTGTGTGCGTGCGTGCGTGCGTGTTTTATGTGTTTTTATGGATACCGGGTGTGATTCACATTTAAAAATATTTTCCCACATAACACTGGAACATTTTGCCTTCTCCTGGGAAGTAACATGCTTAAGCAGGTTGATATGGTCTTCATAGTAGGACAGTCAGGCATATTCCAGTGCAGTATCCAGATTTCTTTGCTTCAGGGGAATTTTTCTCATTTTTCTCATTGTTACTGTTCACTTTCCTTGCATGTCTCTTTGCAAAAATTTCTCATGTACACATAGTGAGGCAGGCATTGGCAGGTCTTTTGGGAGCAGAGCAAGTGCCAAAACAGTTGAGAAACATCATCATCATTTTGTAGTCAAAAACATTCAATATGTTGTGCACCATAACATTTGGAAAGTTTACAATTATATGCATCACGTTTTTTAGTCTAACAGTCCATTTGGAAGCGGGGCTGATTATAAAATATAAACAGTGATCAATAATAATGTAAATCTACTACATTGTGCAGATCTGAAACTTTTTAAAATCCCTCACACATGTCATTTATATATTTATAAATGAATAAATTTGTTGAGTAAAAAATATGTTCGTTCTTTGCAGCAATGTCGGAATCGAACGTGGCAGTAGGCACTTTCACATGCAAATAGATGAATCTAAAAATATAAGTAAAAAAAAAATAAAACTTCTAATTCAAAAATTTTAATTACGGCAACAAGCCTTGAGTTAGCACAGAAAATGAAAATTAGAAGTGATATTATGTTTTTTATGCATGTACCTTTTTTCATATGGGCCTATTTCACTAGTATTACTTTGACAAGTACAGTAAGCCTTAAAAGTGCAATATGTAGGTTGTAATACTGACAGCTAGCGGTTAAAATGCGTTCTCAGACTCGACACTCCCGCGGGTTGCCAGCTTGAGGACACACAGCACAATAATAATTTAATATGCCTCTGGCCTTGGAGCTTTTTAGATGGATGCCAATGCTTTATAGGTCGGGTCTCACCCTTTTGTTTGCTAACTTCCATGGCTGAAGCATGCAGTGTTTTCTGCAAACTGGCAAGCCGTCGCGTGTGAAGTCTACTTATTATAAAGGCCTTACACTGACAAAGAAAGATCTACTGAGTTTATAACTTATTTCTGAGAATGTTGTTCATTCCATAAGAGACAAGGCCATCTAGTGGTTAAACAACGTGAAAATAAGTTTATTCAAGTCCTATTTTCATGTTCTCAAAACTTGTAAATGACAACTAGCTCTTTTCTGTATTTTTATTGGTTGACCAGCAACATTGTAATAATACAAAAAAGCAAAGCTTCTGAAAGTATAGCAAAAGTTAAATTATATTTTTAAAATATATATTTGTATCATATTTCTTGTGCACTGCTGCTGCAGTGCAAAAACATCAATAATAATAATAAGAAGAATATATAAATTTTACGTTGGCCAAAATGACTAAGAAAGACACATCTTCAGGTCTAGACATTGACACTTGCATGACCTTTCACAGAAGGTAAAAAAAATACAGACATTAATTTGGTTCAAGCAACTCAAAAACTGATCATTGTGCACTTGAACACGACACTTGATTCCATTTATGACAGTAGATAATTGTGTTTAGGGTAGAAAAACTCCTTAGTATTCCAGTCTCATTCTAAATCGTTGACTGAAAGTGATTTGAAGAACATTCTGCCACTGCAGCTTCCTAAAGAGAAAACACAAGTGTCAGGATTCATATTCTGATTTATACAGATTTATTCCCTGTATGTATACGTTTTTAAAGAATTTCTTACCTCATCTTTGCATTTCTCTCTATCGCATTGATATTATGCACTATGTTCTTGATCAAGAGAAACTGGAAGAAAAAAATTAAAACAAACAGTTTGGAACCTGTATTTAAATGCTCTCAACTCTTACTGCATGATATTATAGGCTATGTAATGTATGTTGTCTCACAAAATGGTCGAAATCTGTCAGAGCTGTTTGTCTGGTGCACTTTTAGATGCTTTCTGAATGCACAGACATTTTCTTTTCCTCTCTTCGTTGGTTTTTCTTCCCCCACAAGTTTGACTTCATCTCTCAGTGCAGTTTCCTGCATTTCAGTTGCATTTTCTACTGTAATTTCTTTTCGTTTTCTTGTCATTTTACTGTCTGTACATCATAAAACTTCCTTTCAGAGGAGATTAAACACATGAGAGCTGCAGAAGATAAAAAGATAGATATAAAGAAGATATTGTTAATTAAACATGTCACTCTGCACTCTTATAAAGAAAGGTGCTTCACGATGCCATAGAAGAACCTTTCTGTCTGAATGGTTCCATGAAGAACCTTTAACATCTGAAGGACATTTCTGTTTCCCGAAAGGTTATTTGTGGCAAATAAATTTCTTCAGATTATAAAAGGTAAGCAAGAAATGATTCTTTAAAGAACCTTTGAATACATTTTTCAAACAAATAGAATTTTTAAGAGTATATTACAAAAGTTGAGTATATTTAGTTTTTTATTAGTTTTATTTTTTTATTAAACAATAATGAAAAGCAAGCTAAAAAGCTCAAACACACAAAAAACACATTGCATATAAATAAAATGAGTGAAGGAGGAAACATGAAACATTTTCAATTTAGAAAAACAAGAAACAAAAAAAGCAGTAATCAGAATTTGTAGGTCATATATAATTAAAATGTATGCAAATGAGTGATTAATCATCATTCTTCCGCAAAGAGTCAGATTTACACATTTTCTTCACTCAAATTCTGCAGGTTTGTAATTTAAAAAAAATTAGAACTGTGCAAAATCACAATCTGCGTTAGGAAATGCAACTCAATTTCATATATTTGACAGCATTCACACTCACCTAAATTCACGTCTAAAAACTTGTTTGAGTTGAGAGAACTCTGTAAATATTCTTATTTTATCAATATTAGTATTCCGGTACTATAATTTGTTTTTAATCGGTGGAGAAACATCAAACCTGGTATCCAGTAATCACAACAAAGATCCTCTGATTCAATCAGGAAGTTACAGAGAGTACTTTGCACAACTTTAGTGTCAACTTTAGAGATCATTCATGAACTGGTTTAGCTGCTTTTCTTTCTTTTTAAACAATTGCTGACGTTGCGGTTAATCTTTAAACAGCTCGAACAAATGCCTCAATGCTTGAGCAATTGAAGCTTTTTCCAAAGTGATAAAAGGAAATCACAGTAAGACAATAAACACTTCAAAGTCTAAAGTTAAATTAGATTTGTTATTATTGTGGAAAATACTGATTCAAAGGTACAGTTGCACACAGATGGCAGTACACTCTTAAAAATAAATATGCTTTACATTTACATTTACATTTTATTCATTTAACATTCTTGGCCCCCATAAACCAACATCAAACATTATGTTTGTGCATGGTTGTAATACAAATGATGCAATGTGATCAAGGTTGAAATGTAAATGTCAGTCAGCCTGAGGGAATTCACATTGTGTCACATTGACGTTAGTAAAACCGGTGCTAAATTACTCGATCTCTATTATGCGTGCCATGTCAGGTGTTCAGTAGAGGAAATCAAGTAAACATGCACAAGCTCATCCAAAAAAATGAGTATATAGTGTCACTTGTGTTTGCAAACATTTAGGAATAAAACAAAATCTCCCCTTTTTGATTTATTTGTCTTGATCCAATGACTTGGCACCTTCCCGCTTACTATGTTCTAAAGATAAATGTGTGTTGAATTAAAACTAAAAGTTTGACTGAATAGTGATCACTAATACAATCAGACAGTGACAAATGTGTGAATTTAAAAAAATTATGTCAGTAAATTTAAGAAACACTTTAACGTCAGCCCTGTGTAAGCACACACTTTGTTTGTCTGTGCTGACACACTTTTTCTGTTAGAAAATCAACCTTTTAAATGTAATCCAATGTTATATAAATATATATAAAATAATATTATCTCTATGATCTCATTGAGGTATTTTGTTAATAAATCTATTTTTTACCATTTCATTTATTTTGTAGTGAACAACATTATTGTTCAAAAGCATGTGCATGTGTTAACCTTATATATTTAATGATTTATTCACCTTTTATATCAGTTTTAATATTAAAAAAATGCTTTATAATAAACTAGTAGTGTAATGCTAATGCATTTCTATTTTTTTTTCTCCACATCAATCTACACTCTCTACTCCATAATGGCAAAGCAAAAACATTTAAAACAACATTTGTGCAAATTTATTAAAAATAAAAAAAGATCTCGTTTTCTGGGACACTCGAAATTTAGCTCAGGAGTGTTCATATTGCTTCTAGATGTTACTACCGTTCAAGTGGAGTTAAACTGTGGCAAATTCATTTGAATGAGTCTGATTTAGAAAGGCACACACCTCTCAGAAAAGGTCTAACAGCTGAAAATGCATATCAGAGCAAAAACCAAGTCCTGAGGTCAAGATAACTGCCTGTAGAGCTCAATGACAGACTTGCGTTAAGGCAATGATCTAGGGAAGAGTTCAGAAAAAAATCTGCTGCATTGAAGGTCCACAGAAGTATGTAGCCTCCATTATCCATAAAGGAAGATGACTGGAACAACTAGGACTCTAGAAAATGTCTGCCAGCCCCCATCCAAGCTGACAGAGATGGAGAGGTGAAAAGGTGAGGCAAAGAATGGCAGATAATTGCCAAATACAGATGTGCAAAGCATCATACCCTATAAGACTTGAGGCTGTAAAGGTGCTTTACTGAGTTAAGGGTATGAATGCTTATGCAATTTACTTATTTCTGTGTTTTATTTTTAATACATTTGTAAAATTTGCAAATCTGGTTTTTGCTTTGTCATTATTATGGTGTATGGAGTGTAAATTCATGTGGGGAAAAAATAATTTAAAGCAGTTTAACATAATGCTGCAACAAAACAAATTGTGAAAAAAAAAAGAGAATACTTTTGCAAGGCACTGTATATCGGTCAAACTAAAAGGAAATTATGGTTAAGAGTGTCTGAACATAAATATGTTATATCCTATGGCAAGGCATTACAATGAAGCTGGTCATGCTAGTGAGAGCTCTCTTAAAATCTATCCCATGCTTAATAAGAGGAGGAGATAGATTGAAATAGCTCTTACAACAAAAATTTCTGAATTTATACACTTAAGGGGACTAAGCCTCCTGGAGTCAATGAAGAAATGAACTTTTTACCTTTGCAATTGCAATTAGGGGTGAGCGGGGCACAACCTAACGCGGGGTTAATTGTAACACACGTGGTTTAAATATTTCCGCACACGCTAGCATAACTAAATTTACGGTATTTACTAGTTGCCATAGCAACACTATGCAGAGAAAAAAGAGCGCCAAAGTTCAAAAGCATTTTCAAGATATCGCTGAATATTTATTTTACCATAGTAAAAGTACATTTCTGGCTGAAGTAAACTTTTCATTTCAGTTTTTAGTATTCATCTAAATTTTATCTAAAATTAGATAAAACTGCTCTTATTTTAATCTTGCTATTGATCAGTTTAGATAGATTATTAATGCTTGGCAAACCAGCAAAAGACACTAATCTGTATTAAACTCCGGTCGCGCAGATGGGGAACGTTGTAACACCGTGTTACAATATGCCCCGCTGTTATTAAACTATGCTATTCTATGACATTAGCGGTGCAATTTACAGTATTTATTTCTAAGGATTTTGACAAGAAACCACAAGAAACAGGTGAATAAAGGCTGACAATCAATGTTTAATGTTCAGATGTTATTATTTCAAGAAATGTAAAGCATTTTGGCTGGTTTATGTGTGTGGTGTTCTATGAGAGCTGTGTGTGGAGAGACGGGAGTGTTTTTCTGAATGTCTAAATGTGTTTCATCTATCTGTCCACATTGTTTTGAACTACTGTACAGCTGTGTGTTGCGATCAGGACCGTTCAAAGCATTGTTGCAATGTGTTCATTTTCAAACTGCAAAATTAGATTTTTATCGTTTTTATTTTTTAAAAAAACGTCATTACTTCATTTGAAAAAGTTAACTCATGTATTTTACTGACAAAATATTTTAGTTTGTTGTGTATATTTTTTTCATTCGACCAGATAACATTTTAAGCTGTCATATGGTCGTGTTACAACGTGCCCCTCAGATGTTACAATGTACCCCACCTACGGGGCATGTTGTCACGTTTCACTTCCTTTCTTTTGAGGCAAATAACGAAAAACGTATACACTGTAAATATGAAACAAAGCGATATATTTGTACTAGACAAGTGTGAAAATAACGTGGATAAAAAATTGTACTCTGAACCCCACGTGGATTTACATAAACCGCGAAATTCAAAAAGTGTTAGGTTGTGCCCCGCTCTCCCCTATCCTTTGATATTTGTATTGTTGTATGCAAGCAGACTTTATAGGTATGTATATACAGCCATTACAACTATTGTTGTATTACTTATTTTGGAAGGAAGGCTTTAGCCACTCCCACTCATCAACCAGCTGCTTGTGATTGCTACTGATTGTTTAACAACACTGTTTGAACTATATGTGTATCCTGAAGAAGGCTGATTGAGCCGAAACGTGCAGATCTACCCTTTTAACTTTTTTTTTTTTTTTTTAAAGATGTAGCCCAATGAATTAAAGGCTTTTTACTTCAAAAGTGCCTTGGAGTATTTCATCTTCTAATGTAAATTGATAATGAATTAATGCACCTCCTTTGTTTCAAAGAAAGTTCCATTAAGAACCTTTAACATCTGAAGAGCCGTTCTGTTTCACAAAAGGTTCTTGGTGGTGAAAGTTCTTCAAATTACAAAAAGATGGAGATGGTTCTTTAAAGAACCTTTGATTGAAGGGTTCTTTGTGGAACCAAAAATGGTTCTTCTTTGGCATCCTTTAAAGCACCTTTATTTTTAAGAGAGTAGTGTATTTCGAGTAGTCTGTGAGTTATGAAGGAAATAAAAAAAATGTGTGTAATTTCCATCAGTCTGCAGCTAAATCATGCATATGCACGGTATAAAGATTATTATTCAATTCTAAATTATCTTAGTAAAATGTTTAATTAATCAAATTTAAATAAGAATGTTTTGTAAAGTGTTTTTGTCACTAATTTCCATCATGATCCATAGTCCAGTCCAGTAGGTGGCAGAAATGCAAGGTGCCAATCAGCATTAAAAAAAAGAAAAAGAAGAAGAAGACAGAAACAATTGGTGGAAAGAACAAAATGAGATGAAGATACAGAGGAACAAACAGGTTGGTGTTTTCCTTCATTCTCTTTAATGACTAAAGAAAAATGTTAAGATGAACACTGACAAGTCTTTCCCCCTAAATTGTGACTATATTCAATTGAGACTGCTCTCATATGTCCTTTATTTGAATTTTAAGAATTTCATATTTTGATTTTAGACTCAATGGAAATGAATAAAGACAAACAACACCATCATTCCACAAATGAAGACGGAAACACAACTGTTTTACAGAATTTCAAACCAAAGCCAACTCGAAAAACTGGAGTCAAAGGATGTTTCCCCTGCACCGAGTGTGGAAAGAGTTTCACTCAGAAAGGAAATCTTAATGTGCACATGAAATCTCACACTGGAGAAAAACCGTTCACATGCACTCAGTGTGGAAAGAGTTACAAGCAAAATGCAAATCTCAAAACACACATGAGAGTTCACACTGGGGAGAGGCCGTACACATGCACGCAGTGTGGAAAGAGCTTCATGCATAATGAAACCCTAAAAGAGCACATGAGAATTCACACTGGAGAAAAACCATTCACATGCACTCAGTGTGGAAAAAGTTTTGCATGCAGAAGTGCTCTGAGATCTCATCTGGTCTCTCACACTGGAGTCAAATCATTCAGTTGTGATCAGTGTGAGAAAACATTTGCTTATGCGTCAGGCTTAAGAAAACATCTTAAAGTTCATGCTGGTTTGAAGCCTCATGTTTGTTCTTTATGCGGAAGGAGCTTTACAGTGCTATCAACTTTACAAGAGCACCAGCGTATTCATACTGGAGTGAGACCTTATATGTGCTTTGAATGTGAGAAGACCTTTAGTAAACCCAGCAAATTAAAACAACACCAGAGGATTCACACTGGAGAGAAACTGTACATGTGCTCACACTGTGGAAAGAGTTTCGCTCAGTCGCCGGGCTTGAGAAAACATGA
This sequence comes from Garra rufa, assembly GCF_049309525.1. Lineage (NCBI taxonomy): Eukaryota > Metazoa > Chordata > Actinopteri > Cypriniformes > Cyprinidae > Garra > Garra rufa. The sequence continues at coordinate 39,771,785 of NC_133379.1, forward strand.
GAGAATTCATTCTAGAGAAAAGCTGAACCAGTGCTCTACAGAATCATAAGACGAAGCACTTTCTCAGATCCATCACTTTAAAGTATATAATTTGATACTGACTGTACTCTCATTTGCATAAAATCAGTGTATGGTAATCATTCTTTTGCTTTTTGTTTAATGGTTCAATAAGTTATCAGACTGTGAATATATTCACTTTTTATTTATTTTTTTCTGAAATCAATAGTTAATAAATTCAGAGTTGGTTCATTTGAGTGAATCAAAGCTGGAATTGGTTCCAACAGAGTGATTTCATTTGAGAAGAAATTATTTGTGCGGAATGCATGTCTGAAACAACATTATATTTCATCAAATATTTTTTAGTCTAGCTGTTGATGCTTTATGGAGTTAGAAAATCACTTTTGAAATGTAAAATATAGTGAAATCAGTCCATTTTGGGCTTGGTGTAGTTTATGGTTGAATGGGGTTTATTGTTAATCAAAATGGCATGTAATGTCGTGATTTCTATGAAAAATAAAAAAAGGAGAAAAACGGATGTGACTTTTATTAAATTAATACATTTGCCATAGTTTGATTTTATGCTGTATTGTTAATTCTTGCAATATTCTTCCAGAGAAATTTCACCATCTCATCTACTCTAATAAAACATAAGAAAAAGCATTGCCCAAAGTTGTCTAAGTGAGCGATTAAATTTACATTCAGGTCTCTTAGTTTCAATTTTCATGCATATAATTTGAATACTGAATGTACTTTCATTTGCATGAAATCAAAGGCTTTGTCAACTGGATAGTAATAAATCATTCTTTCAAACATAAGACACTTGTCTAAAGGTTCAATAAATTGTTACATAAAAATATATATTTTGTATGACTTATTTCATGTCTAACTTTACATGGTTAAAAGATTTTGTGTAGCCTTGACTAGTTGGTCAGTGCCACAGATCTTCCTCTAGATGTCGCTGTTGGTTTTCATTTCAACCATTGATTGATTCTAAATCTGCTGTTTATCAGAATGTGAGTACATTAATCTTTTATTTATTTGGAAAAAGACTTATTAATGCATTGAGGTCAACCAATAGTCTAACTTCTAAGAGTTAATTTCAGGCAATTAAAAAATGTTATAGAATCACATTCAATTCGACTACTTTTGTCATATGCATTCTGAAACAAACCGATTTTGAAAATAGGAAAAACTTAAGCATTACTTAGTAGTTATTTACACGACAACGTGTAAAATTAGGCCCTATTGTGTTGAATGATATGCTATTTAATGTGTCTGGTTACAGCATTCAACCATCATCAATAATGCACAATGTTGTTTTATTAAACTGTATATGTTATGTTATATTATAAACTAGTTTTGATTAAATGTCAATGCTGACATTCTACCCTAGTGCAATACAATGAAGTCACAATCTATTCCATTATTGACACCTTTAGTGAAGCCGCTTCCACAGCCATTCATGAGAGTTGGGGGAATATTCCCATCTTCCCACAGCTAAAGAAGAAGCAAGCAGGAGGAATTACTCCTGGAGAAACAACTGACACACTATTTGAAAGATGGAGTTTGAGGAAGAGCCCTGCAGAATGACAGATGAAGATACAGAGGAACAAACCGGTTGGTTTTAACAATTAACAACAATTAAAACGTTACACATCTGATTAAGGTTAAAATTCATACGTCATGGAAATTACCTTGTTTAAAAGTTGTGGATCTAGGATTCAGTGGGAGACCATCTAAGACCAGCAAACCAGCCTAGGCTGGTTTTAGCTGTTTTTTTCTGCAGGGTTGTCTGATTGTTTTTGGTGTCCTGTCATGTTGTGGGTTTCCCTGGTGAAAAAAAAAAAAACACCAGCTAAAACCAGCCTAGGCTGGTTTGCTGGTCTTAGATGGTCTCCCACTGAATCCTAGATCCACAACTTTTAAACTCAAAACAAGGTAATTTCCATGACGTATGAATTTTAACCTTAATCAGATGTGTAACGTTTTAATTGTTGTTAATTGTTAAAACCAACCTGTTTGTTCCTCTGTATCTTCATCTGTCATTCTGCAGGGCTCTTCCTCAAACTCCATCATAGCTGGTCAAAAGGGTTGGTTTTAGAAGGGTTTTGGCCAATTTCCCAGGCTGGTCAAGCTGAAGTGACTTTTATTAAATTAATAAATTTGCCATAGTTTGATTTTATACTGTATTGTTAATTTCTTGCAATATTCTACCAGTGCTCCTCATGTGGGAGAAATTTCACCATCTCATCTACTCTAATAAAACATAAGAAAAAGCATTGCCACCAAGTTGTCTAAGTGAGCAATTATATTTACATTCAGGTCTCTTCATTTCAATTTTCAGGTATATAATTTGAATATTGAATGTACTTTAATTTGCATAAAATCAAAGGTTTGGTCAACTGGATAGTAATAAATAATTCTTTCAAACATAAAACACTTGTCTAAAGGTAAAAAAAAAAAAATAATAAATTACCTAGGCTGGTTTTAGCTGGTCAAAAGGGCTGGTTTTAGAAGGGTTTTGGCCACTTTCCCAGCCTGGCCAGGCTAAAAACCAGCTACTTCTAGCCTAAACCATCTAAGACCAGCCACCCAGCCTAGGCTGGTTTTAGCTGGTCAAAAGGGCTGGTTTTAGAAGGGTTTTGGCCACTTTCCCAGCCTGGCCAGGCTAAAAACCAGCTACGACCAGCCACCCAGCCTAGGCTGGTTTTAGCTGGTCAAAAGTGCTGGTTTTAGAAGGGTTTTGGCCACTTTCCCAGCCTGGCCAGGCTAAAAACCAGCTACTTCCAGCCTAAACCAGCTAAGACCAGCCACCCAGCCTAGGCTGGTTTTAGCTGGTCAAAAGGGCTGGTTTTAGAAGGGTTTTGGCCACTTTCCCAGCCTGGCCAGGCTAAAAACCAGCTACGACCAGCCACCCAGCCTAGGCTGGTTTTAGCTGGTCAAAAGTGCTGGTTTTAGAAGGGTTTTGGCCACTTTCCCAGCCTGGCCAGGCTAAAAACCAGCTACTTCCAGCCTAAACCAGCTAAGACCAGCCACCCAGCCTAGGCTGGTTTTAGCTGGTCAAAAGGGCTGGTTTTAGAAGGGTTTTGGCCACTTTCCCAGCCTGGCCAGGCTAAAAACCAGCTACTTCCAGCCTAAACCAGCTAAGACCAGCCACCCAGCCTAGGCTGGTTTTAGCTGGTCAAAAGGGCTGGTTTTAGAAGGGTTTTGGCCACTTTCCCAGCCTGGCCAGGCTAAAAACCAGCTACGACCAGCCACCCAGCCTAGGCTGGTTTTAGCTGGTCAAAAGGGCTGGTTTTAGAAGGGTTTTGGCCACTTTCCCAGCCTGGCCAGGCTAAAAACCAGCTACTTCCAGCCTAAACCAGCTAAGACCAGCCACCCAGCCTAGGCTGGTTTTAGCTGGTCAAAAGGGCTGGTTTTAGAAGGGTTTTGGCCACTTTCCCAGCCTGGCCAGGCTAAAAACCAGCTACTTCCAGCCTAAACCAGCTAAGACCAGCCACCCAGCCTAGGCTGGTTTTAGCTGGGGGGGTTTTCAGCAGGGTTGTTCCAGGTCTCTCATCCTGGATTTGTACTTTGGTTGCTCATTGCATCCCTGCGCTACCAAGAGTGAAAGTTTTCCTATGTTTCACATGTCTCTCATCTATTTCTTCACTTGGACTTTTCTAAATAAACACATATGCTATTTTATTTATTTATTTATTCCTTTGTTCACATGACAAAATATATAAAAAAAACATAACCAATCCTTAGGCACAAAAGCCAAATGAAGTCTGGGAAACAGAGAGTATCAATGACATAATAATTCAAAACAGTCACCTATAAACTAGAATATAAGCATCTCAGAACTGAAATAACATTTAAGACCTGTACAAGATGACTTATGAACAATTTCATAGCACTGAATAAACAGTAAATTGTAAAGTGGCGACATCATGTGGTGAACTTGAGAACTAACCTAAATTTGCCACATCTGACCGTGAAAAGATCCGGCTAAAATACCTATTTTGTGAAAAAAAGTGTTTTGAAGTGGGCGGGACTAAGTGTGAAGCGGACCAATCAGAAGCCTCTTCGCCTCAGCGACTCCAGAGCGCCACGCCCTCTAGTCTGCAGAATCCGACAGAAACAAACGGTTGCAGACAGAAACGGTGGATAAACTCGCTGTAACGGAGAAAAACCACACGCTCCCCGCCTGTCCCCGAGTCGTTGTCCACTCCAGCTGCACATCTAGATCCAAATAAGCGTAAGTTTTTGTTTCTAATTTTCTTTATCTGGATTATTTTCCTCAGGGTTTTAGTAGCGCAGGACAAACGCGTCTGTCGTGTATGTTTTGACATTTCTTGTGATTTGAGGCCATTTGGTCGTTTTCTGACAGGATTGTGAGATATCTGATTTGTAAACTCTTCCTTTGTCTGATTATAACAACACTTTTGAGAGGATATAAACTAAAATACCATTAAAATACAATAAATTACAGCTATGTGCATTAGATAAACACAACACTCATTTGAAGCTTGTCATTATTTAGCGTGCAAGAAAGAGTTTGAACATAAATCTATCTCTCATTCGACATATTAACTTTACATTTTATCATTCTTTCATACATCCAATTAGTAACCCTTTCAAATACATCATTTAGCTAAAACTGCTATGGTAAACTGAAATGTTAAACTATTTGTAATATTATGAACTTTGTCTAAACTTGTTTCAATGCAATATCAACATTGACAATCTACCTATTTCAACATGATATCACGATAATTTTTTTTCGAACAGATTATTAACAGAAGTGACATGTATATTTACTGTTTGTAGGCTGTTTGTGGATGTACATATATATTTACTAGTAGTATTTAATTGTGCTTTTTAATCCATGTTGTAAAAAGTCAAATAAATCCATTGAATTGTTTCTAAATTACATAGGTTGTTGTTTTTCTAAGGACGTAGTTTATAATATAAAGTTTAATATAGAAGCATTATTCATAATCAGATGTATGAAATAATTATACAAAATAAAGCTAATATTTGCAGAATGAGAAACAGAGATTTGTGTTCAAACACTTTCTTGCATCCAGACACATAATAGTGACGAACATCAAATGAGTGTTTTGTTCATCTGTGCATAACTGTTATTTTAGACTTTATTTTATCAAGTGTCGTTATAATCAGAAGCAAGCTCTAGATTTCCAGCATTATTTTCCAGCTTTATTAATGATGAGGGTTGATTGCTAATCAGAAATCCATTAAACATGTCAATGTGTGAAATGTAAAGACAAAGAAAGAGTTGCAAACCACAGATATGAGCATTTAACTTAAAATTCGATTGTTATGTGTCAGTTTGTTTGTTTATTTTCTTCTTAACACCATTCTAGCATCTATGGCTATAAAAAAAACATGCAAACCCCACAAAGGCCAGTGTGCCACACTTGTATGTGTCAGATTTTTTGCATAATAACGCACTGAAATTTCCATTAAATGTACTTTTAATGCATAAAATGAGAGGGGAAAAGCCAGTGCTAAGACAAATAAATCTATTGAAGTCCGTGCAAGAAACCAATTTTTACTAAATCACACATTTATTTGAATGTATATCTGATTGTAATCTAGAGCAGTCAGCCAATGCTGTATCTAAAAATTTAAAGAAAATCAGAAGAGATCAGCATAGAATTTAATACGAGGAAATTAAACAGATTTATTTCTTAAAATATGCCTCCCTAAATTTCTTCAAACAAATTCCAATAAATGTATTCCAAGTGTGATAAAACCGCAGATTAAGAAATGTTTTGTGATTTATGTTATAAAGTTGAAAATGCTTGACAACAAAAATGGTGGCATTAAGAGTCAAGAACTTTCAAGCCATTTTTTATAAATTCATAGAAAAACTAATTGTTCGGAAAATGAGGCACAGACTCTGCTTCAAAATAAGGAGAATTAAATAACTTTCAAGTAAATCATTTTTTTCACCTAAATATCACTGACCAAACGCCAAGTAAAAAGCTTCTTTGAAGGGATAGTTCACCCAAAAGTAAAAATGTGCTGTTTACCCCCAGAGCATCCAAGATGTAGGTGAAAGATATGAATGTGAACGTGCTTAATACAGCTAAATGTTGCGGTGGTTTAGTGGTAAATGATGATATAAATACTGTTCAGTGTCTTGCACAGACCAATCATTTTGTGTCTTAAGACCTCAATGTGTCGTCACGAGCCGCAGGGTTTAATTTGGTTTTGTCTGTATATGCTTTTTGACTTTTAAAGGTTTGGTAACCATTGACTGCCATTATATGACCGACAGACTGCAATGGTTTGAGTTAAAAATCTTTGTTTGTGTTCTACTGAAGAAACAAAGTTACCTACATCTTGGATGCCCTGGGGGTAAGCAGATAAACATCAAATTTTTATTCTTGGATGAACTATCCCTTTAATGACTGATGAGAAACTGACAAAAAAAAAAAAAAAACTTTATTTTTTTCCCCCTAAAATGTGACCATATTAAATTGTGACATATTTTGTGCTTTCATATGTCCTTCTTCATTTAAATATGGAGAATGTTATATGTTGATTTTAGACCCAATGGAAGGGCATGAAGACGAACAACATCAGTTTCAAAACCCCCATCTATTCACGAATGAAGAAGGAAAGGCAGTCATTTCACAGACTGAAATGAATTTAACACAAAAACCAGCTGGAAAAACTGGAGTCAAAGGATCTTTCACCTGTTCTGATTGTGGAAAAAGTTACAGAGATAAAATAAACCTTACAAGACACATGAGAGTTCACACTGGAGAAAGACCATTCGCATGCACTCAGTGTGGGAAGAGATTCTTTCAAATAGGACACCTGAATGCGCACATGAAAATTCACACTGGAGAAAAACCGTTCACATGCACTCAATGTGGGAAGAGTTTCAGAGACAGAGGCGCTCTCAAAGAGCATCAGCTCTTTCACGCTGGAGTGAGAGCATTCAGCTGTGATCATTGTGATAAAACATTTGTTGCAGCATCAACATTAAGAGACCACCTTAAAATTCACACTGGTTTGAAGCCTCACGTTTGTTCTTTTTGTAAAAAGAGTTTTGCACGTCTGTACACTTTAAAAGTCCACCAAACTATTCATACTGGTGTGAGACCTTATGTGTGCTTTGATTGTGGGAGAAGCTTTGCTACAAGCAGCGACTTAAAAAAACACCAGAGGATTCACACTGGAGAGAAACTGTATATTTGCTGTTCATGTGGGAAGAGTTTTGTCTCCTCATCTAGTCTACAGGCTCATGTGAAAAAGCATTGTCTGAAGTCATCTAAGTGAGCAAAGTGGACATTCATATGCATGACCTAAAAGTAATTTGACATTAAGATTAAGAAAAAAATGGAATTTGTATGAATGAAATAAAGGTGCTTTGCAATGCCATAGAAGAACCTATTTTGTCTAAATGGTTCCATAAAGAACCTTTAACATCTGAACAAAAGGTTCTTTGTGGCAAAAGAAGGTTCTTTAGATTTTAAAAAAGCTAAGAAAGTTGGTCTTTAAAGAACCTTTGACTGAATGGTTCTTTGTGGAACCAAAAATAGTTCTTCTATGGCATCGCTGTGAAGAACCTTTTAAAGCACCTTTATTTTTAAGAGTGTATTCCAGTCTAATCTGGTGGCCATTTGTCCTTCTTTTTTAACAACCACTGTAACTTGATTAATATAATTGAATTTAATTGAATAATTCAGTTTTACTAAACATCAGACATTTATTATACATTAAACGATTTGTAAAGTTTTTAAGTTGAACTGTGGTCAAGTCATTATTGCAAAATGTTTGTGTTCTTCACCTCTCTCATTGACTATTTTATCAGCATGCACACACCTTATTTCAAAACCCATCATATTTAGGGGGAAAATTAATGTTTTTTGTTTGTTCAAATGTACTTAAAAATGTCAATTTCATTGTTCAAATGTAATTAAACAAATCCACACAAACACATGTAAAGATAAACATCAACCATTAGATGTAATGCACCTCATAGAGGTTTTTTTATTTTACAAAAACTGTATACAAGTAATATACAAATGTAAAACATAAACAAAAGGAAGAAAGCAACGTACAGTCACAGCAATATTACAGTGAACACTGAAAAATGTCTGTAGTTTCATTCTGAAACAAGTACAAATATAGCTGCAAACAGCAATTACTCAACAATGAGTAAAGGAAGCCATTTTAAAAAGATTTTAGTCAAAATGACTGAACAGTAATGTAAAACTGCTAGTAATATGAATTAACGGCTTATCACATTTGACCAACAGCGGGCGCTGTTATCAAATCGATGTGGTTTGTTTAGTGTGAGGTGACAAAGACAAAGTTTGCTGTCATTATGTCTTTGTTTTTATTTAAGCTTTGGCATCAAGCCTAAATTTTATCTACCTAATTCATTTATCAACATTAAATCCATAACTTTTATCAGCACAGTCTGTAGATGATCCGACTCGATTTTGGTGAAAATCAGACAAACGGTCTAGGAAGAGTTCTAAAAAGTAGGTTTTCAATATAAATCTATATAACGGACAGGAAGTTTGGCCAACTGTGGTATAATTGGTATCTCTGTAGTCGGCATGACCCAAGGAATATTTTGAGACCAGTACAATAGGCTAATGCAATCTACAGTTATTAGCATTTTTGAAAATTTCATAATTAATGGTTAATTTAATGGAATTGTTTATTACTTTTGACCACTAGGTGACGCTGTTACCAAATTGATGTGGTGTAATCAGTGTGAGGTGGCAATGGCACATATAAAATGATGCGTTTAATGAAAACGGTTTAGTATATCGACACGAAATCCATAATTTTTTGTCAGCATGGTCTGAAGATGTTCTGAGTCAAATTTGGTGAAAATCGGACCAACGGTCTAGGAGGAGTTTGAAAAAGTAGGTTTTCTACAGTAATCAAAATGGCAGACAGGAAGTTCAGCCAATATTGGCATAATTGGTATCAGTGTTCTCAGCATGACCCAGGGATTCGAGATCACTTTCATTACAATCAGCCATTTTCATCAGAAGTTATTAGCATTTTTCAAAATGTTCTTATAACTTTTGACCACAAGGTGCCACTGCCACCAAACTTTTTGAGTACTCTCAGGGCATGCCAAAAACACATACCGAGTTTTGTAATGATACGCCAATGCGTTAGTAAAATAAAATTGAATTGAATCTGATGAGACCAGTTTTGAGAATTTTGGCCAAACCATTGAGAAGTTATAAGCAAAAATAGCCATTTTTCATATCTCCTAACCTCTAGGCTGCACTGTGTTGAAACACTGTAGGTCGCCTCAGGTCATGCTTGTTATAACACACACCAAGTTTGGTCTCAATACACCAAACCGTTGCGGAGATATGGCCTCGCATCCAATTTTGCGTGCTTTTTGCAGAATTCATTTGCATGTTATTCAAGAACGGTTTGACTAATCAACTTAAATCCCATAACTTTTTGCTAGCATGGTCCGAAGATGATCTGAGCCAATTTTGATGAAAATCAGACAAACTGTCTAGGATGAGTTTGAAAAATTAAAAATGGAAAAAAAAACCTAAACCTTAGGAATTTTGTGTTCATTCAACTCAATTACTTTCGGTTCAAAAGTTACTAGCATAAAAGTTCTGGACAAAAATTTTGGACAAGTGTTGGCGCTAGAGAGTTTGAGTTAGAGACTCCAAATTTGCTGTGGTTAATGTTGAGACTGTCCTCTATCAGTGTGCAAAATTTCAAAACTTTCCCGCAAGCGATTCTATGGGCTGCCATAGACTCAAGAGCAAACTGAAGAAGAATAAACAGATAAAATGCATACAATGGGTGCCTTCGCACCTTTGATGCTTGGCCCCTAATAAGGAGAACACAGCAAACAAAGTGTGAAATGCTGGTAAAATGTTTTCTGAGCCACACTTTCTTATCAAAAACCATGACAAGAAAAGCAAAAGGACAGAGATGTTTTAAAGCAGTGCAGATAATCCAGCGAGTTTAACACATTTTCACCGCATTTTGAGTAAACTGACAACCTACACGCAGTGTAAAATACGCTATCATTCACCTACAACAAACACACAAGACCTAATGAACGTTAAAGGGATAGTTCTCCCAAAAAGGAAAAAAAACAACTGTCATAGCCTTTTTACTCACCTTTAAGTTGTTCCAAACTTGTATTAAACACAAAAGAAGATATTGTGAAACAGCCAGAGTTGCTGGTCCAATTTTCACCAAAATCAATATCATCTTTTGTGTTCAGGAGAAGAAAAATACTCATACAGGAACAACATAAGGTTGAGTAAATGACGACAATTTTTATCTTTGGGTGAACTTTTCGCTTTACGCTTTGTCCTCTTGTGCTACACGAGTGCTCCCAGCAGAGGAGGACATTCTGTAACATTACTGACTGCTGGATGACAGATAGAGATGAAGGAGCTGAAGAGCTCAAAACAACCTGTGACCTAAAGAGAAAAAAAGAAAGCAATTATAATACACTAGAAGTAGATTTTTTTTTTTTACAACTTTATGCAGTTGCTAGAAATGTGAAAAAACATTTCATTCTTATTTCAGTTTCACACTTCAGTTGTTTCTATTTCTCTGTAGACTGTCAATCTCTCACCTTATCTGTGACTGTCTCTGATTCACCCAAAGAAAACTCTTCAGGTCCGTCTGCATCCAGACCCACTAGAATAAAAATAAAAGACAAATTGCAAGTTTAAATCAGGACTTTATAAAGAATGTGGTGTTTACAGACCGGGGCTAGTTGTCACATGGTGTGCATTTCGGTAACATTTTACGGTAAATTCATTTGTCTTGAGATGACAAATGCTTTAGCTGTAGTTTTCAGTTTAGTTTCAGTCACTTGAACTCAAACCACACTGAAATATCTGACCCTGGACCACAAAACCAGTCATAAGGGTCATTTTTTTTTAAATTGAGATTTATACATCATCTGAAAGCTGAATAACTAAGCTTTCCATTGATGGACAATATTTGGGTTTGAGATACAACTATTTGAAAATCTGAAATCTGAGGGTGCAAAAAAATCTAAATACTGAGAAAATCACCTTTAAAGTTGTCCAAATGAAGTTCTTAGCAATGCATATTACTTATCAAAAATTAAGTTTTGATATATTTACAGTAGGAAATGTACAAAATGTCTTAATGGAACATGATCTTTATTTAATATCCTAATGATTTTTGGCATAAAAGAAAAATCGATAATTTTGACCCATACTATTTATTGTTGGCTATTGCTACAAATATATCTGTGCTACATAAGACTGGTATATATTATGACTAGGTTCGAAATATAATGAAAGTCGATTGTGTTCAATGTAAATGTTGCATTTAAATGCTGTCATATTGTAACTGGAGCAAGCTGTCACACATTTTAAATGCTAAACATATTATTTTACATCAAAACAATGATATGCATCTGTGTGTTCCCTTGTGTTTAAAGCCTACAATAAAATAGCCTGAAATAAAACCCTGTTACCTGTGACAGCTTACCTCACACCTCATTCCTCAACATGTTAAATGAACAGGTAAAAAAATGTAAGGAGGAGCTCACACTAGACAGAAACTATCAGCTGTTTATCTTATGCCTCCAACCGCCTCCACAAACCCCACCTTATTGCAGTCAGTCTTATACTAACTCTTAAAAGCTTTTAGGTTTAGGTGTTTAAAAAAAATGAATGCCTAGAGAAATATTTACTATAATAAAAGCCCTGGCTTTTCTTATTTGTAATAATAACGCAAACTTATTTAGACCTAAATTGCAAAATTGCAGACAAACTACTCACTGTTTGGTTTTTGCGGCATGCTCTCTCTTCGAATATGCTTCATTTTGCCTTCTTCCCATGACTCTTTCTCTCTGCTGTTCATCTCTCATTTAATGCTTTTATCTCTTTGATAGGGTCTGATATTCCAGGTGTGATCTGTCACATATCACCTTCCTTCCACAATCTCCTTTAGAAATCAAATGCAATGATTATCATTTGATTTTATGTTCATTTGAACCTCAACATTTATGCACAAATTCAAATAATTTAAGCTTATTTCTATTTAAGCGGACAAACGTGGCATTTAAACACAGCTCACACAACATATCAAGATAGCCTAAAAATATTGTATTCACCTTCGGATGATGTAAAAACGAATGGACGAGGAGCAGAAACATCCACATCAGCTGTGTGTGATAGAAAGTCCTATAATATCACTCTGATGAATGACGGAACAGAACAAGAGCTCCGAGAAAAGAAACACACCGATAATGGAACAGGTAGAGCGAGACCTGAGCTGTCCTTCAGACTCAGACTCCGCCCACTGACGCAAGCGTTAAAGGGACAAAACGAAGTTGAAGTACTTTAGTGACAGTGAAAAAGACTAATTTTTAACTGCAGCTGTGACGAAATGTCTTTAAAAGTCATTAAACTGTAGTTAAAAAAAGATAATGTAATTATGATTCATTTCACGCACACTTATGTCAACTCTAAAACATGACGCCATAGTGCACAATTCAAAATAGAGGTAAAATGCATTTTTGAAAAATCAATACGAAATCTTTCATATACATTAAAAACACGACGCCATGCATTCTTTATTTTAAGGATTTTAGGCCAAATTACTACCATGTTATTAGGTGAACAGGGAAACAGACGACATGAACAATAACAGAAATGATACAATAATTTGTATACGTTCTGTTAACGTTCTACAAACGTTATTTATTTGTATATTGATGTATACATTTATATAGATAGAAAGATACACTAAGATACAGTAAGATTTTATTGCTCATCAAGGCTGTGTTTATTTGATTTAAAATACAGAAAAAACTGTAATATTATGAAATGTTAATGCAATTTAAAATAGTGGTTTTCTATTTGAATATACTTTAAAATGTAATTTATTTCTGTGATGCAAAGCTGAATCACTCCAGTATTCACTGTCATATGATCCTTCAGAAATCATTCTAATATGCTGATTTATAACTTTTATTATCAATGTTGGAAACAGTTGAGCTGCTTTATTTATTTATTTATTTTTTTTTTTTTTTGCAACATTGGATGCATTTTTCAGCATTCTTTGATGAATAAAAAGTTAGAAAGAAACAGCACAACTGTTTCCAACATTGATAATAAAAGTTATAAATCAGTATATTAGAATGATTTCTGAAGGATCATGTGACTGTGAATACTGGAGTAATGCATCACAGAAATATTTTCTATTTTAAAGTATATTAAAATCAAAAACTGTTATATTGAATTGAAATCATATTTCTTAACATTCATCAAATTTCATCAAATAAATGGAATTTTGATGAGGCTTATTAGAGGCTTTTTTTAAAAACACATAAAAAATCTTACTGATCCCCAACTTTTGAGCTGAAGTGTATATTTTTATATATATATTAGCAGTTATGCAAACATTAAGGAAATATATCAATTTCATAATTTTGAAAACATTAGGTCTCTATGCATGTTAATTTTGAATATTCATATTTTGCATATTATACTTTTTAATTCAATTTTTATTTTTACCCATGCATAATTATGGTAACACTTTAGAATAGGTAACACTTATTCATTATTAACTACGACTTACTAGCCTTCATATTACTAGAATATTGGTTATTTATTAGTACTAATTCAGCCCATATTAAAGCCTTATTCTACATGACCTTATGCTACCCAATACCTAAACCTAACAACTACCTTACTATTAATAAGCAGCAAATTAGGAATTTATTGAGGGAAAAGTTGTAGTTAATAGTGAATATGTGTTACCTATTCTAAAGTGTTACCATAATTATTTGTTATTTTGCAATTAGCTAATTTTTTTCAGTTGGGTCACATGTTCACATCAGGTCTGACACGTGAACCATTGAGAAATAGGCCCGCTGGTGTTTTGTTTGTTCAGTTCATTTGAACTTGAAGTAGAATGTGAATGTTTCACAGTTAATCATTCTCTGACAGTGTAAAATTGGTGGAATACAAAGGTGACTGCTAAAAGATTGACAGATCATGACGTAAATGCGGTTTATCTGGATCATGTGGGTTCAGGAAGGGTGCGGTTCAGGAAATCACAGTGACGATAAACAGGTGAACTGTTCAGAATTGGATTTACCAATTTTGTGAAAAATACTAAGTGAAACTGAGTCAAAAATCTGATCTGGAAACATGAATAAAATACGTTGGGGCTTCTTTGTCACCTGTAGTAAAATAAAAGTGCATTTTATATGACTTTAATAAATTCAATTTGTATATGATTTACATTCTCATCTGTGACTGTCAGTCAGTGTGTGGCATTGAATTGTTTTTGTTAGTGTTTTAGATGTTGATTCAGTGTCTAAAACATCACAAAACAGCAGGAACATCTTCTTAAACACACATACCAACAAGTCATAAACCAACATCAAACATGGTTTCTGACATTGTTACTTTTGATTAATACAAATGACGTAATCTGATGGTTAAAATGCAAACATCAGGGAAGTGAACATGTGTTGAGGGTAAGAGTTGTAAAACCAGTACTAAATTGAATCTCTATTGTGTGTGCTAAGTCACGTGTTCAATATTGAGTTCTGATGTAAATGAGGATGTGGGATTACATTATTAATTAAAGGTCAAATATTTAATTCCATTTGTGTGTGAACTAACATATATAAAAAATGAAATTTGTCTCAAGTTTTTATTTTCTTAATTCATGTTCCTGGTGATTTATTAGTGCATTTTATCCAAAGAAAAACTAAATGTGTTATAATGCAGATAATCATATAATGTGTATTTGTGTATATATATATATATAACTATTTTCTATTTGAATATATTTTAAAATGTAATTTATTCCTGTGATTTCAAAGCTGAATTTTTAGCATCATTACTCAAGTCACATGATCCTTCAGAAATCATTCTAATATTCTGATTTGCTCTTTAAAACCATTTTATTATTGTTATTATGTTGAAAAATAGCTGAGTGGAATATTTCAGGTTTCTTTAAGTTTAGAAGAACAGCATTTATCTGAAACTGTAATCATTTGTAGCAGTATAAATGTCTTTCTTATCACTTTTGATCAATGTAAAGCATCCTTGATAAATAAAAGTATTGATTTCTATAATGTCTTTCCAAAAAAAAACTTAAATTATACTGACTTCAAGCTTTTGAATGCAGTGTATAATGTTACAAGAGCTTTTCATTTCAGGTAAATCATGATCTTTGGATCCTTTTATTCATTAAAAAATCCTGAAATACTGATATTATTCATAATAAAAAAAAATGTTTCTTGAGCAGCAAATCAGCATATTAGAATGATTTCTGAAGGATCAAGTGACACTGAAGACAGGAGTTGCTGAAAATTTAGCTTCGATCACTGGAATATATTTTATTTTAAAATATATTCAAATAGAAAGCAGTTATTTTAAATAGTAAAAATATTTAACAATTTTACTGCTTTTGCTGTATTTTAGATCAAATAAATGGACTTGGTGAGCAGAAATGTCTTCTTTAAAAACATTTAAAATCTTACTCTCCAAAACCTTTTCACTAGTTTTGTACATTTTATTAATTAATTAAATTAATGAATTAATTTATTAAATCAATAAATACTTGCATCATTTTCACTCAGAAATTGCTAGTGAATTGCACACTTAATTACAAAGAAAATAACCTTTAATTAAATGTGCAATCTTGTAGTAGAAATACGGAAATAATATTTGTTTGTAAAATGTATTTCAATAATATTTGTTTAGGTTTAAAAATCATTTATACCTTTTCTTTTTTCTCTTTATTGCTTTTTTTATTTGAATGTATAAACACAATTTGCCTAGTGTTTTCTTTCTTTCTGTCTTTATTTGAATTAATGTATGGTTGCCTGCTAAATGTAGATATGTGTATATGTTATTTATAGTATATTATAGTATATTATTTGTATTTTCTGTCTAACCTAAGAAGACCCAAATAAAAGCAAAAAAAAATAAAAAAAAAATACATTTATACGATGTATGATATGATCATGCACTTATCACCAGTAAACTGAGAACAAATTTGTATTTATTATTGATTACTTGATTACTAACAAATCAAGCTATACACGATCATATTTGTTGGTTAAATTGAAATATTTATTATGCATTGCAAAGCAACTTAAGACAGCTTGGGGTGGTCACCATAATGACCGAAAACAAACACCACTTCAGGAATAAAGGCAGTGTAATGTACACTTGGACATTTTCATAACCTTTCAACAAAGTGAACAAAATCTAAATAATACAGAAATTTGATCCCCAGATCATTTAGTTCATGTCATTCAAAAAACTGAGATCATAGTGCAGCTCCACAAGAAACTTGACACCAGTTACTAGATGCTTCACATAAAAACACCTAAACGGAAAGTATGAGTATTGTAATGACACATTTCAAGGAAAATAATCATGTTCTGCATGTCATAAAGAGCTAAAACGTCACAGGACTACAGTAAACATCTAGATTTGTCCACAAAGCAAATCACAAAGCTTTAGAAAGTCTCCATTCACTACAGTATATCACATGAAACTGAGGGACCTGGCATTTCTGGAACAACCATTTCTTTACGGTCATTGTTCTCAGTGCTGCTCATACTATATTAAATAAGAAAATTAAATATGATTTCAGTGTTTCTGCACTAACATCGTCTGATCATATGACACAATATTACATCTAAATATGTACACAGTACAGTTATAGTCATCAAGTTACAAACTCAAAAATATTGGTGTTTGTTTTGTATTCCAGTCTCCTTCTGAATCACTGACTGAAAGAGATGTGAAGAACATCCATAGGTGAGAAAATGGCTCCTTTCTGAAGAGAAAAACACGTTAGAAATCAAAACACACAGATGGATCCTCTGAACGTGAGTGGTCAATCTCTCACCTCATCTTTGAATTTCTCTCACATAAAATGACGCTCTGCAGGTCAGTCTGGATGAGGAGAGACTGAAAAACAAACAAATATTCAGGCTACTGTTTGAGTGAATCACATCAAGCTTCCTGATCATATTCCACCCAAAATATAAACTGGCGTTTCATTCAATTCTTCATGTATTAAAGAAACAGAACATTTGCTATAGATGTGCTCACCCTCAAGTTGTTGAAGATGTAGATGAGTTTGTTTCATCATACACTCTTTGTCTAAATGGTTCCATAAAGAACCTTTAATATCTGAAGAACCTTTCTGTTTCACAAAAGTAAGAAAGAGATGGTTCTTTAAAGAATCTTTGACTGAATGGTTCTTTGTGGAACTAAAAATGGTTCTTCTTTGGCATCGCTGTGAAGAACCTTTTAAAGCACCTTTATTTTGAAGAGTGTCAGAGTTGGAGAAATGTAGCAGTAGATCACCTGCTCACCAATGGATCCTCTGCAGTGAATGGGTGCCGCCAGATTGAGAGTCCAAACAGCTGATCAAAACGTCACAATAATCCACAAGTAATCCACACCACTCCAGTCCATCAGTTAACATCTTGAGAAGCTAAAAGCTGCATGCTTTTAAGAAACAAATCCATCATTAAGGCGTTTTAACTTCAAACCTATATGCTTTCAGCTGAAATATGAGTCCGCAATCCATAATAACTCTTCCTCCAGTGAAAAAGTCCATCTCTTGTTGTTTCTCACATCAAAATCCACCCATTTGTTTAAAAGTGTTTTTTTCTTCTGATTCAAACAAGATGACTTTTTCACTAGAAGAAGCATTATTATGGATTATGGACTTGGATTTTAGTTAAAAATTTCTTAATGATGGATTTGTTTCTTACAAACATGCAGTTTTTGTTTTCAAGGCATTAACTGACGGACTGAGCGGTGTGGAATATTTGTGGATTATTGAGATGTTTTTATTAGCTTTTTTGGACTCTCTTTCTGACGGCACCCATTCACTGCAGAGGATCATTTGCTGATAAAGTAATGGAATGCTGCATTTTTCTGAATATGATGAAGAAACAAACTCAAACCTACTTCTTGGATGACCAAATTCAAATTTTTGGCTAAACTGTATCATTAATTTTACGCTCTTTCTGACGGCACCCATTCACTGCAGAGGATCATTTGCTGATAAAGTAATGGAATGCTGCATTTTTCTGAATATGATGAAGAAACAAACTCAAACCTACTTCTTGGATGACCAAATTCAAATTTTTGGCTAAACTGTATCATTAATTTTACGCTCTTTCTGACGGCACCCATTCACTGCAGAGGATCATTTGCTGATAAAGTAATGGAATGCTGCATTTTTCTGAATATGATGAAGAAACAAATTCAAACCTACTTCTTGGATGACCAAATTCAAATTTTTGGCTAAACTGTATCATTAATTTTACGCTCTTTCTGACGGCACCCATTCACTGCAGAGGATCATTTGCTGATAAAGTAATGGAATGCTGCATTTTTCTGAATATGATGAAGAAACAAACTCAAACCTACTTCTTGGATGACCAAATTCAAATTTTTGGCTAAAATGTATCGTTAATTTTACGCTCTTTCTGACGGCACCCATTCACTGCAGAGGATCATTTGCTGATAAAGTAATGGAATGCTGCATTTTTCTGAATATGATGAAGAAACAAACTCAAACCTACTTCTTGGATGACCAAATTCAAATTTTTGGCTAAACTGTATCATTAATTTTACGCTCTTTCTGACGGCACCCATTCACTGCAGAAGATCATTTGCTGATAAAGTAATGGAATGCTGCATTTTTCTGAATATGATGAAGAAACAAACTCAAACCTACTTCTTGGATGACCAAATTCAAATTTTTGGCTAAACTGTATCATTAATTTTACGCTCTTTCTGACGGCACCCATTCACTGCAGAGGATCATTTGCTGATAAAGTAATGGAATGCTGCATTTTTCTGAATATGATGAAGAAACAAACTCAAACCTACTTCTTGGATGACCAAATTCAAATTTTTGGCTAAAATGTATCGTTAATTTTACTCTTTTATGAATAAATGTTGCAGTGTTTGCTGAAAACCTAATTCCAGTAAACATCCACATCATGAGATGTCTTCAAATCTGAAACTCATTTAAAATGCTCTTACAATCTGGTCGGTATTTGTCAAGGCTGTTCATCTGGTGCACTTTTGGATGTTCTCTAAATCCACAGGTATTTTCTTTTCCTCTCTTCATTGTTTTTTCCTCGTGTGCAGGTTTGGCTTTGTCTCTTAGTGGGGTTTTCTTTCTCTGCTTTTCTTTTAGTTTTCTTGTCATCCTACTGACATGAAGATCTGCAGAAAACAAAAAATATAGATGTACATCACTATTAATGAGAAACCATGCAATTCTGATGGAACAAACTAAACAAAAATGAGTATAACAGACTAAAGAAATGCAGTTCAGGACAAAAGTTTGGAAATCTGAGAGTGTCATTCATCTGGAAAATATACCAGATGTTGAAAAACTAAGAAATGGCATTCGGTGAAGAAGAAATATTTAACATGCTTCACTATTTATAGGTCAGATAGAGTTAATTAATGAATACAGTATTCCTCAAAATGAATAAAAACAGTGAAATTCATCACAAACCAGCAATAATTAAATGTAAAATAATACAAATATCCCTTTTTGTATTTAATCCCATTTTATTAACCAATGTCTTTGCTGCCAACCTTCGATGATCCAATTCATACTAATTAGCAAAAATTACTCAAAACAATCTAACATTTGTTTTCTTTTTTTATTGCTGAAGAGTTGACATTTTTTCTTCTGTGGTCTAATGTACAGACGTCAGTTTACTTTTCTCTTTTGCTGTGAAAAGGCTTTTACATTTGCCAAAAATAGAACTTTTTATATTAAAAACAAACAAGCAAGCCCTGCCCAGATTAAAAAAATAGAATTTCATGAAAAGTAATTAAGTAATGTAATTTGTTACTTTTTTAGGGAGTAACTCAATATTGTAATGCATTACTTTTAAAAGTAACTTTCCCCAACACTGATCAAAAGAACACAAAATAGCAATTACTGATTACGTGAAGTCCTAAAATATATGTAGTATTTGCATCAATACAAGATGAAACGTTTTCAAATCAATGCATATTAAGACATTCTCAAATTAAAACTTGTTTTCAGTTTCTCAGAACTCACATTCTGCAATAGAACTGTTTTTTTTTTTGTTTTTTTTTTAAATCAGAACTATGCAAATCCTAATCTGAATGCAATCTAGAAATGCAAAACCTCACATATCACACATCAATATGATACTCACCTAAATCCAGATCTGGAAATATTTATTCCTTTTTATAAATTTTTGTTTTAATGAACTCTTTAAGCAGGCAGCTAAAGCGTCCAACCTCCAGGAATCAGGAAAGAACACCAGAATCGACCAGGAAATGACTGAGTGAATATTTCAGGCAGCTTCAATGACGCATGAAGTAAATGGAGAAAGTGCCTGAACTGGTTTCGCCTCTTTTCTTTCTTTTAAAATCGATCTTGTCTTTGTTATTTTCATTACAATAATCAATGATGCAAATCTGTGATGATGAGATCTCATTCCAGGATTTGGCCACAGCGAGAATAAAGACATTTAAAAAGACATTATTCAAATATAACTAGAGAAAAAGTATGTGCATTCAGGTTGCTCCTTTACAGGCAGATATGCTTTTATAGCCTGCTGCATGTGTGTCTCGTGTCTACTGAATAATCCAGATCTCAAGGTTGCACAATGAATTCAATGTCAAGGCATTCAGATCTTTTGACGGCTGGAATTCAACCACAAATCACAAATCTGTGCTAAAATGGGAATAAATCAATCTTTTCATATGCTGAAATTGCTATATCATTTGGGTCCATATGCAACATTTTTTTATAATTTCATAACATAACATCCCGAGGCACAAGAGCCAAATCAGGACTAGGAAACAAAATATATAAGTGGCATAATTCAAAGCAGTCTGAAATGTAAAATGCACAAGACCACAAGTGACTAATGACCACTAAAGGAATTTAATAGCTTACTGATAAATACAGTAGTGTGAAGTGGCGACCTCATGTGGTCAACTTGAGAACTGACAAACCTGAATGACCATGAAACATTAACAATCCTGAATTTTCTGAAATGTATATCTGGAAAACTGATTTCATAGACAATGTATATAAAAAAGCTTGATTAAACACATACACTACCAGTGAAAATGTTTATGTTTTTGAAAGAAGTTATGTAATAATTAAAATAATAATAAATAATTAAAGGAAATTTGAAAGCTGCAGTGGATGTATATTTATTTTTTTAACAGTAAGATTTTTTATGTTTTTTAAAGTAGTCTCTTCTGCTCACCAAGCCTGCATTTATTTGATCCAAAGTACAGCAAAAATAGTAGTAATGTGAAATATTTTTACAATTTAAAATAACTACTTTCTGTTTTAATATATTTAAAAATGTAATTTATTTCTGTGATCAAAGCTGTATTTTCAGCATCTTTACTCCAGTCTTCAGTGTCACATGATCCTTCAGAAATCATTGTAATAATTTCATTTTAATAAATGATTCTGATTTGAGGTTCAAATTGTTTTTTTTATATATAATTATTATCAATATTTAACCCTTGTGCATCAAAAAAGTAAGTTAAGTTACACATAGGTGCAAAATGGACAAAAATGTCCATGTCCAAAAAAAAAAAAAAACTGTCATATATATTTTTTTCCACTTTCACTGATGTTGATTTTTTTTTTATCAGCATCTACTCTATCCATAGATACGAAACATTCATTAATTTTCAGAATTGTAACCCTTTAAATGCTGGTTTGTTTACATAATGCCACAGGTGTTTTTTTATGAAAAAAATTAAAAATAGTAGTTAATTTCCATATCCTAAATGCTAGGCAGAATTGTTTTTCTTTGCTTATTATTCTTGGGTGTGTCAGTGAAGAACAACAACATTCATTTTGAGGCATTTATATTTGTTGTTAGATTTAAAAAAAAAAATCATATGCCAAATTTGAGAAAATGGCACAATCTAGTAAAAAATGGTAAAAATGTACAATTTGAAGCATTGCTGAATATTGCAAATATTGCATCATTTTATAGACAAATGCCCCTGGGTTAAAAAATTGCAGTTTTAATGGGTTTCAATGTGGACATTTTTGTACTTAAGGAGTGTAAGTATTTTTTGTACAGAGGGTAAAACTGATTTTTTGAGGGAAATGAGGGAGAAAATTAAAATAAAAAATAAAAACCTGAGCCAAAAAATGATGCAGTTGGCATTAACAGAGGTACACTTATAACAAAAAAAAAAACAAAACTGAAATGGACAAAAATGTCCATAAGGTCGCAGAAGGGTTAAAACAGTTGAGTACACACTATACCATTCAAAACTTGGAGTCATTATTTTATTTATTTATTTATTTTTATTTAATATTTTTATGGGGAAAGAAATTATAGAAATTAGAACTTTTATTTAGCAAGGATGCTTAAATTGATCAAAAGTGATGATAAATACATTTATAATGTAGAAGTAAAAGAGTTCAGATTTTTCTAAATGCTCTTCTTCCAAACTTTCTATTCATCTAAGAAACCTAAAAAAATCTACTCAAAAAAAAAAATAAATAAATATATATATATATATATATATATATATATATATATATATATATATTCTTTTAGAGCAGCGAATCAGAATATAAGAATGATTTCTGAAGGACGTTATGACTGGAGTAATGATGCCAGAAATTTCATTTTAAATATATTCAAAAAACATTTTGCTGTTTTTGCTGTATTTTATATCAAATAAATGCAGGCTTGGTGAACAGCAGAGACTTGTTTAAAAAACATTAAAAATCTTACTGTTCAAAAAAACAAAACAACAAACATATATTATGTGTGTGTGTGTGTGTGTGTGTGTCTGTGTATGTATATATTTTTTTTTCACAGTATCCACTGAAACGTGCACATTTCTTTCAATTATTTATTACATAACTGCATTTGTATAATTTGCAGAATATCAGAATATACAGGTTCAACCTATTCAAACTAAAAAGTATAAGCTTTTACAAATACTAATTTACTGAAAACACACACACCCCACCCAACAGTCCCACAAAACAACAGATTACACGCTGAGCTCGCTGTTTTTAAACGAAAGTATAGCAGGCCCCGCCCATCACTGATGTGGGCGGCTCACATCAAAGCCTCTGCTTTGCGATGTGGGCGGGAGGTGTGTGACGCGGACCAATCAGAGGCCTCTTCACCTCAGCGAGTCCAGAGCGCCGCGCCCCAGTCTGTGAGACGCGCACCGACAGAAACAAACGGTTGCAGAAAGAAACAGTGGACAAAATCCCTCTAACGGAGAAAATCCTCAAGCTCTCCGTCTGTCCCCGAGTCGCTGTCCACTCCAGCTGCAAATCTAGACCCAAATAAGCGTAAGTTTCGCTTTCTAATTTCTTTTCTCTCTGGGTTATTCTCCTCAGGGTTTTAGAAGCGCGGCCTCAACGATAGCGCGCACGCTAACGCTAGTGGCGCTAGTGGCATTAGCGCTAGGTTTCTGCAGGACCAATGCGTTTGTCGTCTATGTTTTGACATTTCTTCTGATTTAAAGGTCCTTTGGCCGTTTTTCTGACACGATTGTGACACTCGGTGACGTTTATTATGTGTAGAAAGAGTGCGCGCACCCGCGAGCTCCGGACAGGACAGTCGCTAGGGCCACTGCAACTCAAATGAAAATAATAAAAGTCTTTGGATTTGTCAGTTTTAAAGTTGGAAATATTTTGTATTTTGTTTAATGTGATCACTCTTGATGTATTTCTGTGGCTTTAGAAAGAATGTCGACAACGCAGGTTGTTTTAATGTGTTTTAAAGTCATATTTGTTATGTCATCTGTAATGTAGCTATGTGATACGTTATAAATAATAGTCTTATGTTGTGAGTAGCTGTGTAGTTTAGGGCTTTTCAGTATTTTCGATGCCACAGACCACCAAAAATGATTAGGGAATTGTAAAATTTAAAAGGCAGCATGTATTTAGTTCATTTGCTTTCAGTTACATTGCATCAATGCCTTTTTACTCACTGTTATATTTTTGTTTAGTACTATTTCTAATATTATTTAAATCAAATGAATGAATTAATAGTTCGTTCTAATCATTTAGTCAATTTTAATGTTATTGGCATTTTAATTTTTTACTTTTCCACCCTAGCACTCCCTTGCGACCCCGGTTTGAAAACCCTAGCTTTAGTGCTGCAAGGTTTGTTATTCTTTTGTGGCATGAAAATGCACACTGTCCACTTGGAATTGACACTAAGTGGCCATCCATGCCTGGCCGATTTATCGGTTTATCACTATTATCGTTAGGCCTGTTGTGTTTTGGCATGTCTGTGTTTTTGCTCTGATCACAGATTGGGCTCAAATGTGTGTGTCACTGGTGTTTTGACAGTCTGTCAGTCAGAGAAAGAGAAAGGCCAAAGCGTCTGTCTGCTGGTTTTACCATACGGTCATTACAGTTCTATGGCTAATGGGTGTAAAACCCACTTTAGGTTGATTATCAATGTATTTTCCTCACTGCTTGGGTTGCAAAGAGTTTCTAGTAGCTTATTTGATAAAAAAAAAAAAAAAAAAAACATTGGGAATGTCAATATGATAGAAAAAGCTGATAATTAACTAATGATCAATTCTTCTGATATGTAATAGTTGTGTAGTATCTTTAGAGTTGTCAGAAGTTGTTGCAACTCACCACATTAGTATCAGGAGTTTACAGTCAAAATGATCAGTTTTAACAATTGTATTTTTTGTTTCAGTGGTTTTTCAGTAAATGTATGATTGTGAAACCCCTGGATTGAATGTGTTTCTCTCTCTCTCGGTCCGTCCCACGCCCGCGACCCTCTAGAGGGCTGAAAATGTGTTTCTCATTTCCATCTCTTCCTCTCTCCTCCCTCTCTGTTGCTCAGATTTTCATACGTGTAGTGCCGTGTTGCTTTAAACAGGAAATATTATGTGTCGCGTGAGCAGCTGTTTGCAACACAGTCTTGCGTGTGTTCTTGTTTGTTTTGCACAGTATAAATTGTCTGAAATTGTCTACGGGGAAACACAGTTTTGTTCCAAAGCTTGACACAAAAGTTGTTAGAAATGTGATAATGCTGCTTTAAGATGCCTTTGTTAGGCCAAATTCTCAGGGAGAATTGCATATGCATTTGAATTAAAAGCTTAAATGAAAGTAAGACTGAAATAACATTAGTAATCTTGGCAATCTTTGTTTTATTTACATTTTGAAATTCATTTTTTTTTTTAGCGAAACACAGAGAAAGAATAAATAAATGTTAAACATACTAAAATATCATGCATATTTGCATTTTTTTTTTTTTTTTTGCATTTTTATTATTATTTGTTTCAATACCAGTATTTCCACAGAGATAAAATGCTAAAATGCTTTGTGGTAAAATCCATATATGGTGGTTGTACGAAGAGAAATGTTGATTATAAATGTACTTAAAATTCATTAAATATCAAAAAAGTATTATTTATGGCATAAATAAAACCATAATTTTTGTGCTTTTGGCAGCAATATGTAGAGCACTTTTAATTAGTCAGCACCCTTCAAACTAAAAAAATGACTATGTAGTCAGACTGCTGGACAGCTCTCTAAGTACTGGAACATAGCCCATATGTTTACAATTGACAGCTGTATATGGTGGAAAATGAAATGAAAGGAATGAGATTTGCAGTGTGTTGCATTTCTAAACTGCTTTCTGTATAATATGTTGTCAGACTAAAAGTTTTGTGTAATTTTAGCAGACCAGGGGTGGTATTTTAATTATTTGCTCGGTGTAAGGAAAGTCCATCTCTATGCGTTTGGTGTATGTGAGTTATGTAGTTTATGTTCAGTATTCAGATCTACTGGCCCACGTCCACATTTAGAGCCGCAGTGTGCCAGGAATAATGCAGACGGACAGTGACATGACATTCCTTAGATACACACCATGTGATTTAAGATGTTAAACAGCTGCTGTGGTGTGGCCACAGCTTTCATTTGACCAAACTTTATTAATGTACAGATTTAAGGGCAAGTTTGAGTCTGAATTATGAGATTTTGATTTGGCAGTCCATGCGTTCTGCAGTCACACTGCAATATTTTTCTGTAAAGATGTGAATTATTTTAAAAGACTGTTATTAATATTATTTGTGAATATATATTTTATTATTTTAAATGTAAAAAACAATGATCATTTTATTAAAAATGTTTTTATAAATTTTTAAAAAAGTGTGTGTGTGTGTGTGTGTGTGTGTGTGTGTGTGTGTGTGTGTGTGTGTGTGTGTGCGCGCTCAGTGCATTTATTCGCTGTAGCAAGCTGTTGTTGAAGCTAAAAATCACTTCCCTTTAACTTTTCATTTTAAAAGTCCCAAAGTCACCATTAACTGCTCACTCATCATAACACGGTCTCTTGTCGCCATCTAAAGGCGGAACAATGTAACGTTAACTAAAATCACCACGAATAAACGTACGTTTCTCAATACTAAATACTATCATTAAATACATTATTTAAAATATAGTTTATATAAATTTTTATTTATTGAGTAGTAATATTTAATAAACAACAACAAAAACAGGCATCAAAAAGTTGCCAGGTAATTTTTATTTGACCATTTATGACTCAAACATCTCCTGATGAGCATACTGACACCTTGTCAGCTCACAGTGGGTGCACCTTATAAGCCTGTATCCTATTTTTGCTGTTTTCTGTCGGGTCGGATTTTTCGCGCGCTGTCTGCGGATGTGACGTTCATGTTAAACGTTTCAGATCACTCTGCCACCACCGCTAGTCATATATATTGCAAACAAACTTAGTTTCCCAAACAGTATTTGACTGTTCTTACCTCTGTAAACATAATGTTGACTTCTTTGCAGCGGATGACTTGTGAAGTGTGTACGTACGAGCACGCGCTGCGAGAGTGAGCAGAAAGGAAGAGCAGTTCCGTTTTTTGGCCACAGGTGTCAGTCACGAGTTTAAATTTCAGAAAGTTACATATAGCCCCTTTAACAAACTGCATATTTGAACTATAGTAAGGACATTCTCGCCTGAAAACCTCTTAAAACTGCATTCCGTGACACAAAAAGAGTAATATTTATAAAATGATATGGGATTTGGACGTCCGCCATGAAACATGGAAAAAAAAGGTCCCGGCTAGAACACGCGGAGTGATACAAAATTGTGAAAGGGCGTTCCTGTAGCGATACCAGTAGAATATCTCACAGTTCTCAACCAATCAGATTTGAGAACCAGAATGAACTGTTCTATATATACATGTGTGTGTAATATATATATATATATATGTATGTGCATTAATTGTTTAAAAGTATATTGCCTTGGCTGAACTATTTGTAAAAAAAAAAATAATACTGAATTTTTCCAGTTTTTAATAATTTTTTGCATAGTTTTGCAGTTTTATGTCTCTCGTAACACTCAGCTGTCAATTTATTTTGGCATTAAAAAGCCATTATAACTCTGATATTTCAGGTCTGTTTTCATTTAATTTAATTTAATTTAATTTTTTATTTATTTATGTTTATTTAGCAGGTAATGGCCTGTAAAAATCATATTTTAGTAGGTTTTTATTGTAATATTTTTTATTTATTTATTTAATCCGATCATTATTTATATCTGATCATTATTATACTTATGTTGTGTGTTTCTGGGGGAAATAAAGTTGATTTGGGCTGCTGAATATAAAGTATAATTTGTATTGTAGAGCAATAAAGTGTGTCTTACAACTATTTTTTTTTTTATTATTTGTTAGACTGGAAGTCTTCAAATTTTAGATCTTTGAATTTTAAAACATAACATCACTTTCCAAGCATTTCACTTATGGTTACACCCACATAAACACTCAGCAAGCAACTCAATCCCACACACACACACACACACACACACACACACACACACACACACAGTACTGCTCCACACCCCTCCCTCACATCTGTGTAGTGTTACGGCTGAGATAATTCACACACTTCTCTTCTGGAAACTAGGTCAATGAGGAAGTTCCTCATGGGTTGGTGATAAGACACAAATTTGTGCAGTTGAACCCCCCGGGCCGCTTACGTAAAGATTCAACACTTTTACAAGACACAGAAGGTCTAACAGATCCTAAAATTGATCCTTTGAGTGAAATTTGATTTTAATGTGTAAGAAACAGTTTTTTTAGTATCATTAATAGACTATTATAGTTTTAATAATGTTTTTGAAATATTTTTGTATTTTGTGTTGTATTTTCATTTTAAACTTTTAGTTTTGTTTTTATTATTATTTTATTATTAATGTACTATTATTATTATTATTATTATTATTATTATTTATTTCAGTTTTAGTTATTGAAGTGATTAGTTTTTTTCTTATAAAATTGGTGTATTTTTTTATTTCATTTTACTTTATTTCAAGTTACACATTTTTTCAAATGGTTTTTGTTTTTTTTAATTATTATAACCCTAGTAAGAAATTATTTATAGAATATAATTTTTAGTGAGAAGATTTTTGTTTAATATTTTGAATTGAAATCGAAAAGTGTAAGAGTTAAGTGAGATTTTGTAAGCCTTCATGCTTGTTTTATAAATATTGCATGCATTTTTAGTGCTAATCAACAAAGTCATACAAGCCCATGTTCAGTTTTACTGTAAAACTGTAGTTGCAGGCCTCCATTTAGTTTTTAATATCCAAAGAAACTAAATCATAAGTGATTTAAACACTTCTGAAACACGGTTCTGTTCCAAAGCTTGACACAAAAGCTGTAAGAAATGTATTTATGCTGCTTTAAGATGCCTTCGTTTGGCCTGGTTCTCAGCAAGAATTGCATGTGCATTTGAAAAATAATTAAATCGTAAGTGATTTAAAAACTGCTGCAATTAAGAGATTATACAATCTCATGCTTTCTCATTTCATCTTTTCTGTCTTTTTCTCTCTTTATGAAAGATGCACACTTCCTTCAGCTCTGCAGGTGTTCCAGTCTTATATGCATTTCGATCACTGGGTTCGTTTGGCTGCTTTCAGTCACTACAGACTCTCTCTGATTGCTTTAACGGCTGCCAGTGAGTTCTGGAACGGCTTTTGGCCCGGTCTGATGGGCTTTGGCCTTCATATGAGCCTGCTGGTGGGCTGAAATGGATTTGACTGCCATTCAGAAACTGTCAAGAAGCCATTATTGATGCAGGAAATTCATGCAGGGAGATCTGGCTCATTTACAAAGGCTTTACAGAACTTTTGAGTCAACAGCGTTCTCAGTTTCTCATTTCCTCCATGAAATTTGTAGGAAAATTTAAGAAAATGCACATTTGTTTAAACGTTTAGTCTGTTGTAATTGATATTGTTGAGCATTTGCATGCTTGATGAAACTTTCCAGATGTTTCTCTTAGTCTACAGGCAAAAAATGAAAGGTATAGTGACCACAGAAGTTGAGAGGCTGTAAATAGTAGAAAAAGTAGTAAAATACAACCGTAGATGTTGATGAAGCAAATCTCCCCATTGAGCTGCATAGAAGAGTTCAGGAGTGAGTGGGCAGAAAACGGGACACAAGTGACCGTATACAGTGTTACATAATCCTACAGGTTTCCATGGAAATGTGTTTTGTTTCCATAGTGACTACAGTCATGCCTACACATTGCTGTGCAGTTAAAACATTCGCAGAGCTTAATATAACACTACATAAATCTCTGAGCTATAAACGTCATTTCTGTCTGTCATGATAATCAGTTTACTGCTAAATGAGCTCAGCGAACTGCTTTGAGGTTATTGCATGTTTTATGTTGGGATGCATTAAAAGTTTTATTCCACAATTTGTGGCATTTTCAGACAAAAGAAACCATTACTTATCTAATCTGTTACTATCAACAACAGTAGCAAAAAAAGGAATGCCAAATGATCCTGGTATTGACAAAAATTTGTTTGTTTACATTTGCATGCAATTCAAACAAGTTGTGGAACTTGCACAACTAGGAATTTGCAACTGTGCATGCACAAAATGTTAAATATGCTAAAAAATATAATGCAACTGTGCATGCACAAAATGTTAAAATATACTGTAAAATGTTTTTTATTATTATTTTAAATACTATTTTTAACACAGACATATTACAATATTAATGTTTCTTTTTTGGTTAATTATATATTAACTATTATTATTATGAATTACTTTTACTGAGAATGTTAGTAGTTATTAATTGTTAGTGAAATGCAGATTTGCAACTGTGCATGCACAAAATGTTAAATATACTCCTAATATCATGCATATTTGCGTTTGTTGAGAGTAATAGCATTCTATAAGACGTGTACTGTAAAATAAATTATTTAATTTTTTTTTTTACAAAAAAACATTACAATATATTTCTGTTTTGTTTAATGTTTTTATTTATTTTATTATTATTATTATTATTATTGTTATTATTTATTTATTCTACTGAAAATAATAATTATTATTAATATTGGTGTTTTTGTTAGTCAAATGTAAATTTGCAATTGTCCATGCACAAAATGTTAATTATACTAATAATATCATGCATATTTGCTTTTTTGTCAAGAGTAATAACATTCTGTAAGAAGTGTACTGTAAGATAAATTATTTAAATGTATTATTTTTTTTACAGAGAAATATTACATTATTAATGTTTCTTTTGTTTAAATTATTTATTATTATTATTATTATTATTATTATGAATTACTTCTAAAAATAAGTATTAATCATGTCATTGTTAGTCAAATGTAAAATTATAATTATTATATATTGTTGTTATTTAATATATTTTTTAACAGAGAAATAGTACAATATAAATTTTTGTTTAACATTTGTGTTTATTGTTATTACTATTACTACTTTTACTAAAAATAAAAATTATTAGTATTATTGTTAGTCAAATTTGCAACTGTGGATGCACAAAATGTTAAATATTCTCTAAAATATAATGCATAATTGCATTTGCATTTTTCCAAGAATAAAAGTCTATTTCTTGCAGAAATATGAATATCTATTTAATCTTTCATTTATTATATTTGCATTTTTTTTTTATGCTCAGTGCAGTTGTTTTAATCAAACCAATTGTTTAAAAAAAATCGTGTAAACATATTCTAACATTTAATAAAGAATTATTTATTCCAAAAACTCAATAGAAATTAATTGAATATGCTGTTGCCTTATGGAAAAGTCCTATGTGTGTGTTTCTAGTATGAAAAGTCACATTTTACCTGATAATGAAGTATAATAATATATGTCCAGGGGTGTAAAGATAAAGCGTATACAACCGGCCAAAAAATCTGAAATAAATGTACTTTTGTTGTTTTGTGATGGAGTTCAGAAACCAGCTTTAATTTGTAGTTTGCTGTTTTTTTTCTAGCTGATGGTCTGATTATATGTATGAAGATCTTTCTTGCATAGCTATTGTGTCTGAACTGATTGTACTCTGGGTCATAAAAGCTTTGTTCGTTCCTAAAGGGTCACTGCGTTTGTCCGCAACTAATGCTAAAATCAATCAAAAGCACAACAGAAAAAGCTGGAGCAAAGTGGTTGGATTTTTGTTGAATGTTTGGTGAAAGTTACAGCCTGTTATCATAAGACTAAGTTAATAAGAGTATTTTGGTTCGAACAGAGACAGGAGGGGTTTCCAATCATTGTCTGTTCTCTGGGAGGGGTGTCATTGTATTTCCTGTCTCAACAGGAAGTGACAGTCAGAATGCAAAGAGAATTTAGCCTCTTCTTTATCCTCTGAGGACTTTATTTGTGCTCAAATGCCTGTGTTTATTCACAATGATGCAGGAAGAGGCTTTTGTTCCTGAACTCGTCCGAGGCCTTTATATGATCGCAGTGGAAACCGAAGCATCTTTTAGTTTCTCAGTTACCAGGGAGATGAAGATAGAAGTGCTGCACTGCTGCGCTGTAATTCACATCCTGAAAGAGAGTGGGTGGAAATGCTGGAGATCACCAGAGAGAGAGAGAGAGAGAGAGAGAGAGATACAGATGCTGTGGTGTTATAAGCACTATTCTCACACCATTAGTTTTCTAAATGACATTTGAGTTTCACGTTTGAGTTGAGGTTTTGCAGTAAATGCTGTGTTTACTGTGAGTTTGGGTGCATTTGAAAATGCAACATGCGCTGACATATTCCCAAACTTGTAATTAGAAATGTCTATAAACTGGCTGTTGGTAACAAAAGAAAAGCTTTTGAGGCTCCATGCTGTTTTTTGCTGAAATAAAAATTTGATAAAATAGAAAAAAATATAGAAAAAAATAGCTGTAAGCTATAGCTGTAGCTGTAACTGTACTGTAGTTGTACAAAATAAAATAAATGCTAAAATGATAAAATAAAATTGATGCATTTAAGAAATAATAATAAAATAATAATTTTAAAGTTGTATTGTTTTTATTAATTTTTATTTCATGTGTATTTAAAAAATGTGTTTTCTTTTTTGCATTTAGTATTTGTATATAAGAATGATAATAATTTGGTGGTGTATATATATAATAATAAGCATAATAATAATAATATAATATATATATATATAATTAGAACTAATATATATATCAGAGGTTGCGTTAGACTAACATTGCCCGTCATTTTGACGGACAGGGTCGTAAAAATTCCGTCATAATCCATTATTATCCGTCATTTTAATTTTTAGATTTTAATTTTAATACCACATTTAATTGCATTTATGTTTGTTCACATTTTCAGGACAATATAGATTTATAATATAGGCATTTATTTTGAAGAGAACAGATAAACAGATGAGACTGTTTAACTTTTCATGTTCAACACCACATCCTGTCTCAAGTCTTAAATTTCAAATTATGTCGATTTCATTAGGAAATTCAAGCAATAAATACCGTTTTGGCGCTCTATAATGTGGCGTGATAGATCGTTGTAGCTTCTTTGTAGTCGCATGTACAGTTTCGTTTTTGTTCTGGATTCAGTTCTCTGCTGCCACACTGGAGCACACTCAATGACGGACAATTTTCGGTTAACGCGACCTCTGATATATATATATATATATATATATATATATATATATTATTCTGTAAAAACAGTGTCAATTTAAGTAAATTAATATAAGAAATTGCTGTAACTGTATTGTAGTTGTACTGTAAAATGAAATATAATATTTTTGATAAATTAATTTTAAACAAAATAAGAAATAATTGTAATATTTCTTCAAAAAAAATCAGGCATTTAAGAAAATCAGAATTACTTACCATAGTAATATTTATCTGTAAAAGCTTTGTAAATTTATGAAAAATAATATAACAAATGACTATAGCTTGTACTTGTACTGTAGTTGTAATTGTACTGTAAAATAAAATGTTTTATTATTTTTGATGAATAAAATATTAAACAAAATAAGAATTGTTACTATTGTAATATTTCTAAAACAAAATCAGTCATTTAAAGAAAAAATACAATTATTTTACAGTTGTACTGTAATATTGTATTAATCTTAAATGTGATTTATTTTTATTTATTTATATATAACAATAATAATAATAATAACAACTTTATTATTATTATTATTATTATTATTATAAATAGTAATAGATTTGTTGCTATAGTAATATTTATCTGTAAAAACATTTTTGAATTTAAGAAAAATAATATAAATAAGAATTATTTATTAGTTGTTACTATTGTTGTTGATATAAAGCTATATAAATCACTATTTTTTGCCAAATTATTCTGCCCTAAAAACAAGCAAAGCAAATCTGAACTTTCTTTTTTTATTAAGTTTAAAATCAGAGTCACAATTTATCAGAAAATGTAAGTTTTTTTTTTTTGCCTCTTTCCAAAAATGTACAACCTTAGCATTGCAATAATCACCAAAATATTTTTTTTTCCAAATTTTGCGGCTCTACAAACAAGCACAATTTTTTTAAAATTAAAATCGCATTTTAAAAATCACATTTTATCAGAAAAATCACAATAAATTTGCTTTCCCAAATTTTAGAGCCATATCCACACCCTTTCTTCATCTTGTCACATCCTGTCTGCTTTGTATAGTTCTGTTTGTAATAAATGTAAAAAGACCAAAATATTTAATTACTATTAAAGTCTATAAGTGCATTCGTTAGTCTTTGTTAGAATGCATGTTTTCAGTCATTTTTAATCAGCCAGCGTTAAGATTTAGAGAAACATATGTACGTGTTTGTTTTTTTTTTTTTTTTAAATATTAATTCTGTACTGATTAATCCTGCTCATTTAGAGTCTAAACTAAAAAAAATGTTTCTGGGGGTAGAATGAATCTCCTGATTCTGGTGTTGAGCCTCCTGGTGTGTCTGTATATTGAGAACAGAACAGCTGTCCGGAGCTCCAGGGTTTCATTACTCAATGCTGCAGTTATTTCCTGCTCTGGGTCTGTTTGGGGTTGAAATGAGCAGGCTGTGTGTGTGACGACTTCATGCTGTAATGCTGTGTTGCGCTGGGTTGATTGTGTTGTAGGTTCTGCTTTATTTTGAGGTAGAAGATGTAAATGTTCTGTTCCAGCAGGTCTGTGTTCATGTGGCTTTAAAACATCAGCAACAAACCACTTAGACGCACAAACGACATTAAATGATCAATAATGCTGAGTCAGACAGACTGACTCCCTTCCTGCTCTCTCTTTGCCCTACAGTGTCATTGATTCTCCTGCAAATACTCTAGAGTCTAGAGCATATATGTACGCAGTCACTAAAGGCACGTTCACACCAAGCACAACAACTGTATCAGCGGATGTTAACATTGTTTATTTTAATCACGAGTTGCAGTTTTGCTGTCTACTGCTTTAAATAGTCAAGCTCTATTATTATAGTATTATTTACATTTGTAATATTTTACAGTAAAATATTGTAGTATTATAATAGCAATGTTTGTTGTTGCTTAATATTTTTGAATGTATTATATATTTATAAAATAAATAACTACATAAAACCTGTCCTGATGGTCCTTCATGTGTCTGACATAATGTTAATG
The DNA here is from genome assembly GCF_049309525.1 of Garra rufa. Taxonomy (NCBI): domain Eukaryota; kingdom Metazoa; phylum Chordata; class Actinopteri; order Cypriniformes; family Cyprinidae; genus Garra; species Garra rufa. The sequence continues at coordinate 39,806,708 of NC_133379.1, forward strand.
TTGTTTATTCTAAGCATGAGCTGCAGTTTTGTCATTTACCAATATTTTAAAAGTAATAATAGTTTTAATCTGTAAAACCATTGTGAATTTAAGAAAAATATACAAAATAAATTACTTTAGCTGTAACTGTACTATAGTTGTAGTTGTACTGTAAAATAAAATGTATTATAATTGTAGAAGATAAATAAAATATTGAACAAAAGAAGAAATGTTGCTATTGTAATATTCTAAAAAAAAGTAGGCATTTAACAAATAATTATTTTACAGTTGTACTGTACTACTGTTATTGTTAATTTTTATTTTAAGGGTATTTATTTATTTTTATATTTTATATTATTTGTATATAATAATAATAATAATAATAATAATAGTAATAATTAATTATTTTTATTAATATTGTTATTGTTATAAATAGTAATCGTGAATTTAAGAAAAATATTATGTGTCTAACATAATATTAGTATTTTGTTTATTCTAATCATGAGCTGCTGTTTTCATTTACCACTGTTTTGTCAATTACTATTGGTATCATTTAGTATTATTTTTAATTGTGTAAAATAATCCATTTATTATTTTATTTATTATCACTTATGGTGGAATATTACAATTGTAATATTTCGTATGGCTTAATATTTTTATGTAAAAATTAAAGAGTTATTTTTTTATGTATATCTGGTACTTTAAATAAATAATAATGAATAATACAATTATGAAATTGTTGCAATTTAAAAAAAAATAAAATTCTTATTTTAGAGTCATATTGATTTTATATTTACAAAAATTGTCCAAATTTTGCTATCCTACAACGAAGCACTTCAAACCTGGGGTTTATTTGAGTTTATATAGCAGAATTTGGACATTTGTTTTCATGCAAGTCTCAAAATTGTAAAAAACTGTGAAAATAAATGTGAAAATTGCAAGAAAATCAGAATGATTAGTTGTAAACTCAATTTTAACTTTTTGTTTTTTACTCTGAATTATGTTACCTTGCAATTCTGAGTCAGATTTGTAAAATATAAACTTGCAGTTGTGAGAAAAAAGTGAAATATCAGAAATAACATAAAAGAAACACTGAATTGCAAGATAAGCTGAAGATAAGCTTCATTCAAAGGTCAGAATTGCGAGATAAATTGCAGAAACAAGCTTCCATAGACTATTTATAGTCTATTTATTTTTTGTGATATTTAACAGCATCACGGATGCATTACATAGAGCTAAACTAGTTTGATTACTCTAATCGCTGCATCTGTGTGGCTGCTAATGATGGTACAGTTGCTATGGCAATAGCATTATCTGTTTTGGTTGCAAAGAAGCACATTGTCCTCTGTTCTCTTCTGAACGTCGTGTTTGTCTTGACTCTGCTTAATGGACGGAGAAAGCGCATTATGTCCAGAGCACTCAGCAGTAAACGGCCCGTTATAACCACTCACATGCTCCCACAGTTTCGAAATGGCTCTTAGCAGCTGAATCTCATGTCTGGATCATATTTCAATTCAAAATCAAATGGGGAAAAATGCATTTTGCTAAAAGTAAAACTAGAGCAAGTGTATATACTGTTGTTTTTAGTACATAGTTGAAGTATGCAGATTCCCTCCTGATCTTTGCCCTGTGTTGCAGGTGTGTGATGAACGGAGACTCAGGTGCAGGGGTGGTGACGGCCCCCCCACCCACCAACCCCCCTCATAAGGAGCGTTATTTCGACCGCGTGGATGAGAGCAGCCCGGAGTACCAGAGAGAGAGGAACATGGCGCCGGACCTGCGGCAGGACTTCAACATGATGGAGCAGCGCAAGAGAGTCTCCATGATCCTGCAGAGTCCAGTGAGAGCGCAACACACACACACACACACACACACACACACACACACACACACAGATGAATGGTCTGATAACACATGAGCACATACACTACTGGTCAAAATTGGAATAATTACCATTTTTACAATTAATTAATTAATTTTTAAGAAATCTCCTCTGCTCACCAAAGCTGCATTTATTGGATGAAAATATTTTTTAAATATTATTACAATGTAAAATGAATAAAATAAAAAAAAGGCAATTGCAACTTTTTTTTTTTCTCAAAACTGTGAGATATAAATGCACAATTGTGAGTTATAAAGCCAGAATTGCTATATATAAAGTCAGTATTGTGGGATATAGACTCAAGTCTGACTTAATAACTCATAATTGGGAGTTTATGTCATGCAATTGACTTTATAACTCGCAGTTGCAACTTTGTATCTTGCAATTCTGACTTTTTTTTTTCAGAATTGTGAGATATAAACTTGAAATTGCAGGTTATACAGTCCAGTTCTGAGGAGAAAAAAAAGACCGATATGGTGACATAATTGTGAGTTTATATCTCACAATTCTGACTAAATATTTGCAATTGCGAGTTTATATCATGAAATTCTGACTTTGTAACTCGCAATTATGCATTTATATCTCACAGTTCTGAGAAAAAAATTGCGAGTTAATATTTCTCAATTCTGACTTTATTTTTTGCAATTGTGTTTATATTCTGCAATTCTGACTTTATATCTAGCAATTCTGAATCACATCACATCATTTTTCAGAAATCATTCTAATATGCTGATTTGCTGCTCAGGACACATTTCTGATTATTATCACTGTTGAAAACAGCCAAATATTTTTCTAAATCATGACAAACTGCCATTCAAACAACAAAAAAAGAATAAATACTTGTATTCAGAAAGGATGCATTAAATAGATTAAAAAGTGATAGTAAAGACATTTATAATGTTACCAAAGATTTCTATTTCAAATAAATGCTGTTCTTTTAAAACTTTTTGTTCATCAAAGAGTCCTGGAAAATAAATTGTATCATGGTTTCCGCAAAAATATTGGGCAGCAAAACTGTTTTCAACATTTGATAATAATCAGAAATATTTCTTAAGCAGCAAATCAGCATATTAGAATGAATTCTGATGTATCATGTGACACTGAAGTCTGGAGTAATGATGCTGAAAATTCAGCTTTGATCACAGAAATAAATTACATTTTACCATATGTTAACATGGAAAACATTTATTTTAAATGGTAATAATATTTCACTGTTTTTACTGTATTTTCGATCAAATTAATGTGGCCTTGGTGAGCAAAGAGACTTCATTCATAAACATCAACAAATCTTAATTATCCCAAATGTTTGAATGCTAGTGTATGAAAATATAAATTTGATTTGTTCATGAAACTATAATATTATTTGTTTATTTTATTTTATCAACCTTGATTAAATCAGCAGAAAGATTACTACATTTTGAAGAAAGGTTATAAAAAAAAGTTTTCTCTTCAGAATAATGTCCACTAATTAATCACAATAATACCCAGAATATTAGGAAAGTAAATAATAATGTTTGATATCATATTGCTTAATTTATCTCTAATGTTTATGAACAGTCATTTAAAGACTATTTTTCTATTAATGCATGTCTTCTGACTGCAACACAGTCTCTGGATTAAATGTCTGAGTCTGTTGATGACAGTTCATTCAGCTCTCGATAATCCCCTCGTGACCGACGTCTCAATATGCACAGTGATCATATGTCTGACTGCATGTGTGTGTATATACAGAAGGGATTCTGTTTATGCAAGCGGACAGTCACAGAAAGAATAAAGAAGTCTTTATCTGGGCAGGAATCGAGGGAGAGACAGAAAAGCAGCTGATATTTACCCCTTATTTACTCTTCATGAACTCAGTGCTTAAAGGAATGAGAGAAACCAGCACTTCTCATACATTTTCAGGGCAAATACCATCTGTGATTTTAGTACCACCTTCAAAGTTCCCTCTAATAATTCACAGCATTGAGTACATTTTTAGGACTTCTTCCCATAAATAATAATTAAGTAAATAAATTTTAGTATTTAAGTTCAATTTAAATGAAACATAGTTTAAAAAAATGGATAAATAAATTAATATTTAAGTATATATTGTATTACATTTAGTTATTTAGTGTTTTGAGATTCCAGGTACCACAAATCAAGTAGGTTTTATGGTGTATAAGCCACATGCTCAGAAAGTCACTGGTATGTGGGTTGCATTGAGACTCCAGATGCCGGCCTGTAGAAAGTGTTTCATGTTCTTGTTAACATACACTCATAAATTATTAACGGTGCTTGACAGTGCCAGCCTGTGTCATTATCTCTCTCTTTTTCTCCAGTGAGGGGTTTGTTGTGTGTTCAGCATGTTGCTGTAACATTAGTTGCACTTTAGTATTGACTTAAGAGCCCTTACACAATAGAGAACTGTATTTGTCCAGCTAGTGGCCTTTATAATCATAATCTACAGTAATTAGTAATGCTAATGCATTAGTAAAGTTTTAAGGAAAAATAATATTTAATATGTATAAGCAATCTTATTAAATTTCATAACATTTGTGCCATAGACATGCACCAAATGTTCAGCAACCGAAACTATTCAGAATAAGCGAAAAGGCCTAATAAATTATACCGAATGACGTGACGCGATCAAATAGAGGAGCCCTAATGCAGCAAACATGTGGGCAGTGTGGAAGCATTTAAAACTGTCTGAGAAGGACGCAAAAATCATTGCAAGCACCGACAGCGAGAGACTGCAGGGCTCGAAATTAACTTTTTTACTTGGTAGCACTGGTGCTCTCAACTTCAAAAAGTTAGGAGCACCAAAAAAAATGTAGGAGCACCCAATTTCTTTTTAGTAGCCTAATGCACTGATCTTGATTCTTCATGGCCGATTCTGTTTGCAAATGTTTTACAAGCAAATGGGGTAATTCTAAATGCCTTTTTAATATACTTATTTTGCGCATTAACTAACAAGAATGAATGAAAATATGAGTACATTAACAAGATGTTTATTTTCTCTACTATAGATACAGCAATTTAAATTAGAGTCAACCACTGTATGTTTAAACAATCTACAGTATAAACTAGGGCTGGGTATTGTGACCAATTTGGCAATTCGATTCGATTCTTATTTTTATGGTTTCGATTCAATTTCGATTCGATATCGATTAGCTATCAATATTTCATTTAAAATGTTAGTTTTGCAGACATGGGATCCATATTTTGATATAAATGCTGGTAACTGGAACTCTCCTACTTAAGTTTATTACTGAAATACACATCTACACTAATAATAGGGTGCACACAGTTGTTTATTTTAAACAACTTTTATTTTAAATGAACACTGTAACAAGAAGTCATAAATATGTGCATCCATTGTACACCATGTAAACAAACTGCAAAATGCACATTACTGTAAAAAAATAAAAAGACTGTAAATGTGCAACAGTGAAATCTATTAAGAACTTCAAATATGTTTAGGAAATAAAACATTTTTCTAAATTCAAAACGTTCAAAACAGGCCCATCATAAAGCCCCTGTCTGCCTATACAAAACATTCTAACTGTCCATAAAACTAACATACAGCAACAACTTAACTACAGCCTAATAATTTTTGATCACCAGATTTTTCTGCAAAAAAGCAGCTGATTAACATGTTCTGATCTGATCTAAGGCAGCTCCTCTGCGCTGTGATTAGATCACCAGCGATTGAGAAATTCTCTCAGCAGGAACACTAGTGACACCTTCAGGACGAGAGGTGAATATTCATATCCTCTTACGTGAAGCACGTGCATTAAGAATCGATTCGGGGATTTCCCGAATCGATATCGTTGCGTTAAACTGAAGATCGATTAAAATCGGAGAATCGATATTTTTTTACCCAGCCCTAGTATAAACAACACAAAATAATAAACGGCACCTTTCTTTCTTTGTCGTGTAGACGATAAATACAGCCATAATCAATGTAGACTACTCTGTCAGTATTCAAAGTGCAAATAGAGACCGAATTTTTCAAGCAAGATACAGTTATAGACAACTACACAACTTATAGCCCACATATTAATAACAGCCTAGATTTTTATGTAGCCTAATTTGCGCGCTTTGGGGAGTCGCTCTCTAAACGTGGGGTATTGAAATTGCTTTTGAATGCACGTGCATGTTTTACTTTTGCTTCCGTTTTAACAATCGCATGAAACTCTCGGCAGTGAGCGTGCATTCTGCAATACAAGACACTAATACAAGACATTACTTTAACAAAACAATTTGAAAGTGGGAGGACACCAACAGGATTTTGAAAAGCGTGTCTGCAGTGGAAATAACGCCCCTGAGTGAGTGCACCTCTGCCGCTGAGTTATCATCTGATGTGAATGCATGCCACGTTGTACAGCAGTGTTGTTTTCGTCAACGATGACGATGATGAAATCATTTCGTTGACGCCACTTTTTTTCATGACGATAACGAGATGATGACGAGATAAAAATGGCTCGTTGATGACTAAAACATGACGAGACGTGTGTGAGTTTTCATTGACGAGACGAGAATAGACGAAAATGTTAGTGGGTGGTCCGTCAGACGTTTAAAATCCATGACATTTCTGCTTATTGTGCATGACAATTAAAACCTAAAACGTATCTGCCGCTATGGCAAGCCGTTTTAGCATTCAATACTCTTTGTCATACTAGTATGGCAAGCCGTTTTAGCATTAAATACTCTTTGCTATACTAGTATGGCAAGCCGTTTTAGCATTCCATCCTTGTTTGTTTTTTATGTTTTAAAACATTCCTTCATTATTGTAATTATTGGTGAAAATAGTTGATCCGGAAGCTCACATTGTGTTGAACTATAGATCTGCTATTTTCAGAATTTACAAGTGACACTACCCAACAGCAAAATACTTACTGACCTACATTAATTTGTTAAAAGACTACTTTTTCCCCTTTTTTGACTAAAACTAGACTAAAATCTTTTTGACTTTTCGTCGACTAAAACTAGACTAAAACCTTTTTGACTTTTCGTCGACTAAAATTGGACTAAAACTATCACATATAGAAGTGACTAAAATTTGACTAAAACTAATAAGCATTTTAGTCCATAAGACTAAGACTAAATCTAAGATGGTTGTCAAAAACAACACTGTTGTACAGTACATTGAGACGGAGGCGCCAGAATGTGCGCTGTAGGACGAAATATAGTATATTTCTTCAAAAGCAGATTGTGGAGAACTTTTAATTGTCCACAATCAAAATTGTCATATCACACAACCTTAATTACAATGCAGTTTGTGCAAATCCGGAACTGAGGTTGGTTGAGAGAGAGAGAGAGAGAGAGAGAGAGAGGGAAAGGAAAAAACGGCCAGTTCATAGTTCAGCGGAGAGCAGTGTCAGAGACAGGCGGAGCTTGGCGGCTAATATCTAAAATCTGCATTAAAGTTAAGAATAATGATAAAGTGTAAATGGTTATGCAATGTTGGAGAGAACTCTCTGTATCAGCTCACAGCAGTCTGTGCAGTAGTTAGACTGGCGAAAGTTTTATAAAGAAATGAAACCAAGTGGCACCACAACAATTTCTCGCACTCGCACAAACGCTCCCAAAATGTAATCTGCGCAACCTCAAATTATATTTGGGAGCATATGCGACCAAAACGGTCGCAATTTCGAGCCCTGGACTGTTTAGAACTGCATTGCATGTCTTTAATGAGAAGAGAAAGGGCTGGATGTTGCTGGTTACTGTATGAAGAGTAAAATCACCAAACAGCCTTAAACCATTAGTAAACAAACTATAGAACGTAATGTTGTCTAATACACGCACCAATTGTATGTATTCTGACAGCGCTGCACAAGCTCCTTAGCCAAGGTTCAAAGTCCAAAGTGAGAAGAAAAATCTGTGCGATGAGAATCAGTCATAAATCTGCTGCTGTCAGCGAAAAAAACAATACTGAGGACTTGTGCGTCTCCGCCAAAATAAAAGTCAACATGCATAAATTTTGCAGTGTAATTTTACTGTTGCTCTGTAAAATAAAATTAAAAAGTAAGACAAAAATAATAACACTCATCACAACAGCTCTATTAATACATTTATTCCAACATTCTCCTTTGCTCAGCAAGGCTGCTTTTATTTGCTCATTAAAAACACATGCCTGATTCAAGAAGGGGGTCTTAAAATTGGCTAAAGAATATTATTTTACTAATTTATTCATTTTAAGTTAAATTGTGCTTTGTTGGTGGACTATAACATCTACTAGAATGTAAAAAATATTCAGTGTTAAGTAAATATTTTTAAATTGTTTTGTACTTTTTTTTTTTTTGAAAAGCAAGACAAATTTGTAGAAAGCACATTCAGCTTTGCTTCAGCCAAGAACTTTCAATTCGGTGCATCCCTAATTATGAGTCATGTTTAGTTATATCTGGAATGTGACTCTATTGACTTGGTAACCACCTAGCCAGCCCTAACAACTTTACAGTTCTGGCTGTAATTGTGCGTGTTCTGTTTCAGGCATTCTGTGATGAGCTGGAGTCTCTGATCCAGGATCAGATGAAGAAGGGGAAAAACCCTGCCAGTTTGCTTGCGCTGCAGCAGATCGCTGACTTCATGACCACCAGCGTCCCCACCATGTACCCCGCCGCCCCACAGGGAGGCATGGCGGCCCTCAACATGAGTAAGTTTATTTATTTTATTATTATAATTTTTTTTTTTTTACTGTTTTAATTTTTTACCATAAATTATAATTGTATTTTTAATAATTGTATTGTTTTTGTCTTTTTTTGTATTATTCTGTTACAGTTTTTATTATTATATTACTTTTTTTTTCTATTTTTCTTTTTAGTTTTAGTACTTTTTTCCCCCTTTATTTTTCTTTTATTATTATTATTATTTAGTTGTGTCTTTTAAATATGGGTCAAAGATGAAAAAGGGTTTAAGCATAAAAAAAACAATAATTGTAATAATGCTTTAAAGTGTTGTTTTAAAAAAAAAAAAAAAAAAAAAAAAAGTAAAAGTTTTCTGATTAATTTAATTAAATTTTTTTTTTCTGATTAAAAAAAAATAAGTATCATGCATTTTTCCCTAATTTACACCCACTAAAATGTCATTCAGTGTAACAGTCTTGTCTGTCAGGCATATTTACAACAAAAATCAATTTAAGACACATTAAAAGACAAATTACGTTCACCCCAAATACTAATTACTTGTAGTACTGCATTTTTAAAATTTGCCATCTTAGGTTTTGCCCATTTAAAACACAATGAATTTTGCTCCTTTATTATTTAAAATATTTAATGTACAAGTCAGATTAAGCATGTTGTTTGAATCTTTACATAAATATTGTGTTACACTGAATGACAACGTAACATTATTTAAACCAAATTTAGACATTTTATTCTCCAAAAACTTATTTGAAACCTTAAAAGTAGACACTTCACTTAAATTTAATGTGCTTTCTATGGACATAAAATCACTTTTGACGTAGACATTTTTTAACGTCTTTTTTAAATCTGATCTTAAATCTTTTTTTTTTAATTGTTTTTAGTTATTTTAGTACTTAAAGGTAAACTAAATAAAATTTACAAACGTTAAATTGGAAACTAAAATAAAATGTTTAATATATACTTTTTTTTTATTTGAAGTAATGGCAAAACACGTAATGTTGTTTAAATGATTTTTGTAACTTGTTTTTGTAATTTTTAAAAATGTATCTGAATACATATTATTATTATTATTATTATTATTATTATTATTGTTGTTTGTTATTTTAGTACTTTAACTTGTTACATTGTATTTAATTTAACATTTAGGCAACTAAAATATTTAGGGTTTTAATTTTATTTAATGATAATAACGTGTGTGTTTGTGTTTAGGTTTGGGGATGGTGACTCCAGTGAATGATCTGAGAGGTTCAGACTCCATCGCTTATGAGAAAGGAGAGAAGCTCTTGCGCTGTAAACTCGCTGCGTTTTACCGTCTGGCCGACCTTTTCGGCTGGTCTCAGCTCATCTACAACCATCTGACGGTGAGTGAGTCACAAATATATGCGACACAACTCAGCAGGACATGTTATATGTGACCCTGGTCCACAAAACCAGTCAAAATGCATTGCATGGGTTAAATTTATAGATTTTTCTTTTATGCCAAAAATCATTAGGATATTAAGTAAAGATCATGTTCCATGAAGATTTTTTTTTTCTTCCATAAATATATAAAAAATAAATTTTTGATTAGTAATATGCTTTGCTAAGAACTTAATTTGGACAACTTTAAAGGTGAGTTTTTCACTTTTTTTTTTTTTTTTTTGCACCCTCAGATTTTAGTTTTTTAAATAACCTCATACATCAGTGGAAAGCTTATTTATTCAGCTTTTATAAGGAAATTTCATGGTCAAACATTCATTCCTCTGTCTGTACAGGTCCGGCTGAACTCTGAACAGGAGCGTTTTCTGATTGTCCCTTTTGGGCTGCTGTACAGTGAAGTCACTGCCTCCAGTTTGGTAATCCTGCCTTTGTTTTTCTCAGCTCTCCGGACATCAGACTATAAATTCTGACAGATATTATCATGTAGTTTATTACTTCTTGGAGGTAAATATTTGTATTTAGCCTCATTGTCTGTGTCCTCAGGTGAAGATTAACCTGCAGGGGGAGATTGTCGACAGAGGCAGCACTAATCTGGGTGTAAATCAGGCTGGGTTCACTCTTCACTCCGCCATCTACGCTGCTCGACCCGACATCAAGTGCATAGTGCACATTCACACGCCCGCTGGCGCTGCGGTACGAGCTGGAAACTCATCTCACATTAAACCTTTTCAGTTAATTAATATAAAATCAAGAGATAGTCACAAATAAATACATTTTGCTCCCTAATTAAAATTAATGTTCACATGTCTGTTTTTCCAGGTGCATCGAGTGTGTCATTTCAATTTATTAAACATAAATTCACAAATAAAACTACACTAAAATTAGTGCATAAATATGCAAAATGTATTTATTATTTTAAGTTAAATTTTAAATAAGACATAAAGCACACCTAAATATATAAATGTGGCTAAAATTAAATTCTGAAGTATTATGTGGAATGTTGCATTAAAAGATGCAATGAAATGAAAGCATGAATAAATAGTGCAAAATGTGATTTAAAAAAATGTAAAATGATATTGTGCGAAATGTATTTATGTCCAAATGAAAAAAAAATGATATGTACCCTTTGTTTGCATTTGATAATTTAATTTTGTCCACTTATATTTTAAGATGAATTTTGTCTCATTTCAGTTTAATGCACTTAAATAGGGGTTATGCCCAACAGGCTTCCGTTTTCTGCTAAACAGGTCTCGTTGCTTCCGGTTCACGCGTTTTGCATATCCCTCTTTAAATATGAACATGATTTACTCAAGATTCATTTAAAGTAGACAGTAAAAATGATCATAACCAATGTCCATCACATATGTGGATTGATATATAAAAGTTTTAAATTTTTATTCTTTTCACTAACATTTATATATAAATATCGAATGAAACGTCCACAATAAACAGCTGGCTTGTTTAACTGATTACCTTAAAAGTCCGTCGATATCGCCATTATTTATTACGGCTATTAACACGTTCTCCGACAAGCGGAAGCAATGAGACCTGTTTTCCGGGATTGGTCATGTGACGTTCGGCATAAAGCCTATTAATAAGTATCTGAATAAAAATACAATGAATATAATATAATATAATAGCAGACAAAATGTGTTGCAAGGAAAAATAAAATTGCAAGGAAATCAGAGTAAAAAAAATGAATGTTCCAAAGAAATCAATTTATTTTGTACTGTTTATTTATGATCTCGTTCTATTTTTATTCAGGAATTTATTAAAGTGTAAAAAATTAGATGAGACCCAGAATGCACCTCAAAATATAATAATGGACAAAATTAGTTTATGAAGCATTATATGAAATGTTGCCATGAAATGAAAATACAATATAATGAGGTCATAAATGTTGCGCAATTTATTTATGCTCTTTAAAATTAAATGAAACACGAAATGCAAAATATAATAGTTCACAAAATTTAAAGGTGAAATAAATAATAATAATGTTGAAATAATATTACAATGAATGTCATATGAATGACTAACATGTCATATAATTTGATGATCATGTGATTATATTTGATATATTTATGATGTTTATTTAATTGTATGTTTATCTTAATTTTGTCAGTGTTTTTTTTTTTTATGCATATTAAGCATTGTAATAATTTGCCCTTCAGGTGTCTGCTATGAAGTGTGGTCTGCTGCCCATTTCACCCGAGGCTCTGTCGCTGGGCGAGGTGGCGTACCACGATTACCACGGTATCCTTGTGGACGAGGAGGAGAACATCCTCATACAGAAGAACCTGGGTCCCAAAAGCAAGGTAGCATATTGAGTTACACACATCAAAGAGCTATATACCACTAAATGTTAAGCTTCTAGGGGAAAACCATCACACTCAACTTTTACAATTCCAGGAATTGACAAATGGAATGAATGTGTCCAAAACTAATTATATAAAGTGACTCTAGCTATAAATAAAAGTTCTAAGCAGTGATTTTATTCTGAAAAAATGAATGACTGCATATTCAAGTACAAATATGTGATTTTCTCTTTTTTATTTTTTATTAATTAATCATTTTTTTTAATAATGCTTCATTGACTATAATGTGTATTTTATTGGATTGACCTTGGTATTAGGCAGTGATTTAATTCTGACATTTCAGTAATGGATATTTTGAAAAATCCTTTCCCTTGGAAATGTCTAGATTTTTTTTTTATCAAATAACATTTTGCCTGAAACTCATTGAGGTCTTAATGTTACTGCAATTATTTTTGCGTTTGGCATTAAAATAGCATTTGTTGCTTATATGGTGTCAAATAATTATTGAATTAACAATTGTTTTGTGTTCAGGTGTTGATTTTGAGAAACCACGGTCTGGTGTCTGTTGGTGAAACAGTCGAAGAGGCATTTTACTACATTCACAACCTGGTCACAGCCTGTGAGATTCAGGTAGCTGAAAACCTACAACTTAATTTGTGAAATGAATGCATTCCCTGTTTTGTTTAAACACCCTGTGAAGCCTGAAATATAAAATAATAGTCAGAAATATCTATAATTTTAAAAATTTTTACACCATTTATTTTAAACCTATAAAACAAATCTTAAAGTTTGCATATGTTTTTTGTTGAATATAATATTTTACATCAGACTTTAATGGCTCATATAGTCTGACAGTTTTCAGTTTTATTCAGACTGCAGCAGATGCTGTTATTTATTTGTTGAAATTCTGATGTTTATAACAGTATAGCAGATACTTAAATTAAATTATATAAATATTTCAAATAATATCTCTTGGTAAGATGAGATTTAATTGAGCCAAACATATAATGCAATGCAATTCAATGATTGAGAGATGGACAAATAAATGTTCCTCAAAAGATGTGAAATGTTTTGGAGGCTTGGAAAGATCATTCCACCACTGAGGAACAGTAAAAGTAAAGCTTCTGCAAACAAACGTTTCTCAAAAGATCAGATTTTTCTAAAAAATGATTCATGGAGAATCAAATAAAGTTATTGTTTAAAGATATGTTTACTTTATATAAATCAGTAAAGATTTGACAGCAAAAAGACATGTTACTTGATCAAAAAGTCCAAAATATCAACCAGACAACAATAATAGATTGAGTGTAAAACCGTTTTTTTCAGCAGATTTGATCATGTTTTGATTGATTATTTACGGTATGCTCTCCGGTCTGAAATTGCAGGTGCGCACCCTCGCCAGTGCAGGTGGTCCTGACAACCTGGTTATGTTGGACCCAGCCAAGTATAAATCTCGGCCACGCCACCTCGAGCCGGTTGGGGACGGGTTGAGCTCGCACCCGAAGTGGCAGATCGGGGAGCAAGAGTTTGAGGCCTTGATGAGGATGCTGGATAATCTGGTAGGCCAGGAATCAAACTCTGCATATTATTGCACTATTTGAGTCTGTAGATTTTAATTTCAGTATGTTCTAGTATTTTAAGTTAAGTTTTTTTTTGGTTCATTTTAATCACATTCATATTTTTATTTACACCTTTAATTTTTGGTTTAAAACAAAGTACAATGTGAAAAGCACTACTTAAATAAATTGTACTTGTTTTATGAGATTACGCAACTAAAACTGATACAATTAGCAATGGAATAAACCAAGAAAAAACATTTAAAGACAAATATATTAAGGCATAATTTTTAATTACTAAATATTGATGCAAAATGTTTTTTTGTGCATTGTGAAAAGCACTATATCAATAAACTAAAATAAACTTTATACCCCCGGTTTCACAGACGAGGCTTAAGCCTAGTCCTAGACTAAAATGTTAGTCTGAGCTGTTTGAACTGAAAGAAACTTGCACTGACTGATCTAAAAATATATCTGTGCCTTTGTTTTGTCTTAAGATGCACAACAGTAATGTTTTTTCTAAGCATGTTTATAAAAAATTACTTAAATATCCTAATTGAACTATCTGCTAATCCTGGCTTAGTCTAAGCCCTGTCTGTGAAACCGGGCCTTATTAGTGTTTTATTTTATTGCACTATTTGAGTTTGTAGATTTTAATTTCAGTATGTTTTAGTATTTTAAGTTTTTTTTTTTTTTTTTTTTTTTTTTGAAGGGTTTGTTCATTTTATTCACATTTATATTTTATATATATTTTAATTTATGGAGTGAAAGTGATTCTAAAATCCCCTCTAACTATAATGTCAACAAAATGACAAAATGCCTGGCTTTATCCAATATTCACATTTCCTTTTTATAATGCATGCGCATTTATATGCACATTTGAACATAACTTATCAGAAAACCTGTAATAAAAAATGTTTGTTTAAATTGAGCCTCCATGTCTAGATTGTCAAATATTACCAATTTTCAGTAGTCGAAAACTTATTTTTCTTTATTTAAAGAACAATGTCTGAAGAATAAATCATTTTATTCTGTCTCTTTGTTGCATCTGTTTTTGACCCAACACATGACTCTTGGTATTTTTTCACAGGGCTACCGGACTGGTTATCCGTACCGTTGCCCGGCGCTGCGCGATAAAGCTAAAAAGTACAGTGACGTTGAGATTCCCCCTTCAGCCACGGGCTACTCATACGCAGAGGACAGTGACTCGGGTGCGCGCTCCCCGTTAAAGCACAGCTTTCAGCGGCAACAGCGGGACAAGACCCGCTGGCTAGCCTCCGGGCGGCCCGACGAATCCACAGAAGAGGGGCAGGACGGCAGCGGTAGCCCCAAGGCGAAGACTAAGGTGTGGACGAACATAACACACGATCACGTGAAACCCTTGCTGCAGTCTCTCTCGTCCGGTGTCTGCGTGCCAAGCTGTATTACCAACTGCTTGGTCTGTGCCAACCTTATTGTTCATAGTTTAGAAACGTACTGCTACAGAGCTAGAGAGGGCAGCTGGATAGCACCCCGACACCAGGGTGAAAAACACACTCGCCCAAGTGGTTTTGGGTGTGTTTGCCGTTTCATAACTGTAGAGTCGTTTCCTCTTGCAGATTTGCTT
Source organism: Garra rufa (assembly GCF_049309525.1). NCBI lineage: Eukaryota > Metazoa > Chordata > Actinopteri > Cypriniformes > Cyprinidae > Garra > Garra rufa. The sequence continues at coordinate 39,822,088 of NC_133379.1, forward strand.
TTTTCACTCTACAGTGTTTTGGGTGGCTGACTTCTTAAGGCAAAACACTTCCGATGAATAGGGTAAAAAAAATTAACTAATAGATGCCAAATTACAGGTTATTATAGTTAGATGAAATTAAAAACCATTTTTTAATATAAAATAATAAAAAATAAATAAAATAGCAAAAAATGTACACCGTTTTATTTCAGCTTCTCAGTTTCATTCATTTGAACTCTATATATGTGACCCTGGACCACAAAACCAGTCATTAGGTTAAATTGTACAAAACTGAGATATATACATCATATGAAAGCTCAATAAATAAGCTTTCTATTGATGTATGGTTTGTTAGGATAGGACAATATTTGGCCGAGATACATCTATTTGAAAATCTGGAATCTGAGGGTGCAAAAAAATCAAAATACTGAGAAAATCACCTTTAAAGTTGTCCAAATTAAGTTCTTAACAGTGCATATTACTAATCAAAAATTACATTTTGATAGGTTTACAGTAGGAATTTTACAAAAAATCTTAATGTAACATGATCTTTACTTAATTTCCTAATGATTTTTGACATAAAAGAAAAATCAATAATTTTGACCCATACAATGTATTTTTGGCTATTGCTACAAATATACCCCAGCGACTTAAGACTGGTTTTGTGGTCCAGGGTCACATATAACTAAAACAAAGAATAAATAAATAAATAAATAAACAATCAAAATGTACAAAAATAATGAATAAAAATACATAAACATATTTATCAGAACAAAAGGTAATAAAAATTACAAACACGCAACACAATTACTAAAAATAACACAAAATTTAAAATGATGAATTGTTACAGATTAATAAAAAATATTTATAAAAGCAATAATAGTATCCCAATGATGCTAAAATAATAATAACACTAATCTTCCAATTTCTACAATTAATTGATTGGGTTAAGATTTGCTAAAAAAATTTATCACAGGTTTTCACAGGTGTATATGAATATGCATACATTATAAAATAGAAATGAGAACATTGGATAAAGCCAGGATTCGTTTTGTTGACATTATAGTTGGAGGGGATTTTAGAATCACTTTCACTTCATAAATTAAAAAAATATATAAAATATAAATGTGAATAAACGGAACGAACCCTTCAAAAAAAAAACTTAACTTTAAATACTAAAACATACTGAAATTAAAATATACAGACTCAAATAGTGCAATAAAATAAACACTTAAAAGTTTTTTGATGATTTTAATTTATTGATTTAGTGCTTTTCACAATGCACAAAAAATTGCAGCTATGTCTTGCATGCATTAATATTTAGTAATTAAAAAGTATGCCTTAATATATTTGTCTTTAAATGTTTTGTCTTGAATTATTCAGTTGCAAATTGTATCAGTTTTATTGTGTAATCTCATAAGACAAATACATTTTATTTAAATAATGCTTTTCACATTGCACATAATGCTTTTCGCATTGCAAACCAAAAATTGAAGGTGTATAAAAAAATATATAAATGTAAATAAAATGAACAAAACCTTCAAAAAAAAAAAAACTAAACTTAAAATACTAGAACATACTGAAATTAAAATCTACAGACTCAAATAGTCCAATAAAATAAATATGTTTTTTGGATGTTTTATTTTATTGATATAGTGCTTTTCACAATGCACAGTCTCAGCTTTACTGGAAAAAATGTGTTAAATGCATAAATATTTTGTGATAAAATGTAAAAATTATGCATTAATATATTTCTACTTTTTTTTTCTTCTACATTTTCGATTGTCTTGGTTGATTCAGTTGCAAATTGAATCAGTTTTAGTTGTGTAATCTCATAAGACAAGAACAATTTAAGTATTGCTTTTCGCATTTTGCATTGTTTCAAACCAAAAATTGAAGGTGTATATAAAAAAATATATATAAATGTGAATAAATTGAACAAACCCTTTAAAAAAAATAAACTTAACTTAAAATACTATAACATACTAAAATTAAAATGTACAGACTCAAATAGTGCAATAAAGACACTTTTAGGTGTTTATTTTTGGTTATTTTCTTTTCACAAGTATGACACTCATGTCATAATTTTCCAAAAATAAGCCACAATCTCCATAGTGACCAGTTCAAGGACAAAACCAAGATTTTATTTGTCGTGTCTTGCCTTATCAATCACACTGGGTTTGATTTGCTCGATTGCTAATTTAACTTAACTAACCTATTACTCATAACTATCTTTTTCTGATCTGCAGGGAAAAAAATCTCTTCCTGTAATCTATCTTTAAACAGTTTGCTGTGTCCTTCGCAGTGGCAAGCTCCTCCCCCTCACTTATGATTGGTCGAAGGGGTGTCAGGGTTCTTTCCAGCTGCTCAGTGCATGCTGTGTTGCATGATTGATCAGATGCATTGGATGTTCTCCTGGAAAACCAGGAGGGTGTGGCATGTGCGCAAAGTGGGCATGGCTACTCCTTACTGCTGCTTGGGATTTTCCTCCCATTTCTGTTGTCGTTTCTTTCAGTTATCGCTTTATTTCGCACTTTTTGTGACCCTTTTGTGACCATTTGTGTTTTAATGGAGTGGTTGCTCCATTTGAACATTTTCTTCAGAGCTTTTTAAAATGAGTAGTTAGTACAGGAATCCTTAAAGAGAGCCATTTGTGTGGTTAATGTACTTATTGTGCACTTAAACACAGCATTTAAGAGCGCTAAGATACTTTACTACAATGGTATCATGAGAAAGTGCTGTATAGCTAAAAGCCTGTCTCAGTGTTTCACTTCCGAAGCATTAAAGGCTCTAGAGTGAATCTCAGGAAAAAATGGTCATATTTTATCAAACTCCTATTATAGAAAATATAAATTTATATTTTGCATAGAGATAAGCAAGTCTTTCAATTTTTGGGTGAAATATGACGTTTTGCCTAGATATAGGGCAGTAGAAAAAAATGCCACTGGGTCATTCCATATCAAATCAACCAAATCGGCTCCAATTGTTTTGCAAGATGGAAACAAGATCCAATTCTAATTTTAAAATGATTTATTCTTCAGACATTGTTCTTTAAATAAAGAAAAATAAATATCAGCTGTATACAAAGTGACCAAATTTGGTTTTCAACTACTGAAAATTGGTAACATTCAACACTCTAGACTTGGAGCCTAATTTTAAACCCCTATATCTCTGGGACTGAATGATGCAGGGCCTTGAAAATTAAGATTCCAAAAGAAAAGTGTATTAACAACTAGTATCTAAAATCATATTGTGATATCTTCAATACTTCTTGAGTTATAGGCATGCAAACTTTGAAAGAAGAAATTTATGGCGCTCAGACTGTTATGTTCAAAAACATCAATTGCTAAAGTCAGCAGATTTCACTAATAACTACCAATCTCAAAAATAACATTATGATGCTGCCATCTTTCTGAAGTCATTTTTACCCCCCTGTAATTTTGACCCCCCTCTACAAAATAGTGGATTACTCAGTAAATATTCATCCATGACATTAAATACTTTGGCTTTGATCACTATACATCTTTCTTCAGAAAAAAATATCATCAAAATCAAAAATTTGAGCCTTGGTTGAATTGACCCGGAATGACCCTGCTAACAAAATAACAAAATAATTTTTTTGAAGGCAACATAGGAATTCTGAGAATATCAGAAATAGTTTTTTGCAGCTCTCTCTGTGAGGGAAAAAAAGCTCGGCTGCTTATATATATATGGAGTCGTGGCTTGCCGTTTGATGACTCCATGTTCTTTCCTTAAACTGCTTTAAAACGTTTGTTTTGGCATTTTTAATTTCTCTTTTCTATTATGAGTTATTGTTTCCTTTTCCTCCTCCTGAATTGGATTTACCTTTTCCTGAACTCTTCCCGAGCATGAGTGTATTTTAACGTTCAAATTTCAAAATCATCCAAAAAAAAGGAAAAAACATTGGTTCATGAGTGGTTGTTAACTCTCCGAACGATTGTCTCTAGTTGGGGGAGAGCGTGTTGTGTTGTGGGGCTCTAAACGTGATCAGTGAGTATTTCATGTTTACGTGTTCATCCCATGTGCCCCGTTTTCTCCAGCGCCCATACGGAAACCCTTCCTCATGACTTTTGATTCCGTGCTCAAAGCATTGATTTCATTTTAGTAAAAGCAAGTAACTCATTGGCTACTCATGCTATTCTTACCCAGGCCAAACGCTAACTATCTTTGCTTCAAAAATATTTAGCACTTGCTGTTCATCTCAGCATCTTTATTTGAAATGTACAATCCATTAAATTCATATACCAGAGCTTTTGGACTAAATCTCTTAAACTTTAAACTGAAACTTTTAAAACATAAAAAAAAAATGTTGGGCGTAATTCTGTCCTTCCTTACAGTGTATCTCTGTGTGTGTGTGTGTGTGTGTGTGTGTGTGTGTGTGTGTGTGTGTGTGTGTGTGTGTTTTCTCCCTCTTACAGTGTGTGTTAAGGGTTTGACATTTAATATTCATTGTCAACCCTTTTTTCTGTTGCTTATACTTTTGTTCAAACCTTTAGTGTTAGATTTGAATGTATGCACATTCTCAAAGCTTGTTAAATAATGAAATAATAGAAAATGATGCCTAACTTCAACATTTGCTTAGGTTTTTTGGTTTGTTGTTTAGTTGCAAATCGTATCTTTCTTATTTGTGTAATCTCTAGTCAAGTGAAGTTTATTGAAATAATGCTTTTCACAATGCACAGTCTCAAAGAAGAAAAAATTGCAGTCTTAAATGCATGAATATTTAGTAATTAAATAAAAAAAAAAGATGCCTTCAATATATTTGTCAGTTGTCCTAAAACCAAAACAATACCCGTTCTCGTCTTAGGACGACTTTTAGTTGTGTAATCTCACAAGTCAAGTAAAATTTATTTAAATTGCGCTTTTCACAATGCTCAAAGCCGCTTTACAGAAAAATATTGCAGTAATAACATCTTAAATGCATCAATATTCAGAAAAAAATATGCCTTAATATATTTTTCTTTTTACTTTTTTGATTGTCTTGATTTATTTAGTTGCAGATTGTATCAGTTTTAGTTGTGCAGTCTCATAAATCAAGTAAAATTTATTTAATAGTGCTTTTCACATTGCTACAAAGCAGCTTTTTTTTTTTAAAAAAAATTGAAGTAATTGTCTTTTTTGTTATCCAGGTTTGTTTAGTTTCAAATTGTAGTTTCAAGTTAGTTGTATAATCCCAAAAGTCAACTCAACTTAGCTCTTTTCCCAATGTCTCAAAGCAGCTTTCCAGAAAAATATATTGCAGTAATGTCATAAATAGGTCAACATTTACCGTATTTGTCTAACGTTCTCAGTTGTCCAGGTTTGTTTTTGTGTTTGTCTTGGACAGCGTTAATGTTGAATCCTGTGTGTGTGTGTGTGTGTGTGTGTGTGTGTGTGGGTCCTGTTACACTAGCTAGACTTTCTGGCTGTCTGCTCACGCCTCTGTCCACTGCCTAAACACAAGAACAGCTTCTGCCTCACCACCCCACCTCACACCTGCCTCCTTCGTGGTCTATCATCCTCTTAACTCTTCTGTTTTTCTCTGTCTGTGCTCTTTTCTTTCTTTTCTTTTTAGCCTTTTCTGTCCTTACTATAACGCCCGACGGCAGTATCAATGATGATGAGGGCCTGCCATGGCACTGATTTTAAATAAAGTTTATAGAGTTAGTTATATTTATATTCAAACTTATTCTGGTGAATGTTAAGCGGAGTGGTATAATATTATGTTTTATCGGTTTAAGGTAATTTTTACCACTAATTAATACATTCATTTATTTGCAATTTTTAAATTTTGAATTTTTTAAATTTTGAATTCTTGTGCGTTATGGTGACTCGCAAGGAGTTTCAAATTTTCAAATGTACATCATCATTGGTTCGTTGCTCAGTGGACCATTATAATTGACCAATTATGTTTAAGATCTGCTTTTTGTTTATTTTGTATTGTTTGAGAGGCATGATTTAATCTTTTTTGTTAAAAAATATTTAATTTGAAGTTTTCTTTAGTTTTGGTTTATTTGAATGGCTTTGCTTTGATGATTTCAGTGGACTAAGGAGGACAGTCTCCGACAGGCTGCTGTGGCCAATCAGTTTGTCCCGCTGAACACCAACCCCAAAGAAGTCCAAGAGATGCGCAACAAGGTCTGAACCTTTTAATCATGTGGATTTAAGATGTTTTAATGTATTAAAAGAATAGTTCAACTCAAAATGAAAATGTTCTGACAACTTCTTCACCCCTCAGGCCATCCAGGATGTAGATGAGTTAGTCTCTTCATCAGATTTGGAGAAATGTAACATTCCGTCACTTGCTCACCAATGCATCCTCTGCGGTGAATGGGTGCCGTCAAAATGAGAGTCCAAACCGCTGATTAAAAACATCCACAAGTAATCCACACCACTGCAGTCCATCAGTTAACATCTTGAGAAGCCAAAAGCTACATCTGTAAGAAACAAATCCATCATGAAGGTGGTTTTAGCTTCAGAACCATTGCTTATGTCTGAAATGTGAGTCCTCTATACATAATATTGCTTTCTTCAGTGAAAAAGTCATCTGGTCTGAATCAGGAGAGAAATATGAACAGATTTTTACAAGCCAAAACAGTTTAAAACAGATGTTTTGATGTATATTGATGTAAGGGGACAACAGGAGATGGACTTTTTAACTGAAGAAAGACTTATTATGGATTATAAACTCATTTTTTGAATGAAAGCTACTGAAATTAAAATACTTTAATAGATTTGTTTCTTACAAACATGCGGCTTTTGGTTTCACTAGATGTTAACTGATGGACTGGAGTGTTGTGGATTACTTGTGATGTTTTCATCAGCTGTTTAGACTCTTAATCTGACGGCACCCATTTACTTAGTGAGCAAGTGATGGAATGCTACATTTCTGCAAATCTGATAAAGAAACAAACTCATCTGCATCTTGGATGGCCTGAATTTGGGAATTTCTCAGCAATTGTTTATTATTAATTGCTGTCTTCTATTATATTTCTGTGGTCATAGCTCTGTATTTTTATCTTCAGATCCGTGAGCAAAATCTGCAGGACAAAAAGACGGCAGGTCCACAGTCGCAGGTGCTCACAGGTGCCGTGGTGGATCGTTCATATGTCCAGGTGAGTCTCGCACATCGTGCACACTTCTGTTTCTCCCGTTAGATCCAATACATTTTGTTCCCAGCGTTATTCCAGCGTGTGTAACCGTTGAATTGTGTCTTTTGACCCCAGAGAGTGACTATATGGCACGTAAGTAAACCACACGACCAGCAAGCCACAGCTGTGTCCATTTTCTTTGGTTTTGATTGGTTTGCAGTGCCATGTTTGCTCTTTTCTTTCTTTTTTTTGTTGGATTCATTGACTGTCATAGAAACTAAACAGGATGATACTGTTGTAAATATTTTTATAACACATGCAATATTAATTCTGCTTGTCTTACATGACGTTGCTCAGGTAATGAATTAATTGTTAATTTATCATTATCATTTCTAGTAATTTCTTCCTGTTAACTTTCTCCATATGTGTAAAAATAAGTTACATTTTTAAAATTATGTAAGCAAGCTGGTGCCCTAAAATAAAATAACATGAGCAAAAAAAATAAAAAATACCCTCACAATTCTGAGTCTACAATTTAGTTTTTCTGTTGTTGTTGTTGTTTTCACCTTGGAATAAATAAGCTAATTGCAACTTTTTACTTTTCACCTAACAATTGTGAATATATATCACACAATTCAGAGTTTTCTTCACAGAATTGCGAGTTTGTGTCTTGCAATTCTGGGTTTTTCTCACAATTCACTTTTTTTTCCTCAAATTTGCATGATACAAACTCAAAATTGCAAGAAGAAAATTCTAAATTCTGAGATTAGAATGTCACAATTACCTTTTTATTTTATTAAATATGCTTTAACATTTCATATTCACTAACTAGTAGTTAGCTATTGTAATTTTGGCTCTTGAACATCTTGAAGCATAAACTATTGCTTAACCTGAGTTCTACTGAGTTTTACTTCCAGGAACTTCCTGTTGAGCTCTGTTTAAAAAAAAAAAAAAAAAAAAAGCTTTAAAACAGTCTTGTTCAGAAGTGTGTGTTTGCTACTAACCATCAGATCATTCATCTAATTCACTTGAGTACAGCAACACAATTCCAAACCAAATCTTCAGGCTTTTGAATATGGTTTCATCTAAACATTATTTACATACACATGTATTTCTCCTGACCAGTCCCATGGTCCTGTTGTTATTGTATGGGAGCAGCAGTATGAATCTGTGTGTGGTTTGACTTGCACACATATGTTTGGTTTCTGGTGTTGCAGTGCATGACTCTAAGCCATGAATTCACCGTCTCGCTCCAGCCTGCCCATACGCTTCTTTAGGAAATGCTTTCTGCATGTCTGGAGCGTCTGTGTGTTGTTGGTTTATGAGTGGATGTGTGTTATAGGGCTGCATGTGTTATTGTGGTATCATTGAAATACTATTAAATTACACACACACATGTATTTACATTTTAGTGTGTCAAGTATTGTATACAAGTTTTGTATTATAAATCGGGCACAATTATAAAAATTTAAAACAAAAAATGTTTAGTTTAAAACTTAAAAATGTTTTCTTTTTTTACATAAAAAAACATGCTGAGATTAATTGTTTAGAATAAGATTAATATGCATTTAGAAAATATATTAAGAGGTAAAATTGTAAATTCATTTTAACTTTAAGCTTGTATGTGTGTGGCTTGTATGCATTGGTTCTGACTTGCATCATACGTGAGCGTGTAGGATTGTGTTTAGTGTGTGTGGTCAGTAATTGTGGTGGGCTTGTGCACTGCTCACCAGCTCTACTGTTACAGGACTCTCCTCTCTCTGACTGTACGGACTCTATTGATGGCATTGACCCTTCAGGGAGCTTTAGTCCCTCTAGGTCTATTCGAAAGGTACATCCTGTGATAAAACTGTCTAGTTTGAAAACATCAAACCACACACAATTTCAGTACTGTAGCTTTAAATCGAGATAAAGACAGTAACATTCAGGGACTTCATTATGAGTTCTTAAAAACATGATGAATTCAAAACTGTCATCAGATGTCAAATTTCTGTTTATCTTAATCAAAAATGATGAGGCAGTGAGAAACTGAAAGTACATTTTATCCAGTATGTCATACCTTAAGATCCAGTGTTTTTTATTTTGGTCTACTCGATATTTGAGAAAAGGTGTATTTAAAAAAAAAAAAAAAGATCAAATGCATGAGAAATTAAACATGTGCTTTCAGTTTTCCCTCACAGTTTGTTTTCATTTGTGTTTCAATAACTGTACTCTAACTAAGGTTTATGATTGGATTTTGAGTTTCAACTAAAATAACACTTAATAACAAGGCTTTTATAACAAAAGGCGAATACACATTTGCCATTGTGTATATTTTTCCTGATAATTTACCTACCCCCATGTAATTTAAGATGTTCATGTATGTCTTTCTTCAGTCACAAAGAATTTTTTTTTTTTCGAGGAAAGCATTCCAGGATTTTCCTCCATATAGTGGACTTCAACGGTGCTCAACCGATCGAAAGTTAAAAATGCTGTTTAAAAGCAGCTTCAAAGGGCTTTATGTGATCCCAGCCGAGGAATAAGGGTCTTATCTAGCAAAACGATTCGATTCAAGTTTATTTGCATAGCACTTTTCACAGTGTAAATCGTTGTGAAGCAGCTGTACAGATTTAGGTTTCTACAATATATTTAGTAGCTTACTAGTGGTGATAATAAGCGTAGCTGCTGTTCCAACAAATCAAAAATGATGTGTTCAGTCCAAGCTAAGGAATATTAATGTGCATTTGATCAGATGTAACTGAAGTACAAGGTTATGAGATAGATTATGTCAATGCTTGGCTAAAGAGATGAGTCTTTAATCTAGATTTAAACATACAGAGTGTGTCTGAACCCCGAACGTTATCAGGAAGGCTATTCCAGAGTTTGGAAGCCAAATGTGAAAAGTCTTTCCCTCCTTTAGTGGACTTTGCCATCCTAGGTACTACCAAAAGTTCAGAGTTTTGCGACCTTAGGGAGCGTGAAGGATGGTAGCGTGGTAGGAGACTAGTTGGGTATGCAGGAGCTAAACCATTAAGAGCTTATAGGTAAGTAATTGTAACTGATACAGAATCTAATAATTAGCCAGTGCAGAGACTGTAAAATTGGGGTAATATGATCATATTTTCTTGACCTGGTAAAGACGCTGAATTTCTAGCAGCTGCTTTATGATGTGTTCTTTGGGGAAAAAAAAAAAAATGTATATACTAAATCTCAAATGCGTGTCTAGGTCTACTCTGTGCACTCCAGTTCAAGACAATTAGGGTATGTCGAAAATCTCCCATCTCTTTTTTTTTTTTTTCCCCCTCCGACTTCAAAATCATCCTACATCGCTGCAGATGTACCAAATCCAGTGTTTACAAAGTGAACGTGCAAAGGTCATCAAACACCCTTTACAAAAAAGGTAAAAAAGTGATGTAGGACGATTTTGAATTTGAAAGAGACATTCCCTAACTGTCTTAAACCAGATAGGACAGAGTACGCATGTGCATTGCAGAGCTAGACAAGATGAGCATTTGTGGTTAAAAAAAAAAAAAAAAAAAGAGTATAAATATACTTTTTTTTTTTTTTGTGAAAATGACAGATTGTTTTGCTAGATAAGACCCATAATCCTCGTTTAGAGCCCTTTGAAGCTGCATTGAAACTTCTTTTTTAACCTTCAATCCGTTGAGCTCCATTGAAGTCAACTATATGGAGAAAAATCGTGGAATGTTTTCCTCGAGAAAATAAAATATTTCTTTTCGACTGGATTAATCCTTTAAAGGATTAGTTCACTTTCGGAACAAACATTTACAGATAATGTACTCACCCCCTTGATATCCAATATATTAATGTATTTCTTTCTTCCGTTGTAAAGAAATTGTTTTTTAAGGAAAACATTTCAGGATTTCTCTCCATATAATGGATATGTATGGTGCCTCCAAGTTTGAACTTCCAAAATGCTGCTTCAAAGGGCTCTAAACAATCCCACCCGAGAAATAAGAGTCTTTTCTTGTCTTTTCTTGTCTTTTCTTGTCTTTTCTTGTCTTTTCTTGTCTTTTCGAGTCTTTTCGAGTCTTTTCGAGTCTTTTCTTGTCTTGTCGAGTCTTTTCTTGTCTTGTCGAGTCTTTTCTTGTCTTGTCGAGTCTTGTCGAGTCTTGTCTTTTCTTGTCGAGTCTTGTCTCATCCAGAGTCTTGTCTTATCCAGAGTCTTGTCTTATCTCTAAAAAAACATTTCAGTTCTTTTCGACTGAAGAAAGACAGACATGATCATCTTGGATGACAAGGGGTCGAGTACATTATCTGTAATTTTTTGTTCTGGAAGTGAACTAATCCTTTAAGTGTCTCACTTGTATTCACCCTATTTTAACATTTTAATACTATCTTTTGTAGGTTTGTTTTTATTACAATATTGTTGAGTAAAATTTTCAGCATGATAGCAGCACATAAACTCTTGAGTTTTGTCCTCTTTTGTCCTGCAGGGGGACCTAGTGACTGCATCCAAAGCCATTATTGAGAAGGAGTACCAACCACGTGTTATCGTCAGTAAAACTGGACCAAACCCCTTCAACAAGCTCACAGACCAGGATCTGGACGAGTACCGCAGGGAAGTGGAGCTCAAGCAGAAAGGGCCAGAAGGTAAAAACACAAATAATGTCAAATCAACCCGTTTCTACTCGCAGAAACTGTTCGGAAATTAGAAGTAGAAATTGGACAGTATGGGCATTTATTGCATATGTGATGTGATCTAGGAAAACCGGTCATATGTCATGCTGGGATGATTTCAGGAAATTCAAAAAATGGGTCGAATGTAAAATTTTTGTCAACTAGGTTTTCATTAAATTATTATTCTAGAACGTCTTGTCTGTCATCTTTGAAAACGACTTGGTCAAATTCACTTGTTTAGTGCAGAAAAATCACGATTTATTGCAGCAAGCAGAAATGACTTTCTCTTGTGTTAAGAATGCGCTACAGAGGTGCTTTCTCTTAACACCACAAAAACAGTTAACCTATTAAGTGTTTTTTTTTTTTGTAATTTATTTTTTAATATCGTGAGATGGCGGAGCACAACAATGCAGCTTGAACTACTAACTAAAGTAGCTGCTCACTTAAGCAATCTCACTCGTCTCAGTCTGCTCAATCTAGACGATATCAGTGCCCTAAACGATGTTATAATGGACTATTTCACATCCAGAGATGAAGGATCAGATGTTTAAGTTACTAAAGAAGAGGAGCCTGTTTTGGAAAGGCTTGAATCCAGCTTTCGTAAAAAGGTTTTGTGTTGGTTTTCCTAGATTGCATCGCATAACATGCATATAAAATATACATGGTTATTTAAAGGTTTAAGGTCGGTAATTTTTTTTATTTTTATTTTTTTATCATTGTTTTAAAATAAGTCTCTTTTGATCACCAAGGCTGCATTAAAAAAAAAAAAAAACATGAATATAAAAACATGAAATTGTAAAATATTATTATAATTTAAAATGGCTGTTTTTTATGTGAATATATGTTAAAATGTAATATATTGCTGTGACCAAACCTGAATTTTCAGCATCATTACTTCAGTCTTCAGTGTCACACTTCTGATTCTGATTATTATTATTATTAATGTTTGTGTTGCCAAATATTTTTGTAAAAACTGTGATGCATTTTAATTTTCATGTTTCCTTGATAAACAAAGTTCAAAAGAACAGTATTTCAAATAGTAAGCTTTTGTAACATTATAAATGTCTTTGCAATCACTTTTTTATCATTTGAATACATCCTTACTGAGAAACAGAATTAAAGAGATAGTTTCCCCAAAAATGAAAATGTGATGTTTATCTGCTTACCCCCAGGGCATCCAAGATGTAGGTGACTTTGTTTCTTCAGTAGAACACAAACAAAGATATTTAACTTAAGCCGTTGCAGTCTCTCAGATATATAATGGCAGTCAATGGTTACCAAATCTTTAAGAGTAAAAAAAAAAATACACAGACAAAACCAAATTAGACCCTGCGGCTCGTGACAATACATTGAGGTCTTAAAGGATAACTATTGCCAAAATGCAACCTGGGCTGTTTTTTTTTTTTTTACTGTAAACAAGACAAACATATATCTAAAAGCTTAATTATGACAAACGAGTCGTTTTTGAGATTGACCGTGATTTCGTTTTGTGGTCAATGGCTGGTGAATGGGAGAACTAGGGGCATAAATTTGAGCGCATCAAAATCAATCTTTTTACAACACTAAGAAGGCTCGACACACCATGAAACTTTGCTCGAAGTATCGCCTGGGTCTCTACACATGAACTCCAGCATTGAGAACATAGTTTGTGTACACAGTTTACTAAAAAGAAAGGTTTTGAACAACTCACTTTCACTGTTTGAGTTTCCGCTCGCAGCCGTCTTGCCAGTCAAGAAGTGTCGATCTCCGAATGCGAATGAATGGACTCCATAGGACGAAATATTAGGCTTATATGAGGCTCTTTTTACAACTAGAAGGTTATTGTTTTTCACTAGCGACAAAACAGCGAATTAGCCGTGCATTTATATGGAAATATGCTTTAGGAGCTATCCATCCTCGCATTCGGAGATGGACACTTCTTGACTGGCAAGACGGCCGCGAGCAGAAACTCAAACAGTGAAAGTGAGTTGTTCAAAAACTTTCTTTTTAGTAAACTCTGTGTACACAAACAATGTTCTCAATGCTGGAGTTCATGTGTAGAGACCCAGGCGATACTTCCAGCAAAGTTTCATGGTGTGTCGAGCCTTCTTAGTGTTGTAAAAATATTGATTTTGATACGCTCAAAGTTATGCCCCTAGTTCTCCTATTCACCGGCCACTGACCACAAAACGAAATCACGGTCAATCTCAAAAACGACTCGTTTGTCGTAATTATGCTTTTAGATATAAGTTTGTCTCGTTTACAGTAAAAAAATACAGCCCAGGTTGCATTTTGGCAATAGTTATCCTTTAAGACAAAACAATCGGGTGTGCAAGAAACTGAACAGTAACAAAGTCACCTACATCTTGGATGCCCTGGGGGTAAGCAGATAAACATAAAATTTTCATTTTTGGATGAACTATACCATTAATTCTGTTTCTCAGTTAGGATACATTAAAATGATGATAGTGATTGCAAAGGCATTTATAATGTTACAAAAGCTTACCATTTCTTTTGACCTTTGTTTATCAAGGAATCATGAAAATTAAAATGCATCACTGTTTTCACAAAAATATTTGGCGACACAAACGTTAACAATAATCAGAATCAAAAGTGTGACACTGAAGACTGGAGTAATGATGTTAAAAATTCAGCTTTGGTCACTGCAATAAATTACATTTTAACATTCACATAGAAAACAACCGTTTTCAAATTATAATTACATTTTACTTTTATTTTTGGGTGAACTATCATTTTAATTTCTTAAAAAAACTTGGTGACCTCAAACTTTTTCACAGTAATGTATGTAAAATATATTTTATATGATCTTTTTTTATTAATTTGAGCATTTGTATGCGAACAGCTAATGTTGGCCAAACAAACTCGGGTGCACAAAGTTTTGATTTTGTGCAAAGTTTTGATTTATTGCACATGAATCCTGCACAGCCCAACAGCGCCCACTGCAGGTCAGGAAAGAAACTGTTGTATTGCATTTAGCACAGGTCGAGGAATCTGCCTCAACCTCTGAAGGAGCCCAGACTCCGGAAGACACACCCACACAGGAAAACAACAATCCACAAGCCATCGCGGCCCCGCCGCCCTCCGTAATCCCCAGCCGCGGCACCGAATCGGGCCGTGCGTCGGGTCAGGACAGTCCTCCGCATCCCCCTGCATCCCCTCATAAGGAGTTTCACTCCGCGGTGCTGAAAGCTCTGGGCTGTGATGCGGAGCCTGAGCGTGACGGGCCGCCTGCAGGTACCACCTACCTGTGGAAGGCACTCTATTTGGCTTTACTCTGACTTTGCTGGGCTCTTTCTTCTTCCTGTCTCTCGCTGTCCCCGGTTTTGAACCTTGGTGATTCAACACGCCTGTCTGTACCTGTCCCATCCTTCTCCTGGCAAATATCATACCCCAAAACACACTCTGGATCTGTAAATAAAGACTGTAACCCTCGTCCGCTTTTACAATCCTAATCCTGGACTGAAATCACCTGCGGGCTCCTCGCTGTCCTCTCAAGTGGGATTTGCTGCTCTTCTTGTTGGGGTTTATTTCTATATTCTTGTATTAATGAAGCTCACTGTGGTGTCTCTAATGGACGTCTCTGAATCTGAACTGAGATTTGATAAATGTTGTTTCTGGGTTCTTTAGTGGTTTTTCTTTTCACTTTATAATGCAGATAAGTGTTATTGTTATAATATTATATTATAATAATTTTATATGATCATTTATAAAATTGAAAAGAATCAGTTTGATATTCATGAATACACTATCATTATAGTGTGTTGTTGTTGTTTTTTAACAATTATTTAATTTTAGTTTAATTTTTTATATTGTCTTTTTGCATTTAAATTTTAGTTAGTTTTAATAATTTTGCTTTTTAAGTGTAACTAATTTTCTAATGTTAACAAGTGTCTTGTTTTGGTCATTAATACACTATTATAGTTTAAAATAATTTTTTTTTTACAATTATTTAATTTAAATTTTTATATTGTCTTTTTTCATTTAAACTTTTTTTTTAAGTATTATTAATTTTCTATTTTTTTTAATAAATATTTTGAATTGAATATTTTAATATTTTATATTTATTATTTCATTTTATTTAACATTTTTATGTTTTTAGTATTGTTTAATATGGATTTTAAAAATATTTTGAAATGGTGTTTATTTTTATATTTTCTATATACATTTTAATTTTAATTAAAGTTTTGGTAATTTCATGTTTTTATTTATTATTTATTTATTTATTTACTTCACATATAGTTTATTCATTTTCAGTTCTATTTTAGTTTTAGTTGTATTACATAAAAATTAGAAATATTGCCTTGGCAACTAACTAAGTAGTTTTTTGTTTGTTTTTTAAATATTGCCAATTTTATATGCTTTTGTCTACTAAAAGAGTGCATTACTACTCGGCTCAGTTTTAGACATTTCACCATATTTACCTTTCACAGATTTTTTTCTCCACATCAGTGTAAAAAATGTCATGTGGGCTTTGGTATTCATAATGTTTTGATGTCAAATTTGTGCATTTGAAAAGCGTTTTTATATACAGATTGGCCTGTAATGATGCTTGTGTTATCTCTAGGTCAAACACCGGAGATTGAAGAGGGGAAGGTTCCCAGCGCCACCTGCACTCCTCCCAGCTCACCTGTGCGTGTGGAGGAAGGTACGTTCATCCGATCAGACGGCGTCTCTCTGAGCATGAGCCGGTTCTAGGTGGTTGATAACTGCAACGTGATGCCTAGTGTCTGTCTTTGTTAATTAACATTTTTAGACATTTATTGCTGTTTGTAATAACAGACCAAAGGGAATCACTGTTGTTTTGTTTTTGTTTACCCCCCAGAATTACAAACAGGGTTCCTACAAGGTGCTAAAAGTATTTGAATTTTTCTTTTTGAAATACAAGTCCTGGAAAACCCTTAAAAATAGCAATATTTTTTATAATAATTGAAAAACAATGCATGTATAAAATAAGTGTTTGATTTTGTCAATAAGCAAATATCTTTTTAAACAAAATTCACGCAATTAAAAAAACATACCTTTTTCGCTTATTTTAATGTCAGAAAAAAATCAACCAAACATGGTGAAAGATGCAAAAAGAGGAACAGATGAACCAGATCAGTGTTTCCCCTACCATTATCTTAGGGGGGCGCCCCGCCACCCCAACGGCACCCCCCGCCCCCCTTGAATGTCAAGTTCATTTTATTTTCGATATCGAATATATAGCGTCAGATCACAATAGAAGTCATTAAGGTTATCTTTCCTATAGAACAGGTCTATACACTGTTCTTTTATTAAACAAACTAAATTGCCTTATGTTATTTATCTTATTTACATGAAGTCATGTCATTTCTGTCTTTACATGATCGCGTGTTTACAATGTGTCCTCCGCGAAAACACAGACTGGATCGCGGACTCCATTCATAAAAACCGAATCTACTATAGCGAGAAATGCCACGTAAATTTGTTGATTTTTGGATTAATAAATCAAAAGTTGGTCTGTCACTTCATTCAAATCGCGATATGGACTAGTGTCTGTGAAAACTGAAATGCAAAATGACCGTTTCAATATGAATCCTGCATGCTCCGTTTGCCTCAGTATGTTTGAATGGTGGAGACGCGTTTTTTTTTTTACTACACGCACAGTGAAGTACGCGTGACGCTCCCGCTAATTTTGGGCATTTGCATCTCACATGAACAGATAAACTCAATCCAAAGCTGCTGTGAGTGTCACTTTTACCGTTTCATTTGAGAAAACTAGCATCATATCATGCTGTACACACAGAAACTTCAAGGCAACCTGTCAAAATAAAAGTACCATGTAACATGTAACAGAACATTAGTCTTGTATTACTTTTGTACAGTATAATGTAGGTGTTTATATATTCCTATTTAAATAATTGACATAAAACAATATATATGATAAAAAAAAAAAATATAACAAGATTAACCACTTAATTGTAGAAAAAAATACTACAATTATTATTTAAATGTTAAATTATTATTATTTATTGATTTTAACAGTAAACCTCTGTTTGTTTGCCAAAAATTAAAAGGGTTTATTTTTCATTTGATTAAAAATAAATAAATGTTTATACTTTTAATTTGATTATGAGAAAAAATAATACACACAAGAATTTAAAAAAAAAAAAAAAAAAAGCAAAAGTTGGTAGAGCCCTATTGTTCAAAATGTTAAAATAGAGAGTTTTGGACTTATTTTTCCACTGAATAAGTCTATAATAATGTTTTCGTTATTTCACAAAGTAGGGTAAAGTACCGGGGAAAAAAAGTAACGTTGGCGGCTACCCCCCCCCCCCCCCCAACACTGGAAACCTAGGGGAAACACTGCAGATGAATCAAGTTATTTACGCTGGAACCGCTCTGATTGATTCAACCTTGTGATCACGTAGTGATTGGTGAAATCTGTTAAACCATTGCGTTCCAAAATGATTCACCGTTTCAAAACGCTCCAATCAGATTGCGTATTGCAAATCATTTGATTTAGATCGGAACGGGTTTGTGAATCATTTCGCGAATTGAATGATTCAAATCAAATGATTCGCGATACACGATTTGAGGTCTCGATTTAAATCAAAAGATTCAATGAAGTCAAATGATTCACGATCCGCCCTGCGTCCCAATATTCATACTTATACTACAGGGCCGTTGAATGCTTGAATCTGATTGGCTGACGAACGTTCTAGAGGTGTGCATTATATTCAGGGAAACGCACGGCGAACGTAGTTCCAAGCAGCTTTAGACCGCAGTGCATGTCTATATCACTTCGCCATACGATTTCAGTTATTTCAAAGGTCCTTACAGCCCAAAACAGCAAAATAACTAAAACCCACAATGACACTGGCCAAACTAATAAATACAGTAAACATCAGGATAAAAACGACAGATTATTTCCATGTTTTTTTCCACAATATATTACGTTTTATTATGTACGGAAAGCACAAACTATTTCTCTCGCCCTCTCTCACTCACCTCACAGACGCACACACATAACGTTACAGTTTGCACTTGCGTTAGCATTCGCGCTAATGTTGTTAGCGCTGCTCTGACGATTAACAACTTAAAAACGACATGACAGCTCTCACACGCGAGGTAACAACGGCGTGGTCTTGAAGAAAATGAACTTAAAAGTTTAACTGTTAGTAGAGACGATGCTGCCAGTCACCCTTGAGAGACACAGACATGAGAGAGGTAAAGTCATACACTTAGTTTTTCTCTCCCTCACTCTTTCCGTCTGTCTGCTTGTCTTTCGGTCTGTCTAAACTTCATTATTAACGGCATTATTTTGCTATTAACAGCCCAAGCGTCGTTACTAGTTCTAAAATGACGTTTTGGAACTAGCAACGAAGCTGTTGAATGAGCTGCGTAAGAAATTAATCCTACTCACAATAGCGTTTTAAGGATAAAAACCGGACGAATGTCTTGAAATATATCACTTGATCGATGTCTTGAGGTGTGGTAACTGTAGTATAAGCGGAATAATTGACTTCGGGCCGTAGAATTCTACGAAAATAATGCACACCCGAGGTGTAACGGCCACTCCGCTTCGCGTCGTGACCGCATCACCACCTCGGGTGTGCATTATTTTCTAAGAATTCTACGGCCCGTCGTCAATTATTCCTTACGTATACTATGCCTATTAAGTATGTACTCTTTTGGTGAAGAAAAAGTACACACTTTTGAGTGTGTAGTAGAAGAGTAGGCAAGCTTTAGGACATACTAACACATCACACAACTGCGTCTTTACCCTGTCACAGTAAACTGGTTTGTCAGTCACAGTTAACATCCTCCACATTTTATTAAGTTGGCTTGAGAAAGCCAACTTACTGATATTCTATTTTCTTCCTATCCAAAATTTTCTGACTGTATCTCCTCCTAGAGCTTTAACTCTACAAACTCCAAACTCAGTCCATATCTTCAGTCTGGTCTGACTCGAGTTGCTATATCTTTTCTAACTGATCGGACTTACAGTTTTCGTAAAAATGCCGATTAAAACTGGGAAAAATCCCATTGACTAACATTGACGGAATGTTCAAATGAGCCAAGACTTTTCAAACTCCAACTGTCAAAATTCAAATTTAAACTCCCAGAATCCTTTGAGACTCAATCAGGCTTCCCTTCTATGAACTATATTTCTAATCCATTCAAACTCATTCAAGCTCATCTATCTTTCTATCTAAGTCATGCTAACAGTATGCTAATCATGCTCAAATCATGCTAGCGACTTGCTAGTCATGCTAAAATCATGCTACCGACTTGCTAGTCATGCTCGAATCATGCTAGTGACTTGCTAGTCATGCTAGCATAATGCTAGTGACTTGCTAGTCATGCTAGAATCATGCTAGCGACTTGCTAGTCATGCTAAAATCATGCTAGCGACTTGCTAGTCATGCTAAAATCATGCTAGCGACTTGCTAATCATGCTAAAATCATGCTAGCGACTTTGCTATCCATGCTAAAATCATGCTAGTGACTTGCTAGTCATGTTAAAATCATGCTAGCGACTTGCTAGTCATGCTATAATCGTGCTAGTGACATGCTAGTCATGCTAAAATCATGCTAGTGACATGCTAGTCATGTTAGTAATCATGCTAGTGACTTGCTAGTCATGCTAGAATCGTGCTAGTGACATGCTAGTCATGCTAAAATCATGCTAGTGACTTGCTAGTCATGCTAGAATCGTGCTAGAATCATGCTAGCGACTTGCTAGTCATGTTAAAATCATGCTAGCGACTTGCTAATCATGATAAAATCATGCTAGCGACTTTGCTATTCATGCTAAAATCATGCTAGTGACTTGCTAGTCATGTTAAAATCATGCTAGCGACTTGCTAGTCATGCTAAAATCGTGCTAGCGACTTGCTAGTCATGCTAAAATTATGCTAGCAACATGCTAAAAACATGCTAGTAAACACCCTGGGTACCCTAGTAACCACATAGCAACACCCTAGCAACCACCACAGGCATCATAGCAACCGCATAGCAACACCCTAGCAACCACCACAGGCACCATAGCAACCGCATAGCAACACCTTAGCAACCACCCCGAGTACCTTAGCAACCACATAGGAACACCCTAGCAACCACCCCGGGTACCTTAGCAACCACATAGCAACACCTTAGCAACCACCCCGGGTACCTTAGCAACCGCATATGAACACCCTAGCAACCACCTCGGGTACCTTAGCAACCGCATAGTAACACCTTAGCAACCGCATATCAACACCTTAGCAACCACCCCAGGTACCCTAGCAACCACCCTGAGCACCCTAGCATCTATCTATCTAATCTATCTATCTATCTATCTATCTATCTATCTAATCTTCAAGCTTAAAACTGCTGAAAACTTCAAACTATTTCAGACTGAAAACAGTCAAACTTTTAAAACTTTTACAAACTTTAAAAACTATTTTAAACTATCTGGTCAGACTTTCTCAAGCCAACTTCAAAGTTTGTCTTGACGAACTTTTTTATCTAGTTTAATTTAGCATCCTACTGTATTGGAGTGAAAAGCAGCACATTGCTCTAATATTCTTTCATGCCGAAAAATCTGCTCATATTTTCTGCATAATGATGCATTTAAAAGTTAACGATCAAACGGGTTTTTATAAAAGTTCACATTGCTGTTGCAGATTAAATATAACACAGATAAGATTAAATATATATTTTTTTACCAGGTTAAATGTTGATTATTAATAACTTAAACCCCTTTTTCTAAACATCTCTACCTAACCACTGGTCGCGCACATCCACCATGCTTGTAGTTTTTTTTTTTTACGCATTTTATTAGTGTTTGTAGTTCTGGACCGAATTCTTTGCCAAAGCGCAATGGATTGTGGGCAATATCAGCCATTAGAGTGTGCACGGATCCACACCTGAAATAGTAGACCATCCGAGGACTTTTGGCATACTCTTTTCAGCATACCAAGCTTTGGGACACACTTATTGTAATCTCACGTACTATTTAGGATGGATAGTATGAACATTGGGACGCAGGACCGATCTAAATCAAAAGATTCGCGAGATGCAAAGTTCCAATTCAAGTCAAAGGAATCATTTGCTTTATATCGTAACGTCAGAGCACGGATTGTGAATCTTTTGCTTTAGATCAGATCTTCATAGCGCGGATCGCAAATAATTCGATTCAGATCGGGACTTTGGTGTGGGTTCTCAAATCATTTGTTTCATATTAACATTTTGGAGCGATTTCGCTAATCTTTTTTTTTTGTTTATTTGTTTCTTAAACAGTAGAAAACATTAAACTATTAAAGCAGTACATTTATATAAAAAAAGAAAGTATACTCAAATACAAATCCCTTAAAAAAAACATCTTTAGTAATACTACTTTACATGTGCTTCTTTATTTTTACCTTTTTTTATTAGTATAGTTTTATTTTCCTGTTACAGTTTTTTATTTTTATTTTTTTATTTTTTTTATAGAAGATATAAGCGAGATTTCTCTCCTTGAAAATCAAAAAAGTAGTGCTTAAAGTCCTTGAAAGTCCTGGAATTTCATTTTACAGTATCTGTACGAACCTTGTGTAAAATAATCTTTCCACTTCTGTGTTTTTGTAAAATTAGCGCAGTGTTATAATGAACTTCAGACAGTTGATTTAAAACAATTTCAGTGGAAGATTAGTGACGAAATCATAAAATCTTAAAGATAAAAAAGACAATATTTTGTTTTGTTTACCCTTTTGTTTTTAGGTTTTGATTTCTTTTGATTTTAATATCTTTTTATTTTACCCTCTTGGTCTTTATTACTGTGGATTACACCCATTTTATCAAAATAAGAGCTGTTATATTGAGATTATAAAATAAACAGTGCTTTACTGGTAGGGATGCACCAACCTTTCCACCTTTTTTGATATTGATATCAATAATTGAGTTTTTTTTTATAATAATGAGTAGTAATAGTATAATAAAATAAATTATGAACAATAGACCAGTATTATAAATCTATAACTCTATTTGTCATTCTGTTTGTTTTAAGAAGGCATAAAGTAAAATGTGTTTAAATAAACATTTAAAAAGTTATAGTAAGCATAATTTTTTTACTCATTTATCCAATACTGATATGCGACCCTGGACCACAAAACCAGCTGTGAGTAGTCAGCAATACATTGAATGGCTCAAAATGATCAATTTTTCTTTTATGCAAGGTAAAGATCATATTTTGTAAATTTCCTATCATGAATTTATCAAAACTTAATTTTTGATTAGTAATATGCATTGCTGGACAACTTTAAAGGCAATTTTCTTAATATTCAGATTTTTTTCAAGTTCAAGCTTATTTTTCAGTTTCAGATGATGCATAAATCTCAATTTCAAAAAATGTACCCTTATGACTGCTTTTGTGGTCCAGCATCACATAAGTAGTATATTAGGGCCTGAATGTCATCAAAGATGTCAAATTCTTATCAAACTCAGGTGTAATCCGGTCAGAGAAATGTCTTCTAAATCGCCTGTCTTAAATGTTCTCATTCACCCTTCATGCTCATTTCTCTGGGGTCTTCAAGAATGGCTCGGCAACCATTCTTTACTTCCGGTGGTCTGTGTGTCTCTTTTTACGGTTTCTGTTCATTTCTTTTTAATTTAACCCGGTGGCTGTGATTTGATCTGCATAGACATTCTCTCTCTACTTGTGCTTTTTCTTCTTCGTGGCTGCGTCACAATCAGGAGATGGAAATGCAAAAGAGTACCTGTTACCATAGTAAGTACCTCACCCACCCCACGCTTGAGTTTGCTCTCCAGCTGCACGGCTTCACTCGACTCACTCCTCTGCTGTCTAACTCTCATCTTCTGTCCTCGCTTTCCTCTGGGATCGGTTTGTTGTGAGGGATGATCTGCGCCGGTCAGCTCCAGTAGAGATATACAGCCTGCAAATGGCATTTCAAATAATATAAATGCATTGGTTTCACCTTTTAAAATGACATTAAAGTATATCTATAATGAGGTAAAGACGTAATTAGTGTAATAATTAAAGACTGGAGTTCGGTGAGATCATGCTAGCAACAAATCTCTCCCTAAAAACTACATTTTTCCTCTTTTAACTTCTATAACAATAACAATCAAGGATCTTTAATATGCATTTTTAATACAGTCTAGTATTGCTTCAGCAGAACAGGTAATGTATAAGTCTTACGCTTCTGGTTTGGCTCTCCATTCAGATGTTTACAAATCTCTTTCTCTGTTTATGACTGTTGACGTGTGGTTTTAAAATGTGCGTTTGGTTCATCTCTGTAGATGTCAGATAGTAGTGAGCGTTATCTATATATGTCTCTATGTATGTTTACTGCTCCTGGTGAGAGCTAAAATGTCTCTGGAAGTATAAATGTCTCATTTATGAGTGTTTTGCGTTTGAGGCTCAGATTGAATTTGTTTTGATGCTGATGTGCATGAGCTGATCTCAGGAGATGCTGTACCTCCTGATGTGTTTGTAGCCTAAAGTAGCTGAATAATATAGATTTTAGAGTTTGAGTTTGATACAAAAATATGCAGGTTACTGTATTAAGAGATGAAATCTGCATTTATTGGTTTGTAACCGTTTGCAGATGAGATGTTGATTTTTAATCACTGAAAAAATTATTTGATTTATTAATTGTATAACTGATTAACACAGTTGAGTAATCAAGTAGTAATATAAATGAGTAATACAGAAAAAGAATATTATGTAAATATATAATTTACCAGTATTGCATTGCAAATTAAATTTTATTAAATTAATTTGTACTACACAGATGTATTGGAATTGTGAGATTAATTAGAAGTACTCTTGATTCTTGGAGATTTTTATTTAAA